>NC_081425.1:75918983-76218983 GCF_949786415.1 Peromyscus eremicus
AATTACTAAATGGTACTAACAAGTTACTTTAACTTAAAAAATTCAGATAAGGGTTTAAAAGTTTTTGTTTTAGTATATATACATAGGCATATGATATGTTTTTTTAAATACATTTAAAATTGTATTAAGTTGTTTTGCATGTGTATGGGGTATGGGGGGCCAGGGCCTCTCATCTCTGCAGGCTGGGCATCATCTTCCAGGCTAGCTGGTTCTTGAGTTTCTGGTCACATCTGTCTCTGCCTTGCATCGCTGTAGGAGTGCCGCATCTGGCTTCTTACATGGGCTCTGGGGAGCAAGCTCAGGTTATCAGGCTTACATGACAAGTGTGTCTACTTGTTGGACCAGCTCTCGGGGCCTTTGATGTTTATTTGAAATTTTCTTTTGATGTAATTTTCAGTCTATGGCCGTACCCCATTGAACATGCCATATCTCATCTGAAGTAATTTCCAGCTTACAGCAAAATTGGAAGATTAACATAAAAACATTTTGTATACTGTAGTCCCTGATTTTTACATATATTTAGCAATTTGTTTTGTCATACGTTTTCTGTGTAGATGTTTTGAGCCATTGGATTGCAGGCCAAGGAGATTGTGTATCTTTACTCTTTAATATTTAACTATGAATAAAAGAAATGAGTTTCAAGAAGGTTTTTTTGGAGTTGAACTGTCTTACATATTAACTAATATAATGAATCACAGTTGTCAGTCAATAAATAATATTTCAAGCATTCCGATCACTTTGGTTATTTAATGTTCCCTAAAAGTTTAGTCATTTCAGTTCTTCCAGTGTCCTAGCGTGGTCAGAAATTCTTATGGTCATCCTAACAAGGCCATTGTAGGCGTTCACTAAACATTTATTTGTGGCCTTTGATTCCAGTCCTACCAGCTAATGACGATGTTATAAGACTCATGAGCTTGGTCCATGCTGTGCACAGACCCACTAGGAAGAAATGTATGTGTGCATGTTTAGACATCAAGAAGAAATAGGGTAGTTAAAGCATGTGTTTGACATACTTAAAGCTATCAGCGTCCTTTCTATAAGGTGCTCTTCCAGTTACAGAATGAGAAGAAGCTGAGACATACGTACAGCCACGGCGGTCCCGGGAGCTGGCGCTTACAGTCAGGTCGCTAGGACTCTGCCTTCTTGTGCACTTCATAACTTCCATGTACCTCAGAAACTTTTCCCTGTGCACATCTTGGTCACTATTTGTCAGTGTGGTATTCTTTATTTTGTGAACATAATAGTGAATTGTGTTTCCGACAAAAATGAGACAAAAAAGCCTCTTACCTACTTTTGGATGTGAGAGCTCATTTTATTCCAGGTGGAGGCACGTGGATCTCTGAGTTCAAGGCCAGCCTGGTCTACAGAGTGAGTTTTAGGATAGCCAGGGCTACCCAGAGAAAGCCCTGTCTCAGAAACAAATAAACAAACAAACAAATGGAGCTCTTTTTATAGACTTTGAAGCCCAGTTGATAGTGGCAGGTAGCATGAGTCTTGTCTAACTTTTAATTTCTGAAAAATGTTTCTTAAGGTTGTGTGGCTTATGCCTGTAATCCCAGCACTTCAGGAGGTTAAAGCAGGGAAATTATGTGTTTGAAGTTATGTGACCCTGTTTCAAAAACAAAAAAATGGAAGCAGCGGTTTTAAGATGTCTTAATTCTGTTTTCTTTCCATTTAGTATTCTGAAGAAGCTAACCTCATTGAAGAATGTGAACAAGCTGAGCGGCTTGGAGCAGTGGACGAATCTCTGAGGTGATTTACTCTTCAAGTACTTGTTTTTTCTTGGTCCCAGTTGACTGGAAAAAAGAATAATGCAATTGTCCTTATTTGAAGTGAGGAAACCCAGAAGGCTGTTCTTCAGTGGACCAAGCATGATGATTCGTCAGACAGCTTCTGTGAAGTTGACGGTATGATATTCGTGAAAGTCTGCCTTATGTTCCCAATGATGTCTTAAGAAAAATCCAAACAACCAGCCTACCTTCTCTCTTGCCCTCCCCCTCCCTCCCTCCCTCCCTCCTCTTCATTGTATTAAGCATTAAACTCAGGCTTTGGATATGCTAGACAAGTGATTTACCAAAGAGCTGCTCTGGATGCTGCCCCTCAATTCTTTGTAGTTATTTTTAAAACCTTAGTCCTAACAGTGTGAAGGGGCCTCAGAGAGCTAAACATGGACTCATAGGACTGACTTAGCAGTGGTATTCCTAGGCGTGTAACTCAAAAGAATTGGGGAAAGACTCAGACACAGGTAGACTAGTGTTCATTCATAAGAGGCATAGTGGTCTATGTGCCTATCTTAGGTGCAAAAATAATTGAAATGTGTTCTGTGTCTGTCACATAAATACACATGAATACTACTGAGCCATATAAGAAGGAATGAGGCCGGGCGGTGGTGGCGCACGCCTTTAATCCCCCAGCACTCGGGAGGCAGAGCCAGGCAGATCTCTGTGAGTTCGAGGCCAGCCTGGGCTACTAAGTGAGTTCCAGGAAAGGCGCAAAGCTACACAGAGAAACCCTGTCTCGAAAAACCAAAAAAAAAAAAAAAAAAAAAAAAAAAGAAGAAGAAGGAATGAGCTTCCAACAAATGCTAATGTTCCAGAACCCTGGAAACATGATAGGTGAAAAAAGCCAGACACAAAGATAAGTGTCGTATGATCCACTGTGAACTGTCTGGAACAGGCAAATTCATAGCAACAGAAAGTAGATTAGCGGTTAGTAGATGTGTTGGCGAGTTAATCGTTAAATAATCAGTTTCTGTTTAGGGTGATGGAAAAGTTTTGGAAACAGAAAGTGTCAATGATTACGCAGCATTGTGAACGTAACTTACAGTTCACTGACGATGATGGCAGTGGCCAATTTCATTATATCTATTTTTACCACAGTTTAAAAATAGTTTCTATAAAAAAAATTGCCTCTTGGGTTTTGTAGTTTTATGTACCAAGTAGTTAATAGTTCTCTTTCACTTGCATTTTGCAAAAGTAGCTAAAATGTAGGAATGAGGAACACGTCTTCTGTAAATGCTGCTGGACTGTTAACCTTTTCCGTGTTGATGGTGTGACTTTTGGTGCAGAGAATATTGAACCATGACATCTTGTCTGTAGCTGGTGCTGAAAATTGGCAGCCTTAGAACACATTAGGATTTTGATCAAGATTTATTGATTTTAATTCTTTTTCTAGTATCTTTTTTTTTTATTTGAATTGTTTACCTCTGAATTGGCTAAGCAAAATTAAATCAAATTTGAATTTTGATATTCTTCTATGGCTCTTTATTAGTGGACTAATGAACTTTTAAAAAGTTTGTGAAAAGAGCTGGGCATTGATGGTGGACGCTTTTAATTCCAGTGAGGCAGAGACAGGCAGGGGCAGGGGCACTCCTCTTGAGTTCCAGGACAGCTAGGGCTACATAGTGAGACCTTGTCTCAACCCCCGCAACCCCCTCCAAAAAAAAAGTTTTCTGTAGTGAGATACATGCCGTGTTTTGATATATGTATCTGTCGGGTCTATGTGATTTATAGTGCATTTTTCTTTTTTCTTTCTTTCTTTTTTGGGGGTGTGGGGTGGTTTGTTTTGAGACAAGGTTTCTCTGTGTAGCCCTGGCTGTCCTGGAACTCACTCTATAGACCAGGTTGGACTTGAACTCGCGGAGATCTACCTGCTCTGCCTTCTGACTGCTGGGATTAATGACTTGCTCTACAACTGCACAGCTTTTTTTCCCTTTTCTACTGCCTGGGATCAAACCCGGGGTTTTGCCTGTGTTAGACGGCTGCTCTCCTACTAGGCAACACGCTCTTCATTTCCGATAGTCAGTGAAGAGCTGCTGTGCTAATGTGGATGGAAACAGACTCATTGTTTGGATAGTTTGTGAACCTTGACTCACATGTTTTCTTAAACTCTAAAATT
This sequence comes from Peromyscus eremicus, assembly GCF_949786415.1. NCBI lineage: Eukaryota > Metazoa > Chordata > Mammalia > Rodentia > Cricetidae > Peromyscus > Peromyscus eremicus. The sequence goes on from NC_081425.1 coordinate 75,922,881, forward strand.
CATGTATTCCTATTTTTACCACTTAACAAGATCAGGATTTTTGCAGCCATTGTGAACAGTGAATGTGGCTGTTTGTTTCTCCCTATTTTCCTTTTTCCTAAAACGTTGTTCTGAAATAGGTAAGATTTGGTGAAACATTTTATTTTGCAGACATACAGTCCCCCGATGCTGAGTATGTGGATTTACTCCTTAACCCTGAGCGCTACACAGGCTACAAGGGGCCGGATGCTTGGAGGATATGGAGTGTCATCTATGAAGAAAACTGTTTTAAGTATGCATTATTTTCCTAGACTTGTGCAAATCAGGTTCATGCTGCTAAAGTTAAGATTGATATGGACATAGAAGCTTAAATGTCATTAATCACGTTTCCCCTGGGGCACCGGCCACAACAAATACTTCTTTAAAGACTTAGATAATGTTAGACCTTTTTGGGATTGGAACCACTGAGCAAATATTCCTGAGTGGATTACAGGATCTCCTTATGTAGATGAAGTAATTGGGAACCAGGGCTTTGCTTCATTTACCAAGATCACTATAGCCAATGATAGGGTATATGATAATCTACAGTTTAAGGTTCTTTTTGTTACTCTCTGCTCTCCTTTCTATGGCCACAGTGTTTCATCCTCTTCAAGTTAAACTGATCTCAGAGAGCAGCTCCGAGGTTACCTTTTTGTGTACTCACTGTGTGCTATGCACTGTGTTATACAGCACGGACATTGCTCCTCTAGTTCTCACGGTAACAATTTATCATAGCCATGACTGCTTACAGATGGAGAATCTGAGGCTTAAGCTAGGTATTTGTTCAGTGTCGGGGGAAGCACCCGCTTTGTACTCTTAGCCAGTGCGGTGGAAGTTGGTCACTGGGTGACTGAAAAATGCTAAGGTTCTTCACTTGGAAACCTGAAGGCTCTAAAGGATGTACCAGCTAACTTCGGGGAAAAAACCCATGTGTGCATTTGTGTGTGCATTCATTTGTGTGCATGTGCATGCATTTACATATGCATTCACATATGCGATTCTCTCGGGGACAAAAGCTCTGCATAGCACATGTCACTTTCTAAGTCAGATATACTTATAACATTGTTGGTAATGCTGATGTTCATACAGTACAATTCTTTTCTTTGTAGGCCACAGACAATTCAACGGCCTTTAAATCCTTTGGCTTCTGGTCAAGGTGAGTTATTTGCATCTGTTTATTGGCTAGTGAAATTGGATTAGAGTGAAGAGAAAGGCAAGGTTAAGTAGCAAGGGCAGTTGAGGGCAGGTAGTCCACTGGTCGTATTTTTTAGAGAAGTTATCGTGTTTTTTAGAGAAGTTATGATGCCTCACTCTGTGAAGGCACAGATATATTTCCCAAGAATATTCATGGTGTTAGGCCATTGTAATATGAAGATTAGGGTTATAGATTTATTGTCTTTTTTTTTTTTAATTTTATTTATTTATTATGCATACAGTGTTCTGCCTGCATCCCTGCAGGCCAGAAGAGGGAACCAGATCTCATTACAGATGGTTGTAAACCATCATGTGGCTGCTGGGAATTGAACTCAGGACCTCTGGAAGAGCAGTCACTGCTCTTAACCTCTGAGCCATCTCTCCAGCCCCGATTTATTGTCTTTTTGCAATGCACTAAATAGTTGTTTGTTTACTTCAGTTCTGTTTATCCTCCAAATAAATGAATATCCCAAACATTTACCTCATTTTTCAAAAAACTTGAGCTGGGGAGGAAGTTTAATGCTGCAGTGCTTGGTCAGCATGTCTCATTCCCTGGGCTTGACTCCCAGCCAAACAAGAAACAAAACCCTCAAGTAAGCCAGGCGGTGGTGGCACACACCTTTAATCCCAGCACTCAGGAGGCAGAGGCAGGTGGATCTCTGTGAGTTCGAGGCCAGCCTGGGCTACAGAGTGAGTTTCTGGAAAGGCTCCAAAGCTACACAGAGAAACCCTGTCTCAAAAAAAAAAAAAAGAAAAAAGAAAGAAAAGAAAAATGGGAAAAAATGAAGATGATAGAAGAATTTGCATTTTATAGTCTTTGAAAACATTCCCAAGGTTAAATCTTCTGTCAGTCTGAGGGATTCAAAGCAACAGTAATACAGACCTTTAATAGGAATTATCTCATAGTGTTAGTATAATAAAGGTAAAAAAGACTGCTGTCCAAATAAACATGGGCACTCCAGACTGCTCTCAGTATGCTACCCTTTCCCCTCTTATGAGCATGTGGGAATTCTGTGAGTCTGAACCACGGCTGGACAGAGTTGTGGCTGTGGGTGCTCCTTCTGTTGATTTTACTTGCGTAGATACACTGATGGACTAAAATGAGTCATTGTTAGCATATTATTTTCATGTAAGTGTAGCATTCAGAAGTAGTTTATAATAATTAATGTTTTGTTTTGTTTTTCAGGAAAAAGTAAAGGTATGTACCTTTATCATGCATTATATACGTCAAGTCTGGTTGTATGTTCAGATGTGTGTTCTGGTGTTTATTGTGGCAAACTGCATTTCTTCTTGCTTCCTCAGACAGAATATCTCCTCCTTTTGTTACTATAGAGATATCCATAACCCAGGTTGGCCTGGAGCTCATTCATTATATAGCTCAGGTTATTCTTGAATTCTGACAGTCCTCTTGTGTATGTCTCAAGGGTTCAGTTTATAAGCATGAGCCACCACACTAGCTCTTAATTTTTATTTTATTTTTTTCTCTGAAGTGCTGGAGGTGAAAGAACAGCTGAAAGGGAGAGGCCCCTGTTTAGAGTCCCACACTATGGACAGCCTGCCTCAGCCTCTGGCAGTTGAGTTGTGTGTTTTACCCACAAGCTGTGGAAGCCAGGTATTACCGCCACCCCTCCCCCCCAACCCCCAGGTCTGGCAGACGCTAGAAAGCGTCTCTTCTTAACTAGTTGAGGCATGGGCTATGAGGGTCTTACCAGGGAGGGTCTAGACACTTTTTCAAGTATTGACTCCAGAGCTGGATCATTGCCACTCTGCACTAGTAGGGATGTTAAACTTCCGTATATATTTCAGGATTACTTTGCCTTTTAAAGAATATTTTAGTTTTAGAAGTGAGATGGAAGTAATTTTTACTTTTCTAAAGACCATGTATGTACTTAACAGCCTTGTGGTGCAGGTTAATAATCCCAGATACTTGGGAGGCTGAGGCAGGAGGATTGCAAGTTCAAGGCCAGTCAGGGCTACTGAATGAGTTCCAGGCCAGCCTGAATGAATTAATTAGTGAGACCCTGTCTCAAAATAAAAAGTGAGAAAAAAGGGGGAAAGAGTGAAAAGTCCTAGTTTAAATCCTCAGTACTGACACACACACAGAGACACACTGTGTGAAATCCTCAGTACTGACACACACAGACACACTGTGTGAAATCCTCAGTATTGACACACACAGACACACTGTGTGAAATCCTCAGTACTGACACACACAGATACAGACACACTGTTTGAAATCCTCAGTACTGACATGTACACAGACACAGACACACTGTATGAAATCTTAAGTACTGACACACACACACACACACAGACACACTGTTTGAAATCCTCAGTACTGACACGTACACAGACAGACAGACAGACAGACACACTGTTCAAAGAAACTGAGTCAGTGCTTGCTTGGCCTTAGTCCATTTAGATGAAAATGTTAAATGTAAAGTATCTTCTCTCTTCTTCAAAATCTCTTACTTTTTAGCATCATTTTCATGTTTAATTTTTATTAAGTGTATTTATTTAGTGTGTGTATGTGGTGAGTGCATGCTGCCATATGCCTTTACCTACTGAGCCACCTGGAAGCCCATATTTTTATGAACTACTTGTGCATTATGTTAAAAAGACAGAATATGAAATTCTGATAGCATTACTGTTTTATTATCATTTAATAATTGATTATTTTGTTTTATTTAGCTGCTATCGTTACTGTAATGAAAAGTGCAATAGTACTGTAGCACTAAATAAAATTCTAAAGCAGATGTGACTTAGTGTGGGAGGGAGTTACTTAGCAGTCACAGTATTTCCTACAGGTGCTTGCCTCTGTTTGGGACTGAAGAAGTGATCCTGTAACTTTTGGCCTCCTTGGGCAGTAGCCGAGTTCTGTGCTACATTCTAGACACACTAGAGGGGCTTCTTTGTCTTGGCATACTATTTGTCTCTTTATGAGAGGAAGGGATCATTTATCTCTAGAGACCTCAGTCCTTAGAACTGATTCATTCATAAGCATTACATTGATTTTGGTCACAGGGCAAAGGGGTATTCCTGACAGCTACTGCATTAGGTGATTAATTAACTGCACCATGGTCAGGTCAAGTTGAGGGGGCTTTCAAAAATTTTTTTACTTAATGTATTCTTTCAGACCTGAGCACAAATGCCTATCCCCTCCCCCTACAAAATAATAATACCATTTTAAACAACTTTAGCAAGATAAAAGGATTCTGACATAATAGTATTTATCATTGCTATAGCAAGTACTGCATGAATGCTGTCATTTCTTACATATTTTGTAAAATGTTTAAAATATTTTCATGTTATTCTGTTATACTTTCTTGTCAGTTTTAATAGTTGTGTTAATTTTACCATGTTATCTAATTAAATATTCTGTTAACTCCGGCATTACCATCTATTTTTATTACTAGAGGATTTAAAATTAAAATAGTAACCTTTCTACAGATTCCTTGTCCTCCCCCGTTTTATCTCTTTAGAGATAAATTCTGAAACCAGAATTACTAAGCTTTAGTTTATTGACGGTGGTATCGTTAAGTCATAGAACATGAGCGATTGTTTTTTAGCACTGCCCTACTGCTCTTTGGATGTAGTGAATTGCATGAAATTCTGTTATATCTGCAATAGCATCTTACAGTGTTTGTTTCCTCTTAACTTAAAAGTATGTCAAAATCCTTAACTTTTAAAGCATAGATTGCTATGAAAATTTATCTAGTTAAGCAGTCTTGCTAGATTTAGTGTGTGTGTGTGTGTGTGTGTGTGTGTGTGTGTGTGTGTGTGTGTGTCTTTCTTGTGAGAGAGAGGTCTTAGGGATTGAACCCAGGAGTCATGAACATGGTAGCCAAGTGATGTACCACAGAGTGACATTCCTCCAGACTCCCAATTCTACAGTTTGATAACACATAAAACATTTATCTGAGGGGCAGAGCAGTACTTTCCACACACAACCTTTTCCTTTGAAGAAATTGTAAGATTTGGACCTTTAGCTGGAACAGTCTTTAAGACACTTGAAAATTTACATTTTGGTGTTAGGAAAAAGTTATGACTTATTTTTCTTTTAATTTCAGAGAACACTTTTTACAGCTGGCTAGAAGGTAAATTAGAAACTTTTAAACAAATTTAAATGATAAATTTTTTCATTTTTAATATCATGAAATAAATCTTAAATTCCCAAGATTCATATACAAAATTTTATTTTTGCACCATTGGTTTCTTTTAGGCCTCTGTGTAGAAAAGAGAGCATTCTACAGGCTTATATCTGGTCTCCATGCAAGCATTAATGTGCATTTGAGTGCAAGGTATCTTTTACAAGGTATGTGCTTTTAAAACCTTTCATATAATTGTTTCTGGGTATTCTTAACATTCTCTTGGTGTTTACCTGGATGGAAAAACAGACTGTTGGGTAGTAAGAATCCACTCGTAAATAGTAGTGATTCGGAATGTAGAAGCTGTGTGTACAGTTGAATAGTTCCGTATATTATTAATTCTCTCAATTCTAATTATCACTTTGGAAATGTTCTTTTGTTGACTGTGGGGAATTAAAATACATCCAGCAGCACAGTTTGTTGCCACATGAGAGCCTTTATATGTGGACTTTAATGGCTACAGCATTGTCTGCTGCTTTTCATGGTTGAGGATGCTGGTGGAAAGTCAAACCATGGTTGATTTTCCTCAGTAATTATTTCTTCTGGAATTGGGAAGAATTTTACCTTTCAGAAATAAAGTGGTAACTCTGGTTTGAAATAGTGCTTTAAATTCACTAGTAATTTCAGATAGTCATTCCAGAAAATTTGTTTTTATTACTAATTATGCATACGTATGTGGGGGTATGTGCAAGTGAGTACAGGTGCCTCAGTAGGCAGAGATGTCAGGTCCACTTGGAGCAGGAATTAGAAGCTATGAGCCACCCTGGATTCTGGGAACTGAAGTAAGGTCTTCTGGAAGAGGAGCATGTGCTCTTAACTGCTCAGCCACCTCTCCAGCTTAGCAAGTCATTTTTTAAATTATATATTTTGACTTTATGATTGTTGATATTCAGAAATTTGATTTTTATCAAAAACCCATTTTCTCTGTAAATATTTGATTCATTTTGCCTTTAAGAAAGGGTTCCAGGCTGGGCGGTGGTGGGGCACACCTTTAATCCCAGCACTCAGGAGGCAGAGGCAGGCGATCTCTGTGAGTTTGAGGCCAGCCTGGTCTACAGTGCGAGATCCAGGAAAGGCACAAAGCTACACAGAGAAACTGTCTCGAAAAACAAAACAAACAAACAAACAAAAATAAATAAATAAAAAAGAAAGGATTCCAGAAGACAAAATTCTTACTATAGAATTTCTAAATTTCTAATTATTGTTAATGAAAGGTCTCACTGTGTAGCCTTGCCTGTCCTGGCACTCTGTATGTAGAACAAGCTGGTCTTGAACTCAGAGATTCATCTGCCTCTATATGGAATTAAAGGCGTGCACCACCACATCCGGCTTATGACAGAATTTTTAAAGGCTAAGTTTAAAAAAAAAAAAAAATTAGCTGGGAGGTGGTGGCGCACGCCTTTAATCCCAGCACTCAGGAGGCAGAGGCAGGTGGATCTCTGTGAGTTCGAGGCCAGCCTAGGCTACAGAGTGAGTTCCAGGAAAGGCACAAAGCTACACAGAAACCCTGTCTCAAAATAACAAAACAAAATTAAAAAAAAAAAGCCGGGCGGTGGTGGCGCACGCCTTTAATCCCAGCACTCGGGAGGCAGAGCCAGGCGGATCTCTGTAAGTTCGAGGCCAGCCTGGGCTACCAAGTGAGTTCCAGGAAAGGCGCAAAGCTACACAGAGAAACCCTGTCTCAAAAAACCAAAAAAAAAAACAAACAAACAAAAAACAAAAAACAAAACAAAACAAAACAAAAAAAACAAAATTAAAAAAAAAAATCTTGGTTGAATTATGTATTTTAAATTACAAAATGAAATTAACTTCTATAAATATAAATAGCTTCTTTTAATTAAAATAAAAATTACTTAACTGTGCACTTGAATCATTTAACACTCTTCTTTCTTCTTAGATACTTGGCTGGAAAAGAAATGGGGCCACAATGTCACAGAGTTTCAGCAGCGCTTTGATGGGGTTTTGACTGAAGGAGAAGGTCCGAGAAGGCTGAAGAACTTGTACTTTCTGTACTTGATAGAGTTAAGGGCTCTGTCTAAAGTGCTCCCATTTTTTGAGCGCCCAGATTTTCAGCTCTTCACTGGAAATAAAGTTCAGGATGCAGAAAACAAAGTGTTACTTCTGGAGATCCTTCATGAAATCAAGTAGGTTCTATATGCTACAACATGTATGTTAGTTAGCATCCGGATGCGGGGCGTGTCCAAAGTAAACTCTGCGTTAGTTAGTTAGAGAAGGAAACCATCTTTAAAGTAATGTAAATGAAGTTCTGTTCATTGGACTTTTAGGTTTGTTTGTTTGTTTGTTTTTTTTGAGGTGGTCAGATTCTCCTGCCTCAGGCTTCTGGGAGCATTACAACTTCTTCTTCTTCTTCTTCTTCTTCTTCTTCTTCTTCTTCTTCTTCTTCTTCTTCTTCTTCTTCTTCTTCTTCTTTTCTTCTTCTAAATAATAAATAATACCAGCATTATATTTATAATTTTTTTGTATAGTCTTAAGTTTGGGGCCAGACTTCTAATAAACTTAGCATTTAGATTTGAGGATAAGTATTTGTTTGCATTGTTGCTGTTACTGATTTTTATTCTATTTTAATTATTTATTATTGACCAGTAAAATATATTAGCAAGACTTTCAACACTTACATACATGAACATGACCCTTCTCTGTTTAAAACACAGGTCATTTCCTTTGCATTTTGATGAGAATTCTTTTTTTGCTGGGGATAAAAATGAAGCACATAAACTAAAGGTAATTATACTTCGCCTTAATAGTTAGGTGCAGCCTGGTGAGTATGCAGGTGTGAGTGTAAAATCCCATTTACTGGAGGTCGAGTAGAATGATGCTTATGAGAGGTTGTGGGGAGGGATCGCTTAGGACGGGAGCTCATGGTCAGTTTCCATTTGGGGGAAGCTTTAGTGGCCTTTTGCTCAGAAGGATGACTAATAAATAGGCATGTATTATATATTTCAGAACTGTTAAGAGTTAAAGTTTTACTACAAAAGGGTATGTCAGGTTATGAACTTGTCACCTTGGTTTTATTGTTCCATATAAATATCAAGAAATAAGCCGGGCAGTGGTGGCACATGCCTTTAATCCCAGTACTTGGGAGGCAGAGCCAGCCGGATCTCTGTGAGTTCAAGGCCAGCCTGGGCTACAGAGTGAGTTCCAGGAAAGGCGCAAAGCTACACAGAGAAACCCTGTGTCGAAAAACCCAAAACCAAAACCAACCAACCAAACAAAAAACAAAAAGAAATAATAAGTGTCAGGGTATCATAGCACCCTATAAACAATCTGAATGCCAATTAAAAATGAATTTAAAATATAGATATTTCTACTTCATACTGCATCTTGACTTAGAGCTCAGTGGGTTGATATATATGTAACTCATCACGATGAAAGAAGCTAGTGCAATCAACTTGCAAAGGAAATTCTTTCTTGTGTGTAGCATTGAGATCAGCTGTTCTGGATTCCTCAGCTTGTTCTAGCCACAGAAACGGACTTAGTGGTTATGTAACCCCCACAGCTTCCAGGAACTAGAGAGTGAGGGGAAGATGCCACCCGCAGTAAGACTTTTCTGGCCTGGTCTACAACGCGAGTTCCAGGACAGCCAGGACTGTTACACAGAGAAGCCCTGTCTCAAAAAACCAAACCAAACCAAAAAGACTGCTTTTCTGTACTGTATTCAGTATGCTCCTTATTTTAGTTCACTTGCTGGTTTGTTTTGTTGGAGAGTGTTTTGGCATCAGCTCTTTTTAGACTGTACAAATTAGAAATATTTCTCACAGTGTTTTAATTTGATCCAAATTCCAGAACACTCGGCCTTTATGTGCTTTGAAGTTTATGTATAGTTCTTATAGGAAAAAAAAAACTCATAGGAAAATTAAAAAAAAACTTTTATAGCAGATTTGCTTTAAAAAGCTTTCTGGTAAACATAGATTTGAACATTATTTATAAATTCATTTTGCTGGGTAGTGGTGGTGCATGCCTTTAATCCCAGCACTTTGGAGGCAGAGGCAGGTGGATCTTTGTGAGTTTGAGGCCAGCCTGGTCTACAGAGTGAGTTCTAGGACATCCAGGGCTACACAGAGAAACCCTGTCTTGAAAAACCAAATTAAAATTTTCCTTATGACTCCCTTACAGTCTCTGTGTATGGGTAGAAATAATTACTAGTGTTTGGAACAAAATAGGGTCTGAAGGTTTATGAAGCATTTGAGAATTTTGGCAAGAACCAGTGAGTTGACTTTGATCAATCTGCCAAATGACCATAATACATGATGAGAAATTGGGTGTGTCAGCATGTTCCTGTAGTTTCTGACTAACTGAGAGGTGAGGCAGGGGGACAGTTGGAGTCCAGGAGTCCAATGCCTGCCTGAGCAACAGGACAAGAAAATCTGTCTTAATAATAATTTAATTTCTGATTATTTTAAGGATTGCATATTTTTCTGATCTGAGATAATTTTGGTATATATCCAGATTATTAGACGTGTTTGTTTTTGGAAACTACAAGGATTTTCTCCTAATCTAGTAAATTTCTAGCATCCTAAGTTTACCTAGGTAGGAGGTACGCTATTTTATGTGGTTGGCTTTAATTTTACTATGCTAACTTCTCTGTTTTAAGCAACCATACACACTCTCTGTACATATCACATAAAGATTTACTCAAGAAATGCTGTGTTCAGATATTTGAATTACATAGATTCCAACAATGAACTTAGAAAAAGCAAGCATAATCTTTTACAATAGAGGCTTATAGCTTTGCAAGTATGATGGTCTCTTAAAAGTAAAATACTTTCAAGCTCTTTCTACAGGAGTCTGTTTTTTGTATCTTTTGATTGTGAAGATGTAATTGTCAAAAACCCACTTTGCATTCAGTACCATTCTTTAAGTAAAACGTGCGATACTGGCCCATCATGCTTACATACATTTGGACGTCTATGGAGCATATGCATGAACCACTTATTCTCTCTCTAGATAACTTGTCTACAATTGGATTCTGTAGACCTCTAGAACAGCTACTAATTGTCAGTAGTCCCTCAGGGAGGAGTTGGGCCTCAGGAGCCCCTTCCTCTGTAGTTAAAAGTATGATAGTTTTTCAATTAAAATTTTTTTTTGGAATTAAAATATAGTTACATCATTTCCCCCTTTCCTCTAACCCCTTCCATGGCCCTCACCCTTTGTTCCTTCTCTAATTCATGGTCTCTTCTTCTCTGTTACTTGTAGCTGGAGAGCTTCTCTCCAGGTCCCACCAAGCCCCGCAGTCCCACAACCCACATATAAAATAATCACTCAGACGTTTATATTACTTATAAACTGTATGGCCATGGCAGGCTTCTTGCTAACTGATCTTATATCTTAAATTAATCCATTTCTGTAAATCTATACCTTGCCACGTGGCTCGTGGCTTTCCGGCATCTTCACATGCTGCTTGTCATGGCGGCGGCTGGCAGTGTCTCCCTGCCTCAGCCTTCCACTTCCCAGAATTCTCTTCTCTGCCTGTCCTGCCTATACTTCCTGCCTGGCCACTGGCCAGTCAGCATTGTATTTATACAGAGTGATATCCACAGCAGTTACTGTCACTCCCACCACACCTGGCACACTATTTAGTCTGCATGGTGTTACTTGTATGTATACACGTTCAGGGCTGACCTGTTGGTATTGGGTAAGCAACTAGAGACTCATCCCTGGTGAGATTATTTCTGCCCAGTTTTTCATTTTTATTCTTTAAAGTCAAACTTAGAACACTAAAGGAAACTTACTATCATCATGAAAACTGTCTACAGCAAAATTGGGTAGTTTAAAAAAAGTTATGTTTTGAGGTGGTCTCATGTCTAGTGTAGGTTAGTCCCAAGCTTGCTGTGTAGCTGAGAACAACTTTGAGATGATAGTTCTCCACCACCCGGTTTATGTAGTGATGGGGGTAGAGCCCAGGGCTTTAGGTATGTTAGGCAAGCACTCTACCAGTCAACGGAGCTACATTACTGTTCCATGGGCAGTTTTATTTAAAAGTTTAAAATTAGGATGTTCTCTTACTGAACTGGTCCAGAAGTACCAAATGGAGAAAATTGTTAAGGTGTATAATTCATATTTATTTGGCCTTTGCATAAAACTAGTAAAGATGTGAGATCTTGAGTCTTACTAAAATATTTTGCATGTTACAGCTGTTGCAGTCACATGCTGAATCAAGCTTCTGGGAAGTCCCCCTCTGAAGCAAATTTAAATGCTCTTTGAAAGTACTAGATAGCCATCTCTGCTCACACCTAGTTTTAGACCTGGGGTGCTCATCTGGTGGAGTCCATTATATGATGTATCTCATAGTAAAAAAATTATAGACACCAGGCGGTGGTAGCACACTCCTTTAATCCCAGCACTCGGAAGACAGAGGCAGGCGGATCTCTGTGAGTCTGAGGCCAGCCTGGACTACAGAGTGAGATCTAGGACAGCCAGGGCTGTTACACAGACAAACCTTACCTCGAAAAACAAAAAAACAGAACAGCAACAACAAAAAAAGTTAGACTACTGAAATAATAGAAGTTTCTTCTGAAATGTAGGTCCAATTTCTGCTTAAAATACTGGTAGTCAGGGCCGGTGAGAGGGCTCACTGGGTAAAGGCGGTTGTAGCCAAGCCTGAGGACCTGAGTTCAATCCCCAGGACCTACATCACCAACTCCCTGCAAGTTGTTGTCTGATTTCACCCGTGTATACATAAACACACGTGCACACACACTCCCGAACATGCACGCACAGTGGGTGGAGGGGGTGAATAAAATCTAGTTTTGGAAACAAAAAAAAAGAATTAAAAACTACTGGTAGCTTGAGATTCTACTCTTAAGACCAGGACAGAGTCACTTGGAGGATCTGTTACTAATTTTGACTCAAATAAAAGAAGATGCCCTTGGCTCCCTTTTCTTCATCCCTTAAGGACATAGACTGCATTTAGATGATTGGATTCTAGCTGCTCTATTACAATCAATGTAACATTCTGGTGTTAACAGACATATAATGTGTACGAATATATAAAAACAAAGGGAGCAACATCCCAAATCCATCAGAGTAGTAGAGGATAGGTACAGAAATGTGGGATGATATGTAGGGAGTTTCAGTTATATTAGTAATGATTTCTTTTTAGAGTTTGGTGGTGCATACATGGCTATTAATTATATTTTATATATCAGGAGTAAAGAAAATCTGAGTGTTTTCCCTAATTCCAGGAAAGGAGAGCTATAATTTAAGTGTTCTCAAAGGTCACCTCCCTCTTTCCTCCCTTCCTTTACCTTGTTAGATACCATTTAATCCCACAACTCCCAATATTGACGTATGAAACTAACTGACGTATTTTTTTGGTAGCGTGGATTTGGAGTGAGACAAGGCTGGTCACTCGAGTGTGAGCTTAGACCTGCTGTGACATTTCTGAGTCTTTTAAAGAAATCCATGGGGTAGAGCATGCGTAGCTTTAGATTTGTGGGAGATGGAATGGTAAGGAGAGGTTCTGGTATGTGGCAGACGCTCCGTGTACGCTGCCCTTTGTTTGATACCCCTTAGTGCACTGTCCAGGGCTGAGCACATGGAGAGCACGCAGAAAACAGTTCTTAGTTGATTACATAAGTACGCAACTTATATAACATTATGTCACATTGTTTTTAGGAGGACTTCCGACTACATTTTAGAAATATTTCGAGAATCATGGATTGCGTTGGTTGTTTTAAGTGTCGACTGTGGGGAAAGCTCCAGGTAAGTCTTGCTCAGTCTTCGACTTCACTCTGTGTTGAGGGGTTTCCTTATTTTTTCTTCTTTCTGTTTTAGACTCAGGGTTTGGGCACTGCTCTGAAGATCCTGTTTTCCGAGAAACTGATAGCAAATATGCCAGAGAGTGGACCAAGTTATGAATTCCAGCTAACCCGACAGGAGATAGTATCCTTGTTTAATGCATTTGGAAGGTTAGTTTTAATGTTCTGAAATTGTTTCTGCTAGCCACCTGAGTCTGATGTTAATAGGTACATTTTCAGATAAAACTAGGAGTGTCCTTTTTAGTAAGATTACCTTGTTATAGAATGATATGATCTGATAAAATACCTTTAGAATATATACACATATTACTTGATTATTTCCATCTATTGATTTTTATATTCATATTTAATTTACTGACAGATTTGAGTACCGTTAAATTTATACATTTTATTGTAATTGTTTTGTACATTCATACAAAGATACATGGTATTTTGCTTTGTTCTGTTTTGAGATGCGATCTCACTATGCAGCCCTGGTAGGCCTGGAACTTACTATGTAGACCAGGCTGGTCTTGAACACAGAGATCTGCCAGTCTCTACCTTCCTCCTGGGATTAAAGGCGGGTGCCATCAGGACCAGCTTATTGTAATTATTTAAAAGCATTTTATTGGTGTTATTTTTGAAGGGTATGGAAAGTCACAAATATTTCTGTGAACTCAGCATTATACAAAAGATTAGTAATTCTTTAGAAATAATTATTTTCTGTCAAAATGAGGAAAAGCATGGGATAAGAAAGATACACCAACAGTTTTCAGTGTGGATGGCTTTTCCTGCTGGCTCATGTTGATTCTGAGATTGACAAGCGTTTTCTTTCTTCAGTGCTGGGGAGTGAACCCTAGCATGAGAGACAGCATTCTCCAGTCCTCTCAGTATTTAAGGGCTACATTTTTTCACCTAAAAATAATATCAAACATTTTAGGATTGAAATAATCGGCCTTACAAATTTTCTCTGGCATCGAGGAACTTGACTGTTTTAATTGTGTGCTCTACTTTTATCCTACTGGAGAGCAGAGCTAAAATGCATGTAAAAGGGAGCATGCAAAAATACAATACAGAACAGATTTTACTATATATAAAAATTGGTGCAAACAGTTGGGTCAGAACAGGCTTTTCTCACTCTTTAAAGATCAGGGCTGGAGAGATGGCTCAATGGTTAAGAGCACTGACTGCTCTTCCAAAGGTCCTGAGTTCTATTCCCAGCACCCACATGGTGGCTCACAACCATCTGTAATGAAACCTGGTGCCCTCTTCTGGCCTGCAAGGACACATGTAGGCAGAACACTGTATACATAATAAATAAATCTAAAAAAAAAACCAAAAAAACAATAGCTTTGATCTTTGTAAATTTTGTACTAAGTAAAGGTATATTACTTATTGTATTCTTATACTTCTGGATATTTAAATACTTATTTTAATGTTTCTGCATTTCTGTATTTATATTATGTATGTAATATAATTAACATTTATGAATACCTAAAATATCTAAGTATTTTATACTTATACACTTAAGTATTATATATTAAATATTGATGTGCTTTAAATACTTTAATATAGCTCTGGGTATTTAAATTTATATAATTTTATATGTATATATTTTAATACTGAAGTATTAAAAGTTAGTTTGTGTTTGTAGATTTGCCTTGCCAGATTAAAAACTAAAGGATATAAGTAGATTTGTGTACCTTTCAATTTATTGAAATAAACTACTTTAAAATTTTTATATACTCTAAACATGAAAAATGATTAACAGAAAATTTTTAAGTGTTTTTAAGTGAAGTGTTTCTTGGTTACAGGATTTCGACAAGTGTGAGAGAATTGGAGAACTTCAGGCACTTGTTACAGAATGTTCACTAAGGAGGACAGCTTGAAAGGTGCCTGTTTCTGGACGGGGAGGCCAAAGAGCTGAATCTTTCCGAGCAGCGTGACTGCAATGGCCGTCTTAAGGCAAAAATTTCTATAAAGCTGCTTTTGTAAAAGGAGAAATACATTGTTTTAAGTAAATGACATTTTTAAAAATTGTGTTCATGTTTAATATTATTGTGAATAAAAGTAGTATTTTGATAATGTACAAATTTTAATACTAGACAAAGGTAAGATCACCAAAATCCATATGGTAAAGCTAGGTGAATGTCTTAAGCCTCTCAAACTAGATTTATATTTACAAAGATATGATAAAAATAAAGTTAAGATAACTGTGACAAGTATTGGATAGTAAAATTCTGAGAGGCTCACCAATAACCCTTGGTCAACAGCCTAAAAACACCAATGCATTTATTTGCCTCGTTCACAAAGAAACTACAGAATTCCCAGTTAGATTTGAGTTTTAGATAAGCAGCTAGTTTTCTTAAGTGTTAGTGTGTTGTATGCAGTATTAGGGCCGCATTTATACTAAAAGTAATTCATTTGTTTTAAGTTCAGGGTTAACTGGGAGGCCTGTGTTTTCCTGGCAACCTTAAAATACACTGGTATGAAACATTCCTTTTAGAGCTATATGGCTATTGTGATTGTGCTGTTTTGGTATGCAGGGAAGTAGACCAACTATCAGGCACAGGAGATTTCTAAACATTGTAGAAAGATGAAGAGATATATTTATTCTCATAATACTTCCCCTAATAGTAGAATTTTGGGGAAAATTTTATTTTTATATAATTTCAGATTTACAGAAAAGTTTCAAAAACAGTGCAAAAAAATCTGTTTTACTCAAATTCATTGATTGTTCACGTGTGTTTTACCTCTCATCCTATCCCACGCTGGGGATTGAGCCCAGGACCTCAGGCATGCTGGGCTAGCCCTCCACCCCTGAGCTGTGTCCTCAGGTCTTGCTTTATCTTCTGTGTAGACATAGATACCCTGTTTTTATTTATTGTTTGAAAACTAGTCATGGGCTTCATGTGTTAACCCAAAATACTTCAGTGTAATGCTCAGCAATCTCCTAAAAGTGATTTTTTTGTTTTTCTTTCAAGGGAAAAACCAAACCTTACTAATCTGAGCTAAACTACTATAAGCCTTAGAATAAGGAAATATCTCATGTCCTAGTCACTTTTTTTTTTTTGCTTGCTTTTTTTGACCTGTGTAATCATAGGTTAAACAATTCATGTTTTTTTATACATGAACCTGATTTCTTTTGCCTCCATAAAATGGAACTGTAACCTGGATAGGTTTTCACTAGTGGAAGCTTTTTACTGAGAACAGTATTTGAAGTGGTTTAAGAATTTATATCACATGGCAATTATAAGTGCTGTAGACCTCAAAATTATGCCCCCTTTATATCATATATAAAGTCTGAGCGGTTAGGGCAGGTTGGGATGTCACATAAGAAAAGCAGAATTTCTATATGTAATGGTCAGAAATGTCACTTTACACTGCTGTGTATCTTCTCTGTCCCTAAGATTTGGTCCAGTGCCAAGCATATAGTTGGTGTCTAGTATTTGTTGATTCAATGTGTAAGTATGTATTTAGTATACTTTATGTGAATGATCATAGAACTATGTTTAACAGTGTGTCCTCTTTTCCTTTCTCATTTTCCCCCTTCTTTTGAATAGGGTAACAAATGAAAGATGTCAACCCACTAATTAAATCTGTTTTCTTGGGGATTCATAGTACTAAGTGATTACCATATACAAGGTGTTTCAGCAGCCAGAGTTCTTGAAAACCTCACTGCTTTCACTTGCTGCCTCCACTTGATTGGCCCCGTGTCCTCTGTCCTTCCAAATGCGGTCGAACAGCTTAGTTCTAAGTCTGCAGTTAACACACACAAGCTGTTTCTTGATTTGAACTTTTCCTGCACTTGACACTCTTGACAATCTCTTCCTCCCAGTCCCTGCTCCATTGTGTCCTTGTGTCTGGTTTGCTTCTGGATGCCTTTCCTCTTGTCTCCTCAGTTACCCTGGATGTCATTCCTCAGACTTCTTGTTCCCAGTCACTGCTTCACTCGGGTCATTTCCATCCAGTGAGGCCCAACAGACTTTAGCTCAGACTTAGTGTGTTTTCCTGCTGGACTCACTCGAGTCTCCACAAACCCACTCCTGTGTCTGCTCCTTACTTGGTTAATTTCAGAGCCATTGTTCTGTACAAGATTTTATAGTTCACTCCTCTTCCTCCTAACTCTGAGTTCTGCTGACTTATCATTCTCTCTCATTTTTGTTACTGTTACCCAAAGGACTATCCATGTCTATTTCCTCATCTCTGTGGCCCATATCACCATATTTGGCTTTCTAGAAGCATTCAACCTAACACCCACTGGCAATTTTATGAGCTTTCTGGTGAGAGCTTTTACTTGGTGTCCAAGATCCTTTTCTTGTCTTTGCCACTCTGTTCTGATAAGCGTGTTAAAGTCCAGAGCTGGATCTCCCTCCAAACCATGGTAGACACCGTATTTGCATTGAGAAACCCAGGCTTCTTCCCCACCTGGGAAGTTCCGTGCAGTTTTGAAATTACACCTGTCCCCTTCCCATGGTCACCACTGTAATTGCAACCTACCTCTACTGAATCACTTATTGTACTGTATGTTTTACTTTTTTAAAGTGTCCTTTACTAGAATGTGAGCTCCCTAGGGGCAGGAAAAGAGACTATTAATTTTGGCATCTCTGTAGCATAGTGTTTGGCATATGAGCATTTAATAAATGTTTGTTGAATTAATTGCTTCACAGTGACAGCTGTGCCTCACTGCGAGTACCCTCACTGCCTTTGCTTACGACAAGGGTCAGTAGACTTTGGGGTGGGCAATAAAGATGAAAATAATTTGAACTCTGGTGTGGTCTTGGTCAGTCATGAGTGGCGTCTACTTTGGAAACAAGTTTAAGGGAGGAGGCAACGTCACAGGAGCTTCTTGATGAAAGAATGGCTGGGATTGTAGACTAGACGAACTACAAGGTTCTCAGGAGGAAGGAGATGTTATTAACTGTTTTGTGAGGATTTTTCTTAGCTTAATGTTTGAATAAATGTCTACCTAATGACACTACCATTGAAAAACATGGTACTTTATTTCAAACAGGCTGAAATATGTGTTGTCATCCAGATAGAATTCATTATTCACTAAAAGGCAAATTCCATTTGTAATGAGGTTTCTGAAAGGGACTGAATGGATTCCATTAATGATACTAAGAAAACACACCTCCAGATAAAAGCACACTCATTAACAGTAGTGTTTTATTATAATTTAGTGAAACAACAAATAAATACATTCATTGGCCACAGCTATACTTTTGCAACCAGTTTGAAACTGACTGTATAGCTGAGAAACACTGTTAAACAATAAAAAGGCAGTAATGCATAAAAAGCCACTTTAGCTATAAATTACATTGTCCATAAAACTACAATCAGCTACAATAGGTGGTTAAGAGTTTCAAAATTAATAGCAACCCAAGTGAAATCAACGATAAGAACAAATATTGCTAATCACTGTAGAATTACACACTTAAGCAATGAACTTGGATTTTCTAATTAATGATTGTGAGCAAGGGCTGGAGCTGTCATGTGCTTCAGTGCAGGTGGACGGGGAACTGGAGCCCTTTGACCTTATGAACAGCTCCCTCCGAGACCGAACTTAAAGTGCTGCTAGTGCGTTTGAAGTTTTAAGCAAACACTGGGGCAGATGTCTTCTTTGGTGATGTACTGTGAAATGTGTGTAAGGAGACAAATGTTAAGAATTTAGGTACTTTATAGGCCAGGTGTGGTGCACACCTTTAATCCCAGCACGTAGAAGGTAGAGAGGCAGGAGAGTCTCTGAGTTCAAGGCCAGCCTGGTCTACACAGTGAGTTCCAGGACAGCCAGGACTACACAGAGAGACTCTGTTTCAAAACAAAGCAAAATGAGAATTTAGGTACTTGAGTCAGTGATAAATATAATAAACTAATAATAAATATCAAATTCAGTGTAGTCAACCAGTGCAGCGAAAACTAAGATACTTTATCTGAAGAGTTAAGTAGTCTTTGTTTACTTTGTCAACCAGGATGTTTGTGTAGAGAAGCTTAACTAGAAAAAAATATCAAAGACAATAGTTAGATACTTAATTAACATCATCAAAATAAACACCTGGCATTCTGAGGAACCGAAAAACTGAAAAGAAATCCACAGTTGTAGACTATTGTTAGGGTTGTCATCATAGTACCAAGGCTAACTTCTGTACTATAAAAGATTCATTTGTTACAGTAAGAACTTATAAACAGATGCTGTGCATCTATAAGTATGCTTCTGATTGAATTTAAAATCGTTGTTCATAAAAAGAAGAAAAGTATTTGGCTTTGTACCATCCTCTCAAAAGATAGAAAGGATTAACAATATGTTTCTAAAGATTCACATATTATACTTTTGTGAAGTTGCTGCTTTAGTTGTTAAAAAGCTGAAAGATTTTAGGTATGAGTACAAATAAGACAGTTTCTAGTCACAGTAGACAGAAGAGGGCAGCTGTGTTCGTCCCAGTTCCAAAGCAGCTGGCAGATCCTGTGTGGGGTCTTCACCTGTGTGACACCTAAGCTGCCTGTCCCCTCGGAATCTGAGGTATTCAGCATCTGCTTTCCATAGAGACACAGGTAGAAAGTGCATTTTAAATGGTGTTGTCTTGGCCTACTGTTGTGTGTGTGCGTGTGTGTGTGCTTGAGTACACATGCATGCACAAGCACATCGCTTACAGCATGTTGAAGACAGTTTTAATGACATCCTAAACTGTCCCAATGTTCTTAACCTCTTACACTTCTCTCGTTTGCTTATTCAGTGCTGGAATTGATTGGAATTAATTTAATCTGGCTTAGCCCATATACAAGGTATAAAATGTGAAAAATAAAGGCGGGATTATACATTTTATAAAGTATTGCACTTTAGCTCACTGCAAAATGTCTCATGATTTAATTTACCTGAGGACAATCTTGACTCAGTAGGTAGGATGTGCTCCATCTCTTTCAGATAAATTGAATACCCTTTGAAAGTCTACCGTTTTTAACGTAGCACTTTTTTAATGAACAATCCCTCAATGCATCTGTAAACTTGTTTAGTTAGTCCCAAGAAGTTCTACTGCAACCCCTATGCAAAAGTCACTATTGCTTCTGGAAGAATCATGCTTCAACTGCTACTTATCTTAGCCATACAAAATAGCCACTTGACCAGTCCTACTCAAAGCCACACAGTCTCCACTGGCTTATTGTTCCTCTTGAAGAGACTCCTCTGGCTTTCCAAAGAACACTGCCAGCCAGCAGCACCATGAAGGGTTTCCACTATCACTTGTTTAAAACAATGGAGTAATTTCAATTGACATTTTTTTCAAAGCATGCTTTAAAAAACTGTCTTCAATGTTGCATATTTTTAAAAAGAATGATACACTTTTAAGCCTTAACTCTGTGCACTGATCATACTTTAAAGCTGTAATTGGGTAAAGATTCCATGTAGAGTACACCTTTGAATTTCTAGGTTTTGATTCTTGTGGAAAAACTGCCTTCCGATCTGGTATACAATAATATTCTGGTGTGAATACTCAAGTGTGGCTTTGGGGACTGCAGAGTATTCTTTCTGAACATAGGTAAAAGTGCAAATATGCAAATGTGCGTTGGACATTCAAAGTTAGGAGGTTCTGAGGTCATCAAGTACCTTTAGCATCTAATCTCTTTCTCCTCCAAACTTTGAATTTCACTATGCAGAGGTCAAAACAAACAGCTGTGTTTTGAGGCTCTCCACGAAACACAGCTGTATTTCCAGATTTTGCTAGTTGCAATAGATGATGCAATGTTGATGTAGATGCTTTTAAAGATGTTGAATACACATACACATTCATGAAAAACAGTTCAAGACTCCTGCTGTGGGGAAGCCCTCAGTTTTGTGGCGTTACATACAAGCTATGGTGATTCCTCATATCTAAATTACTGCACGTGAAGAGCAAAGGAGCAGTGTCCGTTACAGGTCCATTCAGTGGGGGGGTGACTGTGAATGTGCTGCCGCCACACCCCGTCATGGTGCCGTACCAGCCCAAACTCTGTGAGTTCGATAAACTGCAACAACAAAAATAGAAGGCAAAGAAGTCAGAGGGCTGTGATTAGGAGTCACATTGGCATTTTGCAATAAATGTGCAAACTAACACCGACTTTCTCCACAATTTGATGGCTTCTACCGGATATTTCTGACTTGTGACACACATCCCAAGAAGTCTATGGCTCTGAGAAGTGGCAGAGTGTGTTCGGCTGTAATAATCTATGTGCTATGCTTTGCTCCGACACATCTGCATGTACATGTGGTTCCTCTGATCCTCGTCACAAGCCTGTGAGACAGGTTCTGCTGCCACCCCTACTTCACAGAGGAGGACCAGCTTAAATGACAGGTCCAGGTGAAGTCAGAGGTACTGAAAAGGAAGCAAGCGGAAGATTGCTGTCGGTGTCTGACAAGGCTCTCTGATGCTGTTGGAACACGAGGGTGTGGGAAGACTGTTCTTTTTTGACCTGGAATCACACTAGGACAAGGAAGCAAACACACAGTGTACAGCGACCCCTCCCTGCCCAACACAGTGCACGCTCTCACAACCAAGAAGGGGGATGGATGGTATGGCTCCACTTTACTCCAACATTTTTTTTTTTTTGTTTTGGTTTTTCGAGACAGGGTTTCTCTGTGTAGCTTTGTGCCTTTCCTGGGACTCACTTGGTAGCCCAGGCTGGCCTCGAACTCACAGAGATTCGCCTGGCTCTGCCTCCCAAGTGCTGGGATTAAAGGCGTGCGCCACCAAAAGACAGGGTGATAGACTGGCTTCGGGTCAGCTGACAGTTGTTTACAGAGCATGCTGTATCACGTGGTTAAGATCTAGTGGGTTAAGGCACAGTAGTTCATGATCATGTGCCAAATCACCTGTTTGGTGGGTGGGTTAAAGCTCAGAGTTCTTTTTTGGTTTTTTTTTTCAGTTTACTTCATCACTAATTCAGTTAAGTGACTACATCTACCTTCCTTCTCGAGAGCTCCCCAGTCTGGGCAGGTCATCGTCACTGTCATAACGTCTTGGATTGTCGAAAAAGAAAGCTCTGGAGCTGTAGCTGTGGCTGCTTCCCATGCCAGCGGGTGCCTGTGGATGCAAAGTTAGAGACCGGGTGAAGGCCGGAGACTAGGGTCTGGGAGTTTGAACCTCAGCCTTACTCAAAACAGAAACGCAGGCTAAATAGTATATGCTTTAAAAAAAATGAGATTGAGCACTGGGGGATACTATGATATCTTACCAGATTCTGGTTTAATCTCTGTGCCCGGAAAAACAGTACCACTGACCATGCTGGTACGTGCTCCCACAGAAAGAGGACCATTCCAAAGATGATGTAGTCTCCTCCACTTCCATCTTCTCCACCAGCCTGTCCACAGAGCATGGCAGAGCAATTTTCACACTGGTTTTATATTTAAGCAATCACCAGCCACAAGTGCTTCAGGCTGGGTGAGCTAACATACATTAAGTATAAACACAAAAGCACTGGACTTTTCTGTATTTTGTTCATTTGTGACTTCTCATGTAATGGTTATTTTTTTTCTTCAAGGAACATAACAATACTTCTTTAAAAAAAACTACAATAAGACAATTAAAATTTTTCAATACATTAGCTTAGAAAAATAATTTTAGTCCTTGGATAACGCAGAGTGATGTCATTTGAGGCACCACAGTCTGAAGAGGGTTTAGCTATAAGGGATTACTGTTCCAGCTGCCCCACTGGCACAACAGCACCATGAGTCAGGCCTGTGGAAAAATGAGACATGCTAAGTACATCAGCACAGCTGATTTTTAAACTACGCTTTGGGGCTACTCTACATACTGAAGTTGTTTCTCTTCTACCAGATGCTGGGGGAGGGGAAGCAGAGAAAGGAGTGAAGAGAATCTGCCTGTGGAGTCACATGTGAAAAGTCCCTCTCCTTAGCGTGAGGATGAAATAGTCTTCTAGCACCCCTGGGTTCAGTGCTAAGTGAAACTCTACTAAGACAGAACATCTAAATGTCAAACTGTACTTTTAGGAAGGAGATGGAGTGCGCTGAGAAGTTAGAGACGCACAGCTACAATGCTGAGAATCACAGTAAATACGTGGACACACGAAGAACTATTGTAAAGAAAGTGATTATTTAGATACATAAAACTGAACAAAATATTAAGATTTTATGCAGTTCTTCCATCCTCACAGGACATGAGCTATAGTCACGGGCTAGTGACAATTATCTAGAGATATTAAAATATCATCCTTCGCCGGGCGGTGGTGGCACACGCCTTTAATCCCAGCACTTGGGAGGCAGAGCCAGGCGGATCTCTGTGAGTTCGAGGCCAGCCTGGTCTCCAAAGCGAGTTCCAGGAAAGGCTCAAAGCTACACAGAGAAACCCTGTCTCGAAAAACAAAAAACAAAACAAAACAAAACAAAATCATCCTTCAAAAAGTCGGTAAATAGGCTGATGACTAACAGGTTTCTAGCACTATTATTATTGACAAACTAAATTATTTCTTAGATAAAACTTTATGAAGAATGATTGCAAGGTGTCGCATGCAAATGGGAAAATTTAAACAGAGTTACTGAGATCAGAGAGTGCATAAAACCATGTCTGAGTCGAACACCAAGTGTTCTTGCTAACTTATCAGCTGTATCAATGGGAGACCGGTAACATAGACAGACCCTTACCTTATCTGAAAGATTATCCCAGCCATAATTAAACGGACTCTCTAATGCATCCTGTGATATGGTGATCACTACCAGATTATAACAAGCTCTGGAAGAGTAGAGAAGGGTGACTATAGAGCTGACGACGACAGTCTGGCACAGAGACATACCCTACAGGAAGGAGAAGCACAGGCATGATCTCAGTGGGTTTGCTATGGTGAGCGAGCTGTTCATCTGCATAGTGCACAGTCCTCTCTTTCAAAGTCCCCCCAGGAAGCTGAGTGGACACCTGCTCGAGCAAACTCCTTTTATTCTGCCTGTAATTCCTGTTTCTGGATGGCACTGTGTTTAATATGTGTGAGTGCTTGGCTCACTGGCCAAATGGCTACTGAAGGAAGATTTTGTTTTGCTAAAGTTGCCTTGTTCCTGTAGTGATACATGAATAGACACACTGGCCAGACCTGAGCCATAATTGATTCTAATCAGTGAAGTCTAATCGAAGTGGGAGCGGGAAATGGAAGCACTACTCCATTTGATGGACATTTTTTTTTTTTCTGATACAAAACAAGCAAAGAAGTTCAGTTCCTTGTATATCTGCTCCATTTTATTAGGAAATAGATGATAGTCCTTTGAGTGACACTGTGTTGCTGACAAAACAATCCAGGTACTTAGTTATGCTTCCAAATGTGTAACAGTCTAAACTACGGCTTTCACCATTTCCCCGGAGATAGAAAGCCCTGTGACTTCACAGTTTTCAACTATATTGAGTACAAGGAAGAGGATTGTGATATTGTTTGCAGGGACTCTCAACCTGGAGTCATTATTCTAATACAGTTGGTTTCCTTTGTAATCCTACATATTTTACCTATGAGTTAAAAACACTATTCTAGGAGGTGATAACATTACCAGAGAGACTGATTAATTTCAAGTAAACACTCAATATGGTAATTTATAAGTTTATGTTCAATTGTCACAAGCTTAAGGGACCATTACAGCATTTAGCACACAAGGTCCAGGGTTGCTAAATGACCTGTAAGTCACAAGGGAGTACTCCCACAGAAGTGTCCTCTGACCTTTATGATATTCAAGAAAAACCAGTTTATAATTATCTGGCCAGAACTGAACTCCATTTTATACATTAACATGTTTGGCAGCATGTTTCCTGTTTTCATTATGATCTGAAGCCATGAAACTCCCTGCCCTGCTGGGAGGGCTCCTTATGCTTTTGTGCGGCTCATGATCATAAGTATCGATGGACATCTTCCTAGAATAAGGACTTATAGCTAAGCATGGCACCTATTTCATGTTTAAACAATGCCATATGGCTCTAGTAATGTGGAAACTGTTGTGCAGACTGGGAAATAGAACTAACCTGATATAGGATTGTTTCTGGGCTGTTTTGAATTCTGACTCCATGCCAGAACTAAAAGAATACCTCACGTGGATAAACTGCAAATCTACGGAGTCTATCTCACTGGCTGCTCTGTGGGCAGAATCCTGCCTGACTTCTTTGAGTTCAGTTAATTTCTTAACTCTTGGGGCACAGGACATATTTTCTTACATGGGCACTCTTTATTAAATGTTCGATCCCATATGAACCAGTGATTTTAAATACGAGAGGTAATGTCTCAATATCATGCTCTGTTAAAAGTTTAAATTCACCTTTTCAAAAAGAAGCAGACGAGGATGATTTCAGTTCATGTGGGAAACCACCCAGTGGTCACTAGGAATAAAAAAACCCCACTCTATCTCAAGTGCAGAATTTAGGGATCAAACTAGGATGTCAGATGCTAACACTTGTTCGTTTGTTGGGTGATCTAATTTTTCTTCATTGGACTTTAGTGGAAGAATGAAACTCCACATTTGGATGATGAAGACAGCCTTCTTGACCTGATACCAATGACCAGAGGGTGATACCACCTCTCTGAAGTTGGATGAAGACCTATGGATGCTATCTTTTACATATATATATATATATATATATATATATATATATATATATATATATATATTCAATTCAAGGCAGGGTATCTCTACATATTGCTGGCTGTTCTAGAACTCGCTTTGTAGACCAGGCTGTCCTCAAACTCAGAGACCCACCTGCCTCTGCCTCCTAAGTGCTGGGAATAAAGGCTGGCTCCACCATGCCCAGCCCTTTTTATGTTCTTAAAATGAGTTACTCTTTGTGCACGTTTATTAACTCATTGAATTATGGTTAAAAAAAAAGAACATTCTCAAACTTTAAAAACTGTAATGAAGCTATTTAAAAATAAAAAGTTGTGGGCTGGAGAGATGGCTCAGAGGTTAAGAGCACTGACTGCTCTTCCAGAGGTCCTGAGTTCAATTCCCAGCAACCACATGGTGGCTCACAACCACCTGTAATGAGATCTGGTACCTCTTCTGGCCTGCATAATAAATAAGTAAATTAAAAAAATAAAAAGTTGTAATATCTAAAAATAGTCTGTATAATTTAAGTGCATGTCAAATTTTCCAGAAGCACATATAATATATGAAATTCCTATTATAATTATGGAAATTATATCGAACTTGTATTTTGTATTTTTTTCAAAATTTCATCAAGAGTTCAATTATTTCATAACCTCATAGCACTAACATCAATACTGCTTGATGTATGTGATAATGAAAAACACCCAACTCTGCCTCTACCACCACCCCATTCATTATTCTTATGTCTAGAGACAAATATCTGATTATATCATGCTCCCAAATTTACATATTGACATATTTGTTAACTTCTTTTATTTGCACTTTATATTTTAATCATGGTAACCACGTTAAATTAACCACTATACATTTTATTTGTATAGTAGGTTAAAATATATTGATTTCAGGATTGAAGACAGTTATTAAAATATTTATCACTAGGGCCAGAGAGATGGCTCACCAGATAAATGTGTTTGTTACCAACTCTGAAGTCCTGAGTTTGATACCCAGAACCCACATGATGGAAGGCAAGAACAGACTCCCACAACTTGTCATCTGACCTTCATACATGTGTGTGCACTTACACATACACAAAATAAATAAATATATAAATTCAAAAGTTTGTTCATAAAAGGGTAGACTGAGTCTGGTAGAGCTGAGATTCATTATTATAACTGACTTCCTCATAAGAACAACACATAGGAGAAGCAGCTGAAAAGAAAGAACTAAAAAGCAAAAAAAGATAACTCGGAAAGATGTTGACAGTAGAGTTTATTTTTGAGTTAATCCAGTACATTATACCAAAACATTTGTTTAATAATACATGAAAAGATTAAGTTTAAAAAATGTAAAGAATCAGGCAGTGGTGGCACATGCCTTTAATCCCAGCACTCAGGAAGCAGAGGCAGGTGAATCTCTGTGAGTTCGAGGGCAGCTTGGTCTACAGAGTGAGTTCCGGGACATGCACCAAAGCTACAGAGAAACCCTGTCTTGAAAAACAAACAAAACAAAACAAAACAAACAAACGAAGTAAAGATAAAATCTCCAGTAATGTGCATTTTAATTTTCTGATCTCCCCCCCCCCCCGTCAAGTTAATTAAAACATCAACCTAGAATCAATCCAGAGTTTAAAATATTATGAGAAAATATCCCACTATGATCTCTGGATGTTCTTGAACTCTTTGAGCTCTAATAAAACTCCATCTTAGCCTCCTGAGTAGCTGGAACTACTTTGTGATATGGCACCTTACTTGGGTTAGATTTTAAAGGAACATATTATTGAAGAAAAGTATGTTAAAAAGAACAAAACAAAATGCTGTAAGAATTACCTGTTAGCCACCAAAATGCAAGGTCACATATGCGCACGCACGCACGCGCGCACGCACACGAGAGAGAGAGAGAGAGAGAGAGAGAGAGAGAGAGAGAGAGAGAGAGAGAGAGAACGAGAGAACACTTTGTGAAATAAAATAGCTGACTGAATAAAATAGGCTAACTCTTAAACCTGTACATAGTGTAAGATTGTTTTCAAAGGGGAAAAGAGCAAAAAAATCAATAACAATGAAGCGATTCATAAAACAACTTAGAGACAAACTAATTATATAAAACAATGAAAGAAAACCAGGGATTTAGAAAATGAATGGGAGTTACCCTGAAAAGCTCAGGATTAAGAAATGAAAAAGGGTGCAACCACTGTACAGGCTAAAGTTCCACCAAGATATAGACCATCATCGTCAATCCACAGGGTCCCACACAGCCATCATCAACAGCCAATCCCTGGATAAAAACACTCCCATTTCTGTTTTTCAACCTAGTTCTGCTTCTTTTAGAGCTTCATATAAGTGGAATCAAAGAATATGGACTTGTTTGCAGGTTTCATTCAGTTTATGTGTCTCAGTGTCATTGCGGTTACCTCTTGTCATTGCTGAGGGTGACCAAGTCTTCAGGTTTTGCCATGGCTTTTCCTGGTCTAGTACTTGAAAGGCCCACTTTTTAGAAAACTCCAGGCAAACTGGGGCAGTTAATTATATTAACTCCACTGCATAATTACATCACTTTGCTTCTCTGACAGCTTGTTCAGGTGTATTTCTGTTAATGGGCAGCTTCTGTGAATACTCCTAATCTTTTTGTGGATATATGCTTTCACTTCTTTTGGACAGATACCCAAGAGTAGAATTTCTGAGTTGTATAGCATGTAGAGGTTCAACTGCTTTGAGCAACGATCTTCTTCCAACAGGGATGTATACTTTTATACTTTCAATGAAGCCTGACTTCCAGCTGCTTCATGCAGTTGTCCTGCCCCAGATCCTGTTGGGGTCGGCAAGCTTTTAACTGTAGGTTTGCTGCTGGATGTGTGGCAATGACTTGGTTGACTTTGCCTCTCCATGATTACTGATACTGTATTTTTGGCCTTTTGTACATTTGTGAATAACCTATTTACAATCTACTCTAACTTAGGATGTCTTTAAGGAACAACTGTAGTGCAGGGGATTTTTATAAATTCTGGACACTAGCTCCTCGTTAGATGTGTGCATTGTAAATATTTTTTGAGGCCTGTGGTTGGCTTTTGTGTTTTCTTACTATTGCCTTTTGATGATATTTTTAACCAAGTCTAATTTGGTTTTTCTTGGTTATTACTCTTTATGATCTAAGTAATCTTTGCCTGTACCCAACTTGTACAGGTCTTGTTTTCTTTTAGGAGATTTAGACTTTTTTCCACTTTGAACTTGTGTGTGTATATATATATTTATGTATGTATATATATGTGCATATATATACATATATATAGAGAGATATATGAATGATGGATCTAGGAGGTTCTACTATATTCCATATGCACATCTAATTGCTCTGTCTCTAGTAGTTAAAAATAATTGCTTTTCCACTTGGATTGCTTTTAGCATCTTTATCAGAAATCAGAATACAACGTAGTGTGAACTGATGTATACGTTCTTATTCTGTTGTACTGATCTATTTGCCTATTTTTATTTTTGAAATAACTTTATTATAATAAACACAAATAAAACAATCACACATCTAGATGAAGTAGCCACTCAAATGAACACTTGCCCTGTCCTCAACTCCACGCATCTGTGAACTGCTATAGTGTTAGGACCGCTATTCTGAAGCCATGGAGCTTTTGCTTAGGGTATTAATTTTCACTATGACTTACACATTGACAGAGCTGAAGTAGGGAAAAAATGGTCTTTTATCCTCTCGCATCTCATGTGTGCTTTGTCCTCCTGCTGTCCTTCCTCACTGACCCCTCCTACCCTGCCTTGGTCTCTTTTCTAAATGTCAGACTATAGCTACACTTAGAGCTGTTCGCATATAGACACACACATTATAGGCTACAATCTGCATATGAGGGAGAACACGCATTTATCTTTGAGTCTGGGTGACCTTACTCATTAATATCATACATTACAAATTCATCCATTTTCCTATAAATTTCATTTTTCTTTACAGCTGAATAATATTCCATTTTATATATAAACCACATTCTTTTTTTTTGTTTGTTTGTTTTTTTGAGACAGGGTTTCTCTGTGTAGCTTTGAGCCTTTCCTGGAACTTACTCTATAGCCCAGGCTGGCCTTGAACAGAGATCCACCTGCCTCTGCCTCCATTCATCTATCTATCTATATATGTATGTATATATATGCACACACACACACACACACACACACACACACACACACACACACACACATATATAAGTTCAAAGTGGAAAAAAGTCTAAATCTCCTAAAAGAAAACAAGACCTGTACAAGTTGGGTACAGGCAAAGATTACTTAGGTCATAAAGAGTAATAACCAAGAAAATCCAAGTGCTGGGATTAAAGGCATGCACCACCATTGCCTTCATAAACCACATTCTTATGATCACATTTTATCTGTTGATGAACATCTAGATTGGTTCAGTTTCCTCACTAAAATATATTTATTCCAGTGGCAATAAACATGGGTGTGGAAATATCTCTATGATAGGAAATGGAGTTCTCTGGGTATATTCCCAGGAGTAGAATAAATTGGGTCATATGGTAGTTATATCTTAAATATTTTAATTAATCCATAATCACTGTATTAATTTGCACCTCAACCAGCAATGAGTAAGTGTTCCTCTTTCCTCACATCCTCTTCAACATTTGTTGGCAAATTTCTGATGAGAGCCATTCAGATTGGGATGAGGTGTTATATCAAAGTAGGTTTAATCTGCATTTTCCTGATGTCTAGGGATGTTGAATACTTTGAAATAGCTTTGGAGCTTTTTTTTTTTTTTTTTTTTAAAAAACCAAACAAACTGTTTCATTAGCCCATTTGTTGATTGGCAGATTTATTTGCTGGGTATTTGACTTTTACATTTCTTTATAAATTTGGGATATTAGCTCCCTATTTGAGATATAGAAACTTCTTAATTTCATTTGTTGAGACCTGGGACTACTTCCTATGCTACCATTCTGTTCAGAAAGTCCTTCCCTACCCTAGTGTCTTCTGAAAAGGATTCCTTATATTTTCCCCTAGCAGTCTTAGCATTTCAGGTTCTTAAATCATGTTCTTTGACCCAGTTTGAATTCATTTTTATACAAGGTGACAAGATTGTATCTATTTTCATTCTTCTGCAGGTAGCCATCCAGTTTTGCCAGCACCATTTATTGAATGGGTTATCTTTTTTTCTGTTGCATGTTATTGCCTCTGTGTCAAAAAGTAGATGGCCAGCCAGGTGGTGGTGGCACACGCCTTTAATCCCAGCACTCGGGAGGCAGAGCCAGGCAGATCTCTGCGAGGTTGAGGCCAGCCTGGTCTACAGAGTGAGATCCAGGACAGGCACCAAAACTACACAGAGAAACCCCTGTCTTGAAAAACAAAACGAAACAAAAATTAGATGGCCATAGCTTTGTTGTTCTATTTTCGGGTTCTAATTTCTGTTCTGTTGGTCTACTTGTCTGTCTTAGGCTGGTAGCACAGTTAATTACTGTAGCTTTTTGACTAAGTTTCACAGTGATAATTCCTAAATCTCTTTCTTTTCACTGTTATTTTCCATACCATTCAACATACTATCCACTACTGACATTTGAATATTTATATTTAAATGAAATAGTCCTGTCGTCACTACTAAGTGCTCAGCAGTCATCTATGGTCACGAACCATAATGAACATTACAGCGATAGAAAACTTTCATTGAGACAGAAAAAAAAATTATAGAAAAAACCCCATTATTTTAAATATTTTAGATTTGCTTTTTCACACAAATTTTGAGATCAACATAATTAAATGAAATTATAAGGTATGACTGACATGCAAAAATCTGCGCACATTCAGGTATACGACTTAATAAGTTAACTAGCTTGTTCATTTTTAGTTTTGAAGTGAATTTATGTCTAGATGGTTCAGTTGGTTAATTGCTTGCTGTGTTCAATCCCCAGGACCCAGGTGAGAAGATGTCTGCACTATGCCTGTAATCCTGAAGGCTGCAAAGGAGGATTCCTGGGGCCTGCTGGCCAGTTAGTCTTACCAGATGGGTGAGCTCCAGGCTCAGCAAGAGACCCTGTCTGAAAACATAAGGCAGAGACGAACTCAAATCTGAGCCTGCTCCATATTATCCTTCTTTTTTCATCCTCCGACAGGTAGGAAAGCCACAGGGGCCACTGCTGTGAATTGCTCTGTCAATTGCCTAGTGGTGATGCCAAATGCCTGTGGTCACTCCCCCAGTTTATACCCTACTAAGGAAACAAATACAGAGGATATACCAGGTACCTGGACCTGGTCTGAGGAATTATTTAGTGAACTGCACATTCAACACTGCCACATGGAAGTCTCACTTTAACACTGCAAATAGTTCAAATGAAAGAACAGAGCTCATAAAAAAAATAAATAAACCAAGCAAAGAAATAACATGGAAGCACAAATGCCAATGCAAGTAACACAAGACATCAAGACAACATGGCTCCTCCTGGGATCACTTATTCCTGTAACAATGACACCCAGTTAGAGTGAATTAGGTGAAACCCAAAAGAACAGAAGAAGATTACATGCTTGTTCAAAGACACAAACAGGGAAGCTTACGGATGGAATGAAAGAGCAATTCAGCAAAATGGCTGAAGAAAATATTGAAGAAAAACCAGTCTTAAGTCTGGAAATAAAAAAAAACAAAACAGTCAAATAAACTCTGCAGAAAGCCTCGGCAATAGATGGATCAAGGAGAGGACAAAATCTGGGCAAGGGCACAGAGACAACATGGTATTAATGGGAATTCTAAGATAGAGGCGACCCGGAAAAGACCAAATTTATGGGTTATAGAATCTCCTTCTAAAGGCACAGAAACATCTTCAAAAGAGTCAGAACAGATTTCCCACAGTCAGGAAGAGAGATGTGAACCCACAGAGGTGTGAAGGATATCAAGTAGACAAGATGAGAAAAGAATTCCCCCTCATATTATAATTAAAACACTAAATATACAGAACAACAAAGATATACCGAAACTGGCCTGGGAGAAACAGCAAGCCACATGTAAAGGCTGACCCATTGGAATAACACCAGATTATCCAATGGAGTAACCAGAAGGGCTTGCTGTGATGTATTTCAAGTTTTGAATGGTAGTTTCCAACCCAGGATACTGTAATCCAGCAAAACTATCTGTCATAATGGAAGGAAAAGTACTTCCATGATAAAAGTGGATTAAAGGAATTTATGACCACTAAGCCTCCCTGTGGTTGATATATTGTGGACCCCAATAAACTTATCTGAGAGCCAGAGAACAGAACAGCCACTAGAGGCCAGAAAATGATGTCACACAAACCTTTAATCCTATCACTTGGGAGGCAGAGATCCATCTGGATCTCTATGAGTTCAAGGTCACGCTGGAAACAGCCAGGCATGGTGACACACACCTTTAATCCTAGCACTTGAGATCTCATATCTTGCTTGGGAAAGACACATGACTTTAATCCCAGGAAGTGATGGCAGGAAGCAGAAAGGTATATAAGGCATGAGGACCACAAACTAAGTTTTAAGCTTTTAACAGCAGTTCAGCTGGATGAGGACTCAGAGGCCTCCAGTCTGAGGAAACAGAATCAGCTGAGGAGTTGGCAAGGTGAGGTTGGCTGTGGCTTGTTCTGCTTCTCTGATTTTTCAGAATTCACCCCAATACCTGGCTTCGGGTTTGTTTTTATTAATAAGACCATTTAAGATTCATGCTATACTTTCCCTCCCTTCCTTCCTTTTTGAGACAGGGTTTCATTATGTAGCCCAGGCTGGCCTAAATATTCCCATCTCAGTCATCCAAATATTAGGATTACAGGTGCCATCACACCTGGATACTTCTACTTAATTCCCTATTTTATATATTTTCTTTTTCTTGGTATATGAAATAGAATTATATCCTCAAAAATCTACCAATATATTTCCTTTATTCCTGGTCTTAGGGGCAGACCATTTAATATTTAAGTTGACTATTGACTATAATATTTAAGTAGGATATTGATTGTTTTAAGAATAAGTCTTTTTAACCAAATAGCAGCAATTTCCTCTATTCCCTATTAACTGAATGTTGTTATATTTTTCTTTTCCTTTATTTATTTAGTCTTCTCTCATACAATATATCCCCTCCTCCTAGATACCTACCCCATGTTAAATCTTTTTTAATCATGACGAGTGCTGAATTTTGTCAAATACCTTTTGTGTCTACTGAAATGATGATGTGGTTTTTCTCCATTGCTCTCCGGTGTGTGTATGATGTCTGTAATAACGAGTGTGGGTATGCAGCAGTCCGCTGGCTCAAACGCCATTACAAGATGGCGCTGGTTTCCTGTTTATCCCGAATGCTAACGTGTCGCTCTCCCGCCCGAAGGCTGATGCAACCTTGACGTGGTATCACCCGATAGTACTGACCAATCAGCTTACCGCCCAAGCTCCGCCCCCAGAACCTGCATATAAGCCAGCTTGCCCCGGCGCCCGGGGCCCTCCTCCCGTACCAGCTCTCCCGAGAAGCCATAACCGAGCAGCGTTCAATAAAACCGTGATAGAGGAAGAATCTTGGAGTCGTGTCTTGCTTCCCCGCTGGTCGGGGCGCGCCGCAACTGGTGCCGAAACCCGGGAAACTTCGGACCTTGCGAACGACTCGGAGGAGGGCCGAAGATTCAGAACCTCACACGGGAACGGTGAGTACTCATAAGGTATGACTGACGCCTATGACACCAATCTTGCCTTTTTGCTGGACTTTTTCCCGTTGATAATTTTTGTGTGGGTTATCTTGGTGATTGGGTGCTGCTTTTGGCTGCGCTGCCACCGCGCGGAGGAAACTTGTTTGTGTTGCTGCGAGCGAAACGAAAGTAAAGTTTGTGTTGCTGCGAGCGAAACGAAAGTAAAGCTCCTTAGTGGGGACTGCCGGAGATAAGATAGTCTTTCGTTAGCTCGTTGTTTTCTTTGAGTATAAATCAGTTTCAAAGATGGGGAACTTTGACTCACATATTGAGTTTTTTGTCAAACCTGTGAAGGAATTACTGGGTGCAAGGGATATTAATGTATCCTCCGGTTCTATAAAAAGGGCGCTTAAAGAGATAGATCAACATGCGCCATGGTTCGCGGTATCCGGTGATCTCACAATGAGTTCCTGGGAAAAGCTAGGAAAAGATTTGGAAAAACACAAACGAGATCTAGGAAAAGCCACCTTGCCTTTTTGGAGATTGGTGAAATCTTGTCTGGATGAGGAAAAGGCACAGGAAGCAGTAGCAAAGGGGAGAAAGGCTATGGCAGAATGGCAGGATAGTCAGTCCGAAACCGGTAAGGAAACAGAAGCTAGCAAAGAAAATTCTAAACATAAAGAAAATAAAAGAGAAAAGGGAAGGAAAGGAAATTTCCTCTTAGAAAAGGGAGAAAAATTTTAATCAAGAAAAAAGGATTTTCCTGGTAAAAAGGGGAAAAATTTTGAAACTAGGCCTAAAGATTGGGGCCCTGTAGAGGAAGGATGAAGGAAAGAGAGAAGCCTCTTCCCAGTGGTAATGGAGGAAGAAAAGACTTTTTCCAATTGTAGAATTTTCAGGATAGCTGAAACTCTGAGCTCTTTCTGCAGTGCAGCATCTGAATTACAAAGAATCGGCAGGTAGGCCTCATTGCTGCTGGCTGAACTAGCAAACAAGCCCAGAGCTTAAAGTTTTGCTGTCTGTTTGCTTAATTTTGGTTCAAATGTTTTTTATTTCTTTCCCTCAGAATGGGAATAATTCAATATTTAGGATCCCTTCATGGGAAATGTTTTTCTGTTTTTCCCTTATGGCGGGAATAACTCATTAGGTAGTCCCTTCACGGAAGTAAGAGAAAGTTTAAACGTGAGTGCACGTGTGCGGGGCAAGCACCCAGCATGGTGGCGAAGGTGTGTGTGAGATAGCCCAGAGCAGCAGGCGGGAGGCTTAGCCACAAGGCCGATGAGGGGAACAGACTCGCGGGCAGGCAAACAAGCAAAGGCCAGGAGAGGGACTAGCACTAAAAGTTTAAACGGGCCTAACTTCTGGTGAAAAATGGTTTCGGTCAGACATGGAATACTAAGTCAATGCTGTTGAATTTCCAGGGATATTAATTATTCATTGAATAAAGGATGTTTTGTTCTTTTGATTGTCTTAATAAATGTTTGGATTCTCATGGTAGATAAACTAAGGAACAGAATTCATAATTGTGAACTATACATTAGGTATGCTCTTGTCTGTTGATCATTACTGAAAATTTGGCTCTGCTCTTTAAGTTGCTTTCTAGAATTCTATAGAAGTATAACACCTGAAATGGATTGGGTTGTTAACTTATTAAATAATGTTGCTAAGATAAACCCATAAATAATAATCTCTTACTGATAAAGAGGTTACAAAATTCTTTTTCCAGTAAATAATACAAGTAAATTGTTTGGTCCACATTGTTAATATTTGGCAATTTACATTAATGTTACTTGGAATCTATAAAAAAGGATCCTCTTTTTAAGATTTTATAAAAATACTCAGAAGTATTACCTAAAGTTACCTCTTAATCCTGTAGAGATTGTATTTAATGCTTTTATAATTGGTATATGTAAATAGGACCATGAAAATAGAAGCTGGTGATAAAATTGCTCGATTAATATTGCTTTTATATTTTAATTGCAAAATGGCACCTATATGTAGAACTGGAGGCTTTGAAAGTATAGGAAAAAGGTGTTTTGACAAACAGTTATCAATGATAAACAGCCTAAATTAAAAATAAAATTATATGGGATTGAGATTAAAAGATTACTGGATTCTGGTGCTGGACATATCTATAACTTCACAAGAATCCTGAGATCCCAACTGGCCTCTACAAGAAGTCAGGAAAATGGCGGCTATTACAAGATCTTAGAGCTGTAAATAATACCATGCTTCTCATGGGAGCAACACAACCTGGCTTGCCTGCTCCTGTGGCAATTCCTAAACATTGGCAATTAATTGTGATTGACTCATATGGATGATATTTTATTGGCTGCTAAAGATAAAAAACTTATTTTTGATGCCTTTTCTAAATTACAAGAGATTGTATTCCTTATAATCCTCAAGGACAGGCTATAGTAGAACGCTGCCATCGTACCTTAAAAACATATATTGCTAAAGTAAAAAGGGGGGAGCTAGGGGCTCATCTCTACTCTCCACATTCTATTCTTTCCCTTGTTTTATATATTTTAAATTTTTTATCGGTGTATTCTGCTGGAGTATCCGCTGCAGATAAGCACTGGAGGGCTCCTGTTGCAAATCATCCTCTGGTGCGATGGAAGGATCTTTCTACTGGCACTTGGAGGGGACCCGATCTGGTGTTGGTGTGGGCCCGGGGATCTGTTTGTGTCTTTCCGCAGGACAATGAAGTTCCTCTTCGGGTTCCTGAGCACTGTGTGTGCCCTGTGGCTGCTGCTGAAGCCCAACATGGCAGAGACCTATTGGGCCTTCGTAAAAAACTCTCTCCTTCTAATGCCAATGGGGATTGAGAGCCCAATACGGCCAGCCTTGGCAAACATTATTGTAGCCTAGGAAGTGTAGCCATGTGGTTGGATTCTTCAGAAGGTAATGTATGGTAACCTTTTTTCAAAAATGTTGGGAATGTGTCACACCTTGGAGATTAAGGATAACTCTGAAGGTCAATGACCTTCATTTGTTAACAGTAACATGCCAGCTAAGCCTTTTCACATTTTGCAACCCTCTTCAAGCTGGTATAGTACCCTACTTTTCAGGAGTGGCTCTGTGCAACATCTATTGGCCTCCTGAAATTCTTCTAGCCTCTTTTGAAGACACCTTAAAATTTGTGACCTTGAATGTACCCATTTATGAGACCATTAGTTCTGCTCCTTGTTTGCTGTTTTTGTTTTTGTTTTCTTTATGGTTCTTAGTTGTTCTTTTGCAGACCTGCCAGCCTAAGTAGTGCTGGGATGAAGAAAAATGGGCCTTGGTGGTTCATGTTCCTGGAGCTGCGTCCATGCCAGTGGACCATGGCAGTTAGACACAGATGATGCTCACACATTCCAGAAGAGACTCGGACATCGATGTTGCCGTTGTTGCTGTTACAGCGGTGGTGGCCACTGCTGCTACTATTTCTGGGATGGCTATTTCATAATTGGGTTCTACAGCTAGCACAATGGAGACCCTGGCAGCAAAAGTAGCTACCACAGTTAGTTAATCTTTTATTTTATTGGGCATGATAAATTTAATTCTACAGTTATACATTTAAATTGGCTTTGAAAGTTGCAAAAAGTTCCATTTGCGTATGGGATACCACTTTACAAGGACTCCAATTTGCAGTAAGGCTCGTTTAAGAAGGGAATGGCTCAATCGCCTTTAGCCTCCTGGCTATGGGTAGGTTAGGACTACTGTTGGTCTTTTCTGGGTCGCACAGATTGCAAGCCCAGCGCCACTTTGAGATCTTTGGCAACAGTTTACTCTACAGCTCACGTGGTTGAGCCTGTATGATAATGAGTATTCAGAGACGGGTAATGCTTGGGGGGCGCTCACCAACCTAAGACAGAGCACTTGCGGGGCCTGGGCAGGTGTCTCCATGACGGGTAAGGTGACCTGCTGACGTCCCACGCAACCTAAGTCAGAAGCTCATTTTTTAGTAAAAAGGGGGGACCTGTAGGGCCCTGGTCTCCTCCCATATTGAGTAAAGCCGTTGCCTGCTTGCTGACCTTGACCAGATGTCCTCCCTATTCTAATTCCCTGCCGGTATCCACCCTCCTGAATGCTTTAGGGAAGTTCCTTGTTTGTGTATCCTGCATATTGGGCGTTAACAGCTTAGATGCAAGAATGTAGAACATTCAGTAGCAAACTTCTGCCCTCCGGGGATCTCCCATTGTACTGTAAGCCTGTATTTAAGGTTTCCTCCCTCTTTCAATGAATCTGGCCTGGACTCAGGATGACATATTCTGGGCTTTCCTTCGAGCCTGGCCTGTGCCCGCTCCTGTGTTTTTAACGGATACTCTCTTTCCACAATTTCATTCCACCATCTGCAGGCTGGAGGATGAAGTTTGTTATCCTACCACCTATCAAACTTCAAGCTATCATAGCACTGATTTTATTTTCCAGTTCAAAAACAGTGCTTAAACAGTAAACCTTTTAAACCAGCCAAGAATAAGTTAGGATCCCTGTTTCAGGCATATAACAACAAAAGTCTGGCAGGGTATCCCTGGGATATGAGAGAGAATTTGAAATGTTACAATTGAATTTCATCGCCTCTATTGCTGCCCTAAATCAGACGCGTGCTCATTTGACCACCTTGGGAGAATTTACTGATTTTTTGGTCACAGCTGCATCTTATGTGAAGGAATGGGCTGGGGTGTGGGCGATGGGAACAGTGGGCTTGATTGGTCTAGTCATACTGGGTTGGATCCTCTGTAGGTTGATAAGGCGCAATCGTACAGAGCGTACACTTATGCTATGGCCGCCCTGGATGCTGGCGGTTCCCCAAGTATCTGGTTGGCCCAGCTGAGAGAACTGTAGGCTGTCCTTGCACTCGGAGGGCTCTGCCCATTGCACCCGATTAGGAAGCCTATGATACTGCTCCTGCACACGGAGAGCTCTGCTCATTGCACCCGTTTAGAGAGTATCATTGTTCCTCCTACTCAGCACTCGCCCATCGAGCAGGAAGCTCATCATGAGGAGACTCCTAGCTCTGGGTTGCCAAAAACAAAAAGGGGGAACTGCAGCAGTCCGCTGGCTCAAACGCCATTACAAGATGGCGCTGGTTTCCTGTTTATCCCGAATGCTAACGTGTCGCTCTCCCGCCCGAAGGCTGATGCAACCTTGACGTGGTATCACCCGATAGTACTGACCAATCAGCTTACCGCCCAAGCTCCGCCCCCAGAACCTGCATATAAGCCAGCTTGCCCCGGCGCCCGGGGCCCTCCTCCCGTACCAGCTCTCCCGAGAAGCCATAACCGAGCAGCGTTCAATAAAACCGTGATAGAGGAAGAATCTTGGAGTCGTGTCTTGCTTCCCCGCTGGTCGGGGCGCGCCGCATGGGTACATGAGCACCATGGTGCAGACTGTACGGCAGTGGGAGGGAGTCTTAGGTGTCAGTCCGTGCCTTCCTTCTATTTTATTTGAGACGAGATCTCTTCTGCTGTTTTGCCACTGCTTACCCAGGCTAGCTGGATGTCAGCTTCTAGAGACGGTCCTGTCTCTGCCTCCCATCTGGCCAGTAAGAAAACTGGGATTACAGACACCATGCCACCCCCAGTTTTACAAGGGTTCTGAGGACCTGAACTCAGGACCTCATCCTTCCTTGTATGCAAGTGCTCTGACCCATGGATCTGTCCCCCTTGCCCTTTTGTTATCTTAATACAGTGAACTGCACTGACTGATATTCAAACGTTAAAATAATGTCCCATTCCTGGTTAAAGCCCCTTGCTCATGACAATTATCCTTTTTATTATGTTGATTAGACTTTGTGACTGTAGTTAAAGGGTTACTTGAACTGTAATCTGTTATCTATTCAAAGAATCAGTGTTTGGCTTCAACTTATTGTGCTTCCTGTTTTAAAGATTTCTAAGGTTATCTTT
This sequence comes from Peromyscus eremicus, assembly GCF_949786415.1. NCBI lineage: Eukaryota > Metazoa > Chordata > Mammalia > Rodentia > Cricetidae > Peromyscus > Peromyscus eremicus. The sequence continues at coordinate 75,963,077 of NC_081425.1, forward strand.
ATTATCTTAGTCTTCTATATACTTTGTGCTTATTTCTGTTACTATTTCCCTTTCCCCCCTCTACAGTTGACAGTGACAACATATCACTTATTCCAGTCTTTTCTAACATACTATGTAAGTACACTAACATTTAAAGGCACGTTTCTCCTTCAGCATTTAGAAACATTTAGCTATATCCTACAATCTGTGATGCAATATATTTCATTAACTTTCTGTCTGACATGATTTTAAATTTCTAGTAATTCCTTTATCCATGGGTTATTTAGGATTGTGTTATCTACCTAGTTATTAATATAGAATTACATTATATCTAGAGGATATTCTAATTCCAGTCCCTCTGGATATGTTGTGACTTGTTTAATGAGTGTGCTGGCTATTTTTCATGTCAGCTTGACACAGTCTGGAATCACTTAGGAAGAGAGAACATCAACTGAGAAAATGTTCCCACCAGACTAGCCTGTGGTATATTTTCTTGATTAGTGACTGATGTGGGAGGGTGCAGCCTGTTGTGGGTGGTGCCACACCAGGGTAGGTGGTCCTGGGGGTGTATAAGAAAGCTGAACAAGCCACGAGGAACAAGCCAGTAGTCTGCACTCCTCAATGCCTTCTGTATCAGTGATGGAGTGTGACCCAAGGTCTGTAAACTGAAATCAACCCTCTCCTCCCAGAGTTTTTTTTGGTTGTGGAGTTTTATCACAGCAACAGAAACCTTAACAAAGACAGCAATTAGTCATGTGATTTACTTTGATGACAATATCATATTTAATTAAGGAATTCCCATTCCAGTTATTTGGTATCAATTAGCTTAAGGACACAGACAGTGGTCACAGTTTCACTTCTAGTGATCTTCAATCATCACTGGGGATTATGGGGTGTCTTCAACTATGACTATTTTGGTTTGCCTGTTTCTCCACTATTTCTGACTATTTTAGCTTCATACCCACACTTATGATTACATCTTCTTGATGAAATATGTCCCTTGTATTTCCTAATATTCTTTGCTTCCTGATAAAATATGTAGTTTTATTTCTGGTAATGGTCTTTGTCTTGAAGTCTGTTTTACCTGATAATAATATAGGCTTCTATGCTTACCAAATGCAGAATATATTAGTTTCTATTGTTTTATTTTCAACTGTCTATCACTGATCTTTACACTTAAAGTACATTCTAGAAACAAGTTTAAAAATTTCATTCTGCTTTTTTTTAAAATAATTTACTTTTATGTGCATTGGTGTTTTGCCTGCACATATGTCTGTGTGAGGGTGTTGGATCCCTGATTTGTAGATGTTTGTGGGCTGCCATGTGGGGGATAGGAATTGAACCTGGGTCTTCTGAAGAGCAGTCAGTGCTCTTAACTGCTGAGCCATCTCCCTAGCCCCATGGTGCTCTAATTTCTAAATATTAGCATGTAAGTCATGACATGTTTGAGTATAGAACTTATATTTGGTTTCTGCTGTCTCTCTTGTTCCTGTTACTAGGAGGAAACAGTCCTGAAAGTCTTTAGAGCCCAAGGTCCCGAGAGATCAAAATCAAAACTATTTTTTAAAACAATAGAATTTTCGTTGCCCATTTCTGGGAGGTGGCAGTTGCTTTCAGTCTGTCGTGCATACTGCAGACTTTGTCAGAGCTAGCTACAAACAGGTGGTGACGTCATGACTACCTCACAGCTGTGTGCTTATGTTTCCTGAAAGTTCTGATGCAGCACAATTAGGGTACACGTATGTGCATTTTCCATGCAAGAGTTCATTTTGTTCTCTGTACTTTTAAGGACTTCTTACCAGGTTCTTCAGTTGTATCTGCCACACCTGCTGAAACCCCTTATCAGTCAATACATTTTATTTTGACATGCTGTAATTTTTTTTTGCATCTACATGGACAGCCAATAAAATGTATACCACGTGGTTTTTGCCTTACAAAATTTACAATTTTTTTCATTAAAAAATTAATTCGAAGCCGGGCAGTGGTGGCGCATGCCTTTAATCCCAGCACTTGGGAGGCAGAGGCGGGCGGATCTCTTGAGTTTGAGGGCAGCCTGGGCTACAGAGTGAGTTCCAGGAAAGGTGCAAAGCTACACAGAGAAACCCTGTCTCGAAAAACAAAACAACAACGACAACAAAATTAATTCGATATAAAACTCATGTGTGGGTTTAGTATTTTGTCAGGTGTGATGGCACACACCATTAATCTCAGCATTTGGGAGGTAGATGCCAGTGGATCTTTGTGAGTTTCAGGCCAGCCTGATCTATATATTGAGTTCTAGAACAGACAGGACTACATAGAAAAACCTTGCCTCAAAAATTATATATATTTTTTATATATATAATTGACACCCCAAACAGTCCTTGTGTTTCTATATGAATGCCACGGCTCATACATGCCTGCACTCACACACATGCATCCACATAGAATATATATAATAGATATATAGTATACATATATTAGCACAAATGAAAAATGTCTTCTCTAACACACAACTGCCCTAAAATGTTTTGAAAAGTATCAGAGCGTGGTCTAACTCGGTGAGATTCCTTCAATCTACCTCCAAGGAACTACATGAAACCATTAGTAAGAAACAAAAACTGAATGACAAATTGTCTTTCACTGGGTTTTTATAAAATTTAAGAGTTTACCTTTTATGTCTTCTGCAACAGAATATTTTTTGAATAGTACTATGGTCCAAGTTAAGCTGCAGCATCTTTTTGAGACCAATCATTCAGAGCTTAAAGCAAAAAGGAATTGAAAATTTAAGGGCAGGTGAGATGAATGCTTTAAACAGCAAATACTGTTTTTATAACTTTTCACATTAGAAATGAAGATCCAATGAAATGCTTTTTAGGGCACACATGTAAATTGTTTTATGGTGATTATAATCTTCACTACCACGCATTCCTGGTTAAAACTGAAGGCTTAAGAATTCCTTATTTGTTTGGTTTTGTTGGTGACGGTGTCTCACATAGCCCAGGTTGGCCTCAAAGGCTCTCTGAAGCTGAGGCTGCCCCTGAACTCCTGTTCTTACCTCAGCCTCCCAAGTGCCAGGGTTTTGCACCCTCCTAATAACCACCTTGATGAAACAGTAAAAATATATATTAAACTGACTCTAAAGTACTTGTCTATTTAATACTCCATGTCCCGGATGATCTGTGCCCCTAAAGAAGTTCTTTTTCATACGGAAACACCATGGCTGTTCTGGAGAAAACCACTTACATGATTAATTAATTGATTTGGAAGTGGAAACGGTCACTTCTTTTTTCCATAGAACACTACTTTTTACTTGACAGACAACTATATCAAACAAACCATGGTTATTCAGACTTGGTATACGGGTATATTTTTTAATGTGTACAAAATAAACCTATAAATTTAAATAAAACAGTTGGCAATTAAACTGAACTTTCAAGTGAAGATTCGATTCTGGGAAATTATACACACTTGCATCCAGATTAAGGTTTTCTACAAACTAGACTTTCCTGATGAGATGGTGTGACACTAACACATGTGATTTGGGACACAACTTAATGAAATAAAACATATGGAAGATCTGTGACCACTCTTTTCCAAATAAAGTATGATCTCACAAAAATTTTCCAAGTATAGTATAGATTAATAGAAAGTCACTCATTGCTCTAGATTCTTCATGGTAACTAACTTTGAAGCAAGTTTCACTTCAGCATTCTGGTGTAGCACTAGAGAAGATATCCACAATTATCTGAAAAATTTATTCAAGTTCTCCATTTTCCAGCTGCATGTATGTGTGAAGACATACTTTGTTAACTTATTTCAACCTGAACACCACATCCTAACACACTGAATGCAGACACAGACAGGGAAACCCAGATGTCTTCTACCAAGTCAGATGTTAGGGAGACTTGAATAATGTAGCACATGTCAATCTACCAATTTTTTAAAAGAAAATATGATTACTCATAAAAGTTATTTATTTTACATGTAGTGGGTTTGTTTTTAAATGAATTAACAGATTAATATTCTAAGTCTTAACATGTTACATAGTAATAGGTACACATTACAAAGCTCCTTGAGATCTCTGTTAATATTTAGGACTCTAACAGTCTCAAGATCAAAATTTGAAAACCACTGTTCTAAAAATTATAATGTACATCCTTAACTTTCTATATTCTTCTCCTATCCTTCATTATACAGTTGTTAGATACAACATATAGAGAACTACCTATTACATCTACACATGAAAACCTCACATTCTGTATTTTTAAAAGTGAAGAAGTTCCGTTTACCCACATATTAACTATGGTGTTCTTCATTCATTTCTGAAGAGCTGAATTCAAGCCAGTTCGTTTTCTACAGACTGTAGAATGTTCTTAGCATTTCATGTAATCTAGTTATGCTTATTGGTTTTCTTTTATCCAAATAAATTTATTTCTTTGCTGCTCTTCAAGAGCATTTCAAGCCAGGCAGTAGTGACTCACACCTTTAGTCCCAGCATTTGGGAGGCAAAGGCAGGAGGCTCTCTGAGTTCAAGGCTAGCCTGGTTTACAGAGTTCCAGGACAGCTAGGACTACACAGTGAAACCCTGTCTCAAACAAAACAACAACAACAACAAGAATATTTACAGTAGCTGCAGACCTCAGAGTTGACAGGTTTTCCTTCCAGCATTTGAAGATGTTTCCATGCTGTTGGCCTCTACTACTTGTGATGAGAAGTGAGCACCACCTGAATCCTTGTTCAGGACACATTGATTCATTTTTCTCTAACTGCTTTTAAGCAACATAACTGCAAGGTGCTTAGACATTTTTTAAAAAAAATATTTGTCCTGATTAAATCAAAATTGACATGGACTCTCTTGAAATTATAAATTTCTGTTTTACAACAAAATTGGAAAATTTAAGTTATTTTCCCAAACACTTTTTCCAACTTCATTTTTTTCTCTTTTCCTTTGGTTATGCTACATATTCAAAAGTAGATCTGAAGGTTTTGTTTATTGTATTTTTATCTTTCCCCTACCATCCTCTGTTCCTCAGGTTGGGTAATTTCTATTAATTTAATCTTTAAATTCATTGACTCTTTCTCTCTAATCTGGTGGTGCTAAGTTCAAGTGACTTGTTCAAGTTTTAGAATTTCTGTTTGTTTTTACAGTCTGTATTTCTCTTAAGAACTCCTATTTAATCTAAACATGTTTTCCTTTATACTCTTGAATATACAATAAAGTCTTGGATACATCCAAGATCTAGATCATCTTGTGGGGAGATGTTTTAGCTCCTTTTACTGTGTTCTGAGTTTTGCTTTTGAGTATGAGTTACATCTTCCATTTCTTCATATAGCTAGGACTTTAGATTGTGAGCATTGTGAAAGATATATTTTAAACAGCTGCAATTCTGTGAAATTTCTCTAAAAATGACTAATTGTTTTAGTAAACCACAAAATGTTTGCTAGACTTGATCTCAAGCTGTTTCCTATGCTAGATACAGGATAAAAATCTCAGTCTAATTCCTTTATCATTACTGTGCTGCCTAGAGTCTATCTTGGCCATATCAGGTATTAGACAAACATTTGGCATAGGTTATAACCAGAATGTGGTGTTTTTTTCTACGTGGCTATCTTCATCCTCATGTTCCTCGGTTAGCTTCTACCTGTAGTAGTATGAGAACAGCACGTTCTGGTCTTTCAGTGCCCCAGGGTTGAGACACAGGTTAGCAGTGTAGAGCAGGAAGCGGGTCTGTGCTATTTCCTTCTAAGTGTTGCTCTCCAGCATCTTCAGTGCTTCGATATTCTGCCCAGAGCTCATCATTCTATCCAGCAGGAGCAATTCAGGCCATTATCAGAAGCAGAAAGCTACACATACCTTTTGAAATAATCTCACAAATTTTATTTTCCTTTTGACATTAAACTGCCAAACTCAGCATTAAAAATGAGGAAAATTTTTTCAATAAATTTAAAAATAAGTTTTAATAATTCTAAAACCTGAATAGTTTCAGAAACAACTTCATGATATTAAATCACAATAAAATTAAGTCTTTGATCCCTATGATCCTGACATTGCAACATGGATAGCTTTTATTGGGTAGACCTTCTGGTCACAGAAAACATCAGTTCTGATAATGGAGGCTAGTCGAGTATAAAAGTATAAGGGAAAAATTACTTGAGTGCTGAGATTACACCGTTTCTTTCCCTGAGTTACCCCACACTGTATAAACCAGCTTTCCAGGCTGTGCCTTGCTCTGGGAAATGCCACCTTGCAAACAGTATCTGACTACGTTTTGAACACAGGTGCAGAAGCAGGTCATCTCTGCACTTTGTTGTGCACATAAACAATACCACCTGTCATGAACCACTCAAGAGGCACAGACTGAAAGATAACACCCTTACATGTAAAAAGAGATCAAGGTAAACTCTACTCACATGTGCATATTTAAGTCCCATGAGGAAAACCAGGCCTGAGAACTTACAAACACACTAGACCAAAGAAGGATCTAGACTAAGTGTAACACACCCATAAAGAAGAGGACACCTAACATTGCAATGGGGATAGCTCCTACCAACCTGTCATCTGATCACCCAGTGCATGCACCAGGGGACCATCATGCAAACACTAGACCGTCACCTGCTAGACCATTGCCTGGGCTTTCGCCTGGCTCAGCTCACTATTGAAATGGCCTACTCCAATTGCAGACTGCTGTCATTAGTTTGTCTGTCTATAGAGATCATAAAAATCACCAGTCATAATTTATGTGTGTGGTGCTAGGGAGGACAAATAAATTTGTAAAGCATTCTGATTTTTTAGATCTTAAAGCAAAATTGTTCTCTACTCTCCTGGGCTCTCCAGTTTGGAGAGGGTTAGAGACACAAGGTTTAAATATATAGGATACTTTCCCAGATAAAATTTGCCATGATTTTCTGATATTTAAAACCTCCTTCAAGAAGCTGGAGAGACGGCTCTACAGTTAAGAGCACTGACTGCTTCCAGAGGACCCAGATTTGATTCCCAGCACCCACACAATACATGTAACTCCTGTTCCAAGGGATATAATTCTCTCTTCTGGCCTCTGTGGGGACCAGACATACACATGGTACACAGATATACATGCAGGTAAAACACCCATGCACATAAAACAAAAATAAATAAATCTAAACAACAAGAAAACACTGCTTCAAGCTAGGTTACCATCTCTTACAAGCACAAAAGCTAACATTTTAAGTACTTCCTAACTGCGACACACTGTATTAGCTATTTACGTGCATTTTCACTGAATCCTGACAACAACCTTGTGAGGTAGTTACTACTCTTTTATTTTTATTTTATGTGCATATGTGTCTGTGTGAGGGTACCAGATCACCTGGAATGGGAGTTACAGACAGTAGTAAGCTGCCATGTGGTTGCTGGGAATAGAACTTGGGTTCTCTGGAAGAGTAGCCAGTATTCTTAACCACTGGGCTATCTTAACCTCACAGGAACCCAGGAGATCAACACTACCTTATCTCCACCTCATAGATCAGACTCTTTTTTTTTTTTAAATACTAACTTACAAGTAACAGTTATTTCTGTGTGAGGTTTTCACACACATTCCCTTTCGGTTGGCCCCTCCTCCCTTGCTCCTCCCATTTCCTGTTGTCATTTCCTGTTGTGCCCTTTGCCCCTTATCTTCCCATTTCCGTTTTTTCTCTTTTGTCTCCTCCCACCCCTCCTCAGAGCCTTCTTCCAGTCCCATAGACCACTTTCTAGCTTCTCAGTCTTTATCCATATTTTCTACCGTCTGGATTTGCATATTTAACAGATAAAGGCTAGGATGCCCATATGAGAGAGAACATACTGTGTTTTTCTTTCTTAAATTTGCTTACCAGACTTAAAATGTTTTCCAATTTCATCCACCTTCTGCAAATTTCATTTTTCTTTACAAATGAATAAAACCACATTTGTATATATGTACATTTTCATTATTTATTTACCTGTTGATGGACATCGAGGGTAATCATATTTCCTCGCTACTTCAAAAGGAGCAGCCTTAAACATGAATGGACAAGTGTCTCTGCAGTAGGATGTGGCATCTTTTGGGTATATGTCCAGAAGTGATATTGCTGGGTCATATGGTAGATGAGAGGCCTCCACCCCATTAGTACAATGGCTAACCTCCCTGGCTTACACTCACACCAGCAGTGTATTAGGGTTCCTATTCCCTACATCCTCTCCAGTATTTCTTTGCCATTTGTTTTCTTGATGTTTACCATTCTTACTGAGGTGAGAGGAAATCTCAAAGTAGTTTTAATTTACATTTCTCCAAAGGCTAGAGATATTGAACACTCAAAAAAATTTTTGGCTATTTTTATTTCTTCTTTTGCAAAATATCTGATCAGGTCATTGGCTTACTTACTGACCATCTGTTTTGTTCCTCTGGTATTTAATTCTTGCAGTTTTAAAATATTCTAGATATTAGAGCCATGTCTCAGGTATAAGGATTTTCTCCTGTCCTGTAGGCTGCTTGTTTTTTTTGCTGATAGTTTCTTTTTCTGTGCAGAAGTTTTTTAGTTTCACATGGTCTCCTTAGTCAATTCTTGGTGCTACTTCCTGTGTGAGTGGGCTCTACTCAGGAACTTGTTGCCTCTGCCTATGTCCTGAAGTGTTTCACTTATGTTTTCCTATAGCAGCCTCTGCGTTCTAGTTTTAAATTAAGGTCTCTGATCCAATGTGAACCGATTTTTGTGCAGGGTAAAAAAGATGGATCAAACTTCATTCTTCTGTAGGTAGACATCCAGTTTTGCCAGGCTGTCTCTTTTCTAGTGCATTTAAAAAATAACTTTGTCAAAAATTAGATGTGTACAGCTACGTTGGTTTATCTTTGGGTCTTCTATTATGGTCCGTTAGTCTACATATCTGTTTTTATTCAAGTGGCAAAATCTTTATCACTATGGCTCTGTTGTATAATTTGAGGTCAGGACATGTGACGTCTCTGGCTCTGTTCTTTCTGCTGAGTTTTGTCTACTTGATTTTTTGTGTTTACATATGAATTTTAGGATTGTTTTCTGTTTCTGTGAAGAATGTCATGGAAATTTTGATGATGATTCTACTGAATCTGTAGATTGTGTTTGATAGTGTAGTTATTTTCACTATCTCAATTTTGCTAATCCAGTAACATAACAAGCCTTTTATTTATTTATTTGTCATGTATTATCTTCAGTTTCTTTTTCCAGTGTCATTTTGTCTTATTTACTGTGTCCTTTGCCTTATGGAAGCTTCTCAGTTTTAGGAGGTCCCATTTATTAATTGTTGCTCTCAGTATCTGAGCTACTGGTGTTATATTTAGAAAGTAGTTTCCTGTGCCAATGCGTTCAAGGCTACTTCCTACTTTCTCTTCTATCAGGTTCAGTGTAACTGGATTTATGTTGAGGTCTTTGATCTACTTGGACTTGAGTTTTGTGCATGGTGATAGATATGAATCTATTTGCATTCTTCTACATGTTGATGTCCAGTTATGCCAGCACCATCTGTTGAAGATGGTTTCTTTTTTTCCATTGTGCAGTTTTGGCTTCTTTGTAAAAAATCAGGTGTTCACAGGTGTGTGGGTTAATGTCAGGGTCTTCAATTCAATTCCATTGGTCTACATGTCTGTTTTTATGCCAATACTAAGCTGTTTTTATTACTATAGCTCTATAGTAGAGGTTGAGGTCAGGGATGGTGATGCCTCCAGAGGTGGCTTTATTATACAGGATTAAAGTTTTTGCAGTAGACACCTTTCACTTCCTTCATTAGGGTTATTCCTAGATAGTTTTTTTCTTTGAGGCTATTGTAAAAGGCATGTTCTTGTTGACTCAGCGAGTCTAGTGTTGGTGAACATACGAGTACACTGTGAAGAGGTCTGCTGGGTCAGATGAAGACACGGAAGCTCAGAGATGCTATTAGTGGCCCAAAGTCACCCTTAGGCAGAACAGCTGGGTGGGATTTTCATACTTATCTCTCAATCTCAAGTTCCTAAAACACACTGTCTCTAAGGTCATTCTGTGGTAATTAGAAAAACAACATATCCAAGGAAGAAATAGAAACACACCCAGAGGTATATCTAATCTTATTTTAAATTTACATCTCTCTAGTTGCAAATAATCAGATGCTACAGAGGTACACATAGATTAAAAATACATATACGAATATGTTTATGTATGAAGAATGAATGAAACGAAATAAGAAAGAGGTAGAACCAGAGCAAAAACTGATACAAGAAGCTCTTTTACAATTGATAGGGGCTAGCTACTTATCTGTTTCTAAAGTGAGACATACTAGCTTGGGAAAAGAATTTTAACCAATGACTTTTTTTTGGTGCTAAAAATGAAAAAAAAAATCTTTTCTTTGGGGACTCTGTGTAGCTGTACTGTCAACAACATTATACAATATATATTGATGACGTTTATTAATGTGTGTGTGCTCAAGCACATATACTGTGGCACATGCGTGGAAGTCAGAAGACAAATTGTAGGAGTCCACTGTCTCTTTCCACCATGTGGATGTGGGGATCAAACTCAAGTTGTCAGGCTTGGCACTTTGACCAGCTGAGCCATCTAGCACTCACCAGAACAACTTTTCTTTACTTTTATTTCTATGTCTTAGTTGTGTGTGAATGTATGCCACATGTATGCACAGCTGCCTGCAGAGGACAGAAAAAGGCATCCATCTCCTGGAGCTGGTTGTGAACAGTGACGTGGAGTTGAGAATGAAACTCAGGTCCTCAGGAAGAAAATCAAGTGCTCTTCAGAGCTAAGTTACCTCTCCAGCCCCCAGGACGACTTTTCTTATAAGAGAATTCTTTTATTTATATTTTTAAAATTATTATTATTATTATTATTATTATTTTTGGTTTTTTGAGACAGGGCTTCTCTGTGTAGCTTTGCGCCTTTCCTGGAACTTGCTCTGTAGGCCAGGCTGGGCTCGAACTCACAGAGATCTGCCTGCCTCTGCTTCCTGAGTGCTGGGATTAAAGGCATGTGCCACCACCGCCCAGCCGAGAATTCTTTTAAATATATTGATGTGGCCCGAAGCATGATGTCTGTCACAGTTTAGGATAGAAAAGACAACTAATCCAGTGCAAAACTACAATGATCTGGGTCAAGCTGCGCATAAAACACATATTAGGAAGGTGAAACAGACTGTACACCCTTTAGGTCACACTTCTGATAATCCAGCCTGTGGATATAAACAGGTGAGATTTTTTCTGACAAGAACCTAGAATACAGGAACTTTAGGTCAGAGTCACCTTGGTGGAAACACAAGCAGAAGGCAAAACTCGTAACTACTTCTTTTTTTTTTTTTTTTTTTTTTCATTTTTCGAGACAGGGTTTCTTTGTGTAGCTTTGGAGCCTGTCCTAGAACTTGCACTGTAGACCAGGCTGGCCTCAAAATCACAGAGATCGACCTGGCTCTGCCTCCTGAGTGCTGGGATTAAAGTCATGCGCCACCACTGCCTGGCTAAAACTGCTAGACTAAAGATGACAAATATCTGATTTTCAGATTTCTTCTGAGTTAAGCTGACAGAGACAATGTGTAATTAACACGGATGTGTAAGTAAGTATGCTACTGTGGTGATATTTTATCTGTGTCCCCCAGTATAGTTTATCTGAGGATCAGAGGAAAAAGCCAGCCACTATATTAGACATAGAAGTCAGGCAATGGTAGCACACGACTTTAATCCTATCACTCGGGAGGCAGGGATCTGTCTGGATCTCTGTGAGTTCAAGGCCACACTGGGAATAGAGCCAGGCGTGGTGGCACATGACTTAAATTCCAATACTAGTTAACCATAAAGGTCTGGATGTCTGCACAGACAGACAGGAAGTGACAGAGCTGGGCAGGAAGAAGCGATGTAGCTGGGCGGAGACAGGAAATAAGTTAGAACAGAAATGAATATAGGCATGGGTATACAGGAAGTAGATCTCTCTTTGGAAGCTGCGGAGTTGGTGATGTGAGGTTAGCTGTGGCTTTTCCTTTTCCTCTGATCTCTCAGGTTTTAACCCTGATATCTGTCTCCAGGTTTTTTATTTAATAAGACCTTTTAAGATTCGTGTTACATGCTACACATGAGACATGGCTGAAATCCAAACCTAAATTTTCCTTGTTTTTAAATATTTACTTTTAAAATGATGTGTACATGTATTTTGCGTGTATGCACATGTGTGCAGGTGTCTGCTGAGAACAAAGGCATTGGATCCTCACAGGGGCTTTAGTTGTGGGCTGCCTGACATGGGTGCTGGGAATTGAACTCTGGTTCTCTGCAGGAGCAGTATGCATTCTGAACCACTGTGCCATTTCTCCAGCCCCTCCCTGTTTTTGTTAAATAAAGGATGTTGCTACAAGATTATAAGGTTATGGAAAACTGCCAAAATAGTTCTTGGAAACATACTGTTCTATCTGTATTAGTTTATAAAAGAATGAAGTGTTTATAGTTTATATAAGCACATAAATAAGGAACAAGGTAGCAGCCTTAAATGTATAAGTAAGTGAAAAAACAAACAAAGAAAAATAATGAAGGCACAGAAGTAAATGGTCTTACTTTAGGTTATTATTATTATTATTATTATTATTATTATTATTATTATTATAAAATAGCAGAGCCTCATTACACAGCCCAGGCTGGCCTCAAACTAGCAGACCCGTCTGCACCTGTCTCCCAAGTGTGGGGTTAAAGGCGTGTACTACCATCCCTGGCTCTCAGTAACAACTGTTCGAAAAGCAAGCAAAAGTCCTCTTTGAAAAAGAGACTCAGACAACAGTACTGGTGTAGCTGCTCAACATATAAATTAAGTAATAAAAAGGAGAACATAAAGGACTCTCACATGCTCTGTAAAGGGAGTTGTAGATGCAATTACAATCTTACTCCGACAGTGGGATGGAAAGTAACAATTTAGAGGCTGATTTTTTTTTTAAATGACTTCAAGGGCTCTCCAACAGGAGTTAAACTTTGATATACAATAAAATGTTGTGTAGTCATAGTTTTTTAGTAACACGAGAAAATTCTTTACTACTGTATGGTGGAGGAAGGAGGGCATAAAGTTGTATTTACTCTGAGTTCCAAATATAAATAGCATGGTAACATTATTGCTGCTTATTTGTTTCAGTGCTGGGATAGAACCCAAGGCCACACTGGGCAAGCACCTTGCCACTGAGCTACATGCAGTCCACTGCTGCTTCTTTTAAAACTGTAAAATTATACGCTTTCCTATTACCAAGTCTTAACAGTCAGGCTGGAGACTGCTGGTCTGGTAGAGATAAAAGCAGCTAATAAACAATATCAGGGGTAGCTAAAACAAAACAAACAAAAATACCAAAGAACAACTTTCCCCCAAATTGTTATCTGAAAAATTTTCTTCCAATCCTCTAACAAGTCATCTATAAACTATGCCAGAACATAATGATAAAGATTTTAAGAGCTGCAGGGCAGTAGTGGTGCACTCGGGAGGCAGAGGCAGGTGGATCTCTGTGAGTTCAAGGCCAGCTTGGTCTACAGAGTGAGTTCCAGGACAGCCAGAGCTACACAAAGAAAAGAAAATAACAGCTAATATTTCTATTTTTAGTGCTGTTTCAGATGCTGTGATTTCCCACATAGTACTGTCTTATCTTTATAGCACTGCTATGGAGAGAGTTACAGAGAGGTTAAATCTGAGTTAGTAAAACCCAGGCAGCAGGATCCCAGAACTTCAATTACTCCTGCTCTGATTGTCTTACCCATGTTAGTTCATGAGACAAAGGTGTTTACATTCTAAAAGCTGAACAAGATACAAAAGGGGAAGCCCACACCTCCATATATACAACATGAGCACACAAATGGCAGCTCACAGAAAACAAGAAGAACTCCCAGGAACCCCAAATTTCGGGGTAAGTCAGTTAGTCAGCTTTTCTAGACTTGACTCGGGAGACTGAGAGAAGAGACTGAATTCAATTAGGTCCTCAAGGCTGGGGAAGAGAGGAACACAGGGCACTAGAGAGAGGAAAGGGGGATGTGTAGTTCAGACAGGTGGCATACCACGTGTCATTTGAAAATAAGGCACATAAGATTTGGCTGAGAGATTATTATCATAAAGTGTATAAAGGAAGAAGAATAGAAAGAAGAAAGCAAAAGACCGAGTCTGAGCCTTGAGAAAACGTTCTTAGGGATAGCAGGACAGCTGCTGTGAAACTCAAGAGGTAGTAGCTGGATGACCATTGGTTGACTGAAATGGCCATTACTGCATATTGTTACAGAGAATAAAAAACCCGTACAAATGAGCCTAGTGATTTTACAAGGGGAAAGTAAAAGCAAGATGATGCACTGCCTGAAAGCAGCAGAGGTTCTTCTGGGAATGTGATTTCAAAGTCTGGATATATAGATTTCTCTAGATAACCAGCAATTTTCTAAGTTTGGTTTTACTCTCTCTAGAATGCATAATGTTCTGAATGTAGTTGTTATTCTGAGAAGACAGGATTGTCTAAGTTCTTCAGGGTATGTATATTCCACACCCCAGTATCCACATATCTACAAACCCACCCTCAATGCCACACACACATTGTGGTAAAACACTCAGTATCCAATGACACTGTCAGTTACCTTCAACAGTAGAAACTTCCATGGCTCTTCATTAGTGAACTAACATTGACTTATTTTTCAAAACAAGAAAAAGAAACAAGGCATGACTGTCTCAAGTATCATATGGACTTCATAATATAGAGTGAAGTAACCCTTCTAAGCCGTCACACAAATAAGCAGTATTTTATCTCCATGGCAACATCTACACTGCTAACCCAAGCGTATGTCCACATTATCTGGTAAGTCTGTTTAATGGCAGTACTACTGCTTTTACTGGACCAAGTCTTAAGTTCTTTCTACAGCTATTTTTAGAACATGCCTTGACTTTTATTACTTAAAAAAGCTTCGTATTTATTCACTTTCTGATTCTGTTTGTGCCTTCAACACATTCACGATTTTCTGCTCTTCAATAAGGAGGCATGCTTGAACCTTTCTCAGACATACTCGGTCCACGCAGAGCCAGCAAAAGCCCTGCTGAGGTGCTTCTGTGTTTTAGACAAGTTCATAAGGACTTTAGGTCTTAACAGCACCAACCCCTTGAGGTCTGCTTGGGCACACATCACATGTGGCTCTTGGTGATTTCTCAACCTTGGTATTAAGGTAAACAATCTTATGTATAGTTTTTATGAGAGGCTGTACTGTAGGAAAGCCTATGACAGTATGTCAAGTATGGGACCATTCTGACCGCTTCTGAGAGTTGTTGCTGGAGCATATAAGATGGTTTTTGATTCATTTATATTTGTTTTTGTTTATTTCATCTGACCGCCTCTAATGCAGGGTCATAAAAAGTACTTCAATTATTGTTTAGTAAGAGCCAAAGTTTAAGCTGAAGAGATGGCTCATCTGTTGAAGGCTAAGGCTCACAACCAAAATTTGAACACCTTTTAATTGCTACAGCTGTTTTTCACACTAAAAATGTGACAGCCCTCAGAGTACTTTTTCAAAGAAGCAACACAAATTTCTCATTAAAATATGATCCACAGAAATAGGATTTGAAATTAGACTTACCTTTGATTCGAGGTAGACATTTGCTGATGACATTTTTGTGATTTTGCATATGTAACTAACTAAAGAGATGGCACAAAGAATAAACAAGCTATCGTTAATTAATGCTCGAATAAACACAGTCCATTTCAATTGATTTTCTGGGACATCTCCATGGACGAGCATTGCACAGGTCAAGTTCACAGCTAAGAAGAGGAGGCTTGCCAGTGTAAAGCCCAAATGCAGTAGAATTCTGTAAGAAAAAAAAGTTTACTTGATGTTTATAAAATTATTGAGAATTGAGTGTTATTTCAGGTACAAGAATTCTTTCAGCCTAAAATACTTATAATTTTATTAAATACAAATTTAATCATCTGTCAGAGTTACTTTATGTCTACCATTATAACTTACTGTATGAACCATTTCAAAATGGCACAGATTCTAAAGTATTACTTTAGGAATAATCCATGTGTTAAAATAAATACTGACCTGTGGAACTGAAGAAAATACTGAACCATTTTAACACCATTTCAGGCAATCATGAAGTTTTCACTTTTATAACTACAGAGTCCATTTGCATTGACCTTCATATTCTAATAATTACTGGGTTTTAAAATTTTGTCTAGAAAATTAATATGCTGTGCCTAGTTAATTTCACCACAGTATTAATTTATTCTTTTTTCTTGTTTTAGTTTTTTGAGACAGGGTTTCTCTGTATAGCCCAGGCTGTCCTGGAACTCACTTTGTTGACCAGGCTGGCCTTGAACTCAAAGATCTGCCTGCCTCTGCCTCTGGAGTGCCGGGATTAACAGCTAGCCGTAGTATTTTAAGAGCTTTGGGAAATGTGTTTTAAACGTTTGAGCCTATTACCTGATTATCTATAGCAAACATGTGTTTCAAACGACCAAAAAAGAAGACAGGAACAGAACACGTAGTTCCCAAGCACTCATCATAAAATCTCTTGTAAGGTGTAGCCATCTGTACCAACCAGCTGTTACCAGCTCTTTTGTGAAAATGATCCCAGGTCAAATACATTTGTCCCCCCAAATTAAGTATGTATGGTCTAGTAATTTACTTTGCATTCTAGCATCTTCTATTTTGGATTGCTTTCAACAATGGACTGTGGGAGTCCACAGTGGTTTCCTAGTGAGATCTGAGCTTGTTTTACCCAGCAGGACTGCTTAAGAGGATGATTAGACCACAGGCCTGGGTATCAGATGTTTGGAAGGGTCTACACTTGGCTGTATCTAGCAAGGGGGAGGTCTTTTGCCTTGCCCCTTGGCATTGTTATAAAAAGCCATTTTGAATCTGGTCCGGTGGATATTGATCCAGGTACTCCTGAAACTATCCTGTGTTTCTGTCTTTTCTCTCATTGGGTAGACCTATCATTCTATCTACAAGTTCCTAACTCTTCTCTCCACCTCATAGGAACCCTGAAAAAGGTGGGAGTGGGTTCCCCACAATGAATATCAAACTGTCTGTCCTTGGAGATAATTTACAAAAGATAAATCTTTAACTGGTAATAAGGCAATGCATAATTGGTAATAAAACTGGTGAGTATACAAGCGAAGCAAAAAGATTTTATTTTGAAAATTTTAGTTACATTTAAAAACATTTTTGGCCAGGCGGTAGTGGCACATGCTTTTAATCCCAGCACTCAGGAGGCAGAGCCAGGCGGATCTCTGAGTTCGAGGCCAGCCTGGTCTACAGATTGAGATCCAGGGCAGGCACCAAAACAACACAGAGAAACTCAGTCTCAAAAACAAAACAAAACAAAACAAACAAACAACAAAAAAAGAAAACCATTTTTGATAGGGTCTTGCTACGCAGCCCAAACTGTCTTCCTCCTTCAGCCTCCCCAGTGTTGGGATGATAGCGTGTGCTACCACACTTGGTGAAGTATAAACCAAACAATAGAAAGACTAGTTATAAAGCCTCAAATCCAAAAATGACCTTGTTATGCTATGTAGTGAATTAGAATAGGTTAGGAAACCAAGGCATAGAAAAATTAAGTGGGTTGTGAGAACTGGGTCTGAAACCCATGTCTCCTGACTCATTTTCTGTTTGCTTTGTTGAGATTAATCAGTACAGAAACTGCTTAGCTCAGGAAACTCTGCATACACTAGCTGTTGCTTATGTGGACTCAGGAAGGGGGAGGAGGAAGAGAGGAGGGGAAGAGGGGAGGGAATAAGCATGGGCGTCATGGCTATCACAGCTGAAGGGAGAAAATGGACTGCTGGACTTACCTCCTTTGAACCAATCTAATGACTGAATTTTCTATAAGACTGCAAAGGCACCCTCGGCAATTCCTTCCTTTTACCTTTTCCAACCAACTGTTAAAAACATTTACTTAGGGGGCCTGGAGAGATGAGTTAGCAGCTAAGAGCACTGGCTGCTCTTCCAGAGGACCTGGGTTTGAATCCCAGCACCCACACATGGCAGCTCACAACTGTCTGTAACTCATATGTGTGATGCACAGATAAACGTGCAGGCAACACACCAATATCCATAAAGCAGAGAAGTAAATTAGAACAATTCCTCATATTTTTTAGATACTAAGCATCAATATGAATGAATTAATCCTTTAGATCCTTTAGACAGAAAACTTGATACTCATGAAACTTACTTGTGTTTGTCAAGTTCAGTGGCACATCTGACTTTACATATGACCTATAAAGAGAGTATGAAAAGAGTTTTGAAAACACATGTAACAGAATTTTTTCAGTTTATTTTGACTTTGTGCTTCAAGTGATACAGCTATAAAGTTCAATGCTTTTGGCTGAACTATTGTGAAATGAAAACAGGCATCCAAATACTTAAATTTCTACCATAAATATCCAACAAAATTATTTGTTTAAATATATATTAAAATTTTGTTATAAAGCAGATACTGTGCTAGGTGGCTTGCCATCTATTGTAAACTTTTTAAAAAGTGAATTAGTTTTGTGTGCATGGGTGTTTTGCCTGCATGCATGTCTGTGTGCCATGTGTGTGCCTGGCAAGTTTAAAGACCAGAGGGTATCAGATCCATAAACTGAAGCTACAGACTGTTGTGAGCCAATGGGAGACGTGGGTGCTGGGAATTGAACCCAGGTCCTCTGGAAGAGCAGGCAGTGCTCTTAAACCACTGAGCCATCTCTCCAGCCCCTACCTTAAACTTTTTATTAGTCATGTTTTGTTCTAAAATAGAGCTTGTTACTTAATATCAGTAGAGTTCTGGTTATATCTTCTTTTTGTTTGTTTTTGAGACAGGGACTTACTATGTAACTATGGCTGTGCTGGAACTCACTATGTAGATCAGGGTGGTCTTGAACTCACAGAGATCCACCTGCCTCTGCTTCCCAAGTGCTGGGATTAAAGGCATGCATCATTATGCCTGGCTAGGATTGAAGGTTTTTATATTCCAAAGCATGGAATTTCACTAATCTGGTATTAACATACAGGTATACACAGAAGGAATACAAAACAGAAATGAGAAGACCAGTTACAAGATTACTGAAATATGGTATGAATTTTGGTGGTTTGGAAAGAAAAATAAACTATAAATGCTATGCACAAAAATATTCTAAGTACTCAGGAACTTACTGATTTCACTCAAATATTTTTGAGCACTTATTACTATTCCATGTTCTTTGAAATGGTGGCATGTGCCTGTAATCCTAGCACTTGGCAGGCAGAGGCAATAGGAGAAAGATGCAGGATTTCAGGTTAGCCTGGGCTACATGGTTAGACTCTCTCAAAACAAAGACAAAGGAAAACAAAACAGTGGGGGGAAACTCAGCTATCTCATGCCCTATGTAAAGTGTCATAGATTCATAAACATAGTTACTATTTATATTTTGAAGGACCTTGTTGCATAAAAAAACTAAACCATCTACTTTGACATATTATGGCACAAAGGCACTAGTGCTTACATAAAATTTAGAAAGAGAGAAAGAGTAATGATCCAGGAAAGAATAGGAGATAAGGGGAGATTATAAAGAGCGAGTCTGGGCTTCTCAAAAGAACCAAGTTATGAAAGCTAAATAATTGGGTACTAAGCAGATAAATGTTTAGGTCTAGTCTACTGCATTTGGCTAACATACCACCATGTACCAAAAGCTCAATGTATGGAACAATCTGAAATATTACCCCATTAGTCTCTAAATTGTACTACTTACATCATTCTCAGATTTGCCCATTTTCTGTCTTCATTACCACAATGGATTATTTCAAGAGCCTTTTAATTGATTTCTCTAAGTCCACTGCTTACTCCATCTACTTCTTTAGAAGACAACTCTTCCCTTTTATCACCTTTCCTTTTCTGTGTCCAAGTGATTAAATTTGGAAATTGTGGTAAAAAAATATATAGAGAATATAAAAATCACAATGTCACCATTAAAAATATCTGCTCCAGTGGCATGAAGTCACTCATACAGCTATGCAACCATCACCGTCAGCCTCCACAGCCTTTCCATTTTTCCAGTCCACTTAAAAAACTCCCCATTCTTCTTCTTTCAGCCTCTCACAACCATTCTATTTCCAGTAACTATAAATTTAGCTCCATTTATATAACTAGACTCATCCAATATTAATACTGTGACTGACTTATTTCACTTAGCACAAATGCTTTTAAGATTCATGTGTCAATTTCCTTAAGACTATATATATATATATAAAAAATATATATACATATATATTTATGCATTGACTCATCATTGGTAGGTAGCATATACATTTTTGTCTTTTGTGAATAATGCTGCTATGAATATCTATATTCTATGTAAAATTTTAAGACATTATTTAGTAGTAAGTTGTATATTTACCTATAAGTACTTGATTTAATATTTCCTTTAAAAAGTAAATTCACATGTAACCACAACATAATTAAAAATATTGTATGTTTAAAGATTATTTTATGTGTTTATTTGCATGCCTGCATGTGCAGTGCTACAGAGGTTAGAAAAGGGCACCAGATTCCCTGGAACTAGAGTTACTATGGTTGTGAGCCATCACATGGTCCTGGTTCCTCTGCAAAAGCAGCAAGTGCTGTTAACTGGTAAGCTACCTCTCCAGCTCCATTAATATAAAACTCAATGTTGAAACAGTAGTATTTTAAAAGTTATTTTCAGTTTTCAATTCTTTTCATGTTGTGCCTGTATGCATGTATGTGAGCCATGTGCTTGCCTGGTCCCTACAGAGATCAGAAGTTTGCACTGAAAGCCTTGGAACTGGAGTTCTCGATGGTTATGAGCCACCATGTGGGTGTGTAGCACTGTCCCTGGGGCCTCTGTCAGAACAACAAGTGCTCTTAACCACGAAGTCATCTCTTCAGCCAGTACTTTTTGAGATAGCATGTCACCATGTATCCCTGACTGGGTAGAACTTTTTATATAGAGTAGGCTGACCAGAAACACAGAAATCTACCTGCCTCTGCCTTCTGAGTGCTAGGATTAAAGGTAGATATAACACTATTATTCAACGTTCAGACCTTATTAATATTTTTTCAGTTGTCTCAATAATGTCTTTATGGTGAAAAAGATCAGGAATTATGCATTAAATACATATTTCATGTTTAGTCTCACTTTCATTTAAATTTATCTTGTGTATGTGTGGGCATGTGGGTTCTATGGTACACATACACATGCCAAAGGATAACCTATTGGAGTTTGTTTTCTCCTCCCACCATGTGGGTTCTGGGGACTCAATTCATGTCACTTGGTTTGGTGGCATGCATTTTTACCTCCTAATCATTTGGCTTTGTTTAATCTCCTTTAACCTATTATATCTTTGTCTTTTATTTTACTTACAATTTTTGTGATTCCTCTGCCTTACCTCTTTAGCATATCCACTTGTTGAATGCTTCTCCACTTAGGATTTATCTGCTGTTTACTTACAACTTGATTTATGCTTTTTAGCTGGAATGCCACAGAAGTGTTGATGAAGTACCCTTTTCATCAGTGACTCATGATGGTGTTTTGTTCAATTCCTATGTTACTAACTCTGATTAACTGGTTGAGGTAGAATCTGTATGCTTTTCCCATTGTTGTTAACTAGTTTCTACATTGTAGCTAATAAGTATTATATGGAGATGTATTTAAAAAAACTATGTTATTATCTTATTCTTCAAAAGTTTATTCACTAGTTTTAGTATCTACAAATGATTCCTGTCTGAATGAATTAAAGTAGAACATTGACTTTGTAAATCTCATTCCAGGAAAAAGTGCTTTTTACATTTAATACATGAAATTGTATCCCACCTAATATTCTTTTAGCTTCCTGCTTTCAATCTTATGATCCATCATTCTGAAAAATTTACAACTTCTCAATAAAAAAGACATTTTATATGTCTTCATGCCTTTGTATATATTGTGCATTATCTGGAATGTTTTCATGATCCTGTAACAAATATCAACTCATTCTCAGGACTATCAACATGTCACACTTTATAATGTCTGGTTAAGTGCCTCAGGGAAAGAGAATTTGCTTCATGTCATTATATTACTAATCATACTTTTATATTTATATTTTTATATTTACATGTTTAAGAAAAGCCACAATTGACTTACATGTAGCCTCACTTTCTAGCATAATGACTGGTTCATAGCAGGTTTTCAGAAAATATGTTTTAAAATGATCAATGACTTCAGGTCAAAGCATGTACTTTGGTAGTGTGGTATAGTATGGGGGAGAGTGGAAAGATTGAAGAAATTGAAGCTGGAAGGCAAGCTGTCGTCTAATCACAGAGACCTTCGATAAAATGCTAGGGGAGTAGGCTTTAACCCATTACAAACTGTAGTATGATTCTATTTGGGTGGTTGAGTCTTCTATGACCACAGGAAATGGAGTGAAATGAGGTAAATTATTTTCATTAAATACCATTGATATGACTGAATCTACTAAACCATGTTTCCAGGTTAAAAAGATTTAAATTATTATTATGGTTTTTTGAGACAGGGTTTCTCTGTGTAACACCTCTAGCTGCTCTGGGAGTCACTTTGTAGACCAGGCTGGCCTCAAAGTCACAGAGATTCGCCTGGCTTTGCCTCCCTAGTGCTGAGATTTAAGGCGTGCACCACCACTACCCAGCAAAGATTCAACTTTTAAAATCTAATTTATTTATTTGTGTGTATGAGTGTGTGGGCATGCATGTGCCATGATGTGTGTGTGGAGGTCAGAGGAGTCGGTTCTCTCCTTCCACCACGTGGGCTCTGGGAACTGAACTCAGGTGGTCAGGCTTGGTACCTTTACCTGCTAAGCCATCCTGCCACCACTGTTCCCAGGTTTTGAATCTAAGGAAATATTATAATGAGAGACCAACTAATAAAAAATGAATTAAATCACAGGTTCCATTTTTATTTTTAAAGATTACATGCAGAGAGATAGAAAAACGGTGAATTTTGGAACGTATGAAGGAAAGTACAGACACCTGCAGAGGGGACAACTGCAACTCCAGTTCCAGATATTTGAAGAACAAAGATGAGAAGAAAATCTGTGGCATCTTTGTGTTGAACAGTCAGGATTTAAAAAGCACAGGAATGAAGAACAAGTGAACTAGGCAAAGAAGAGGCAGAGCAGTTGTAGAGAACAGCAGAACGGTTTAGAGTTAAAGCCCTAAGAGGTAGAGCCCTTGTAATTCCATGAAAACTGAGAAAGGATTAAGAAAGCAGCATTTGGTTGGGTGACTTGTATGTCATTAATACCTTGCAAAGAAGAATTTTCAGGATGAGGACAGAGCAGTTCAGGTAGTTTAATAAGTACAACCACAGAGGTAGTGAGCATAGATAAAAGACAGCTGAAGTTCCTACAGACCAGATAATGTGTTGGGAGACAATTCCCTATGAATATCTGTTTTTGCATGGCTTAGATCTTCTTAGCAGAAAGTTTGTATAGTGAACATCTTTGAAAGGTGGAGACAGTTTTAACTTTAAAGACTCATTTCTTTTCTTTCTTTTTTTTTCCTGAATGTGCACACCTTTAATCCCAGCATTGGGGAGAGAGAGGCAGCTCTGAGTTTGCGGCCAGCCTGGTCTACATAGTGAGTTCCAGGGCAGCCAGGGCTACACAGAGAAAGCCTGTCTCAAAAACTAAACAAAACAAAACCCCCAGATAATGCAGCATTTACAATCTAAATACATGGTGTGGACTGAGTGCCCTCCCCTCGTACATCTATTGAACCCTGACCCCACTGTGCTGATATTTGGAAGACTCATTTCTTTACTAGTAGGATAAAGGGAAAATATTTCCTTGCACGAGGACATTCCTGGAGAGTAAAGCTTCTCTTCGGTGGCAGGCTGCTTATGTACAAGAACCAATGTTCAGTGGGGCGGTGGTGGCACATGCCTTTAATCCCAGAACTTGGGAGGCACAGCCAGGTGGATCTCTGTGAGTTCGAGGCCAGCCTGGTCTACAGAGTGAGATCCAGGACAGGCATCAAAGCTACACAGAGAAACCCTGTCTCAAAAAACAAAACAACAGAACCAATGTTCACCTTTCCCTGTTGCTTTCTCTCTTTCTTCCCTTCAGGTTCCACTGTAGCACACCTTGCTGCACGTGCGGATAATTTTGGCCCCTCAGTGTAGCCCTACGGCCTGGAGTCTGGAAATCTGATATAAAGCCCCGCTTGGGTAGCTGTTTTTAAAAGACTGGAGTAATAAATGGCCTTTTCTCTAACCCATGAGTCTAATGTTTCTTTTGGCACACTTCACAAACTGTGACAGGTGCTCTTATATTTCTTTTTTTTTTCTTTTGGTACTCTTATATTTCAAGCAGGGTAAAAAGACCCTTCATGTTTCTGATCTAAAATCCTTTTGTAGAAATGAACTGAATAGACCGGGTGAGGCAGAAGGTGGAGGAGGAAGAGGAAAGCAAGCCGAGCTACTCAAGAAGACTGTAGCAGAGCAATTCAGCTGAAGAAAGAAGTACATTTCTGATTCAAGGAAGAAAAACTTAGAGGTCTATACATAACATTGAAAATAATTTATAAACCATTTCTTCACTCAGAACATTTGGGGGCTGGAAAGATGGCTCAGTGGTTGAAGTTACCTGTCATGGGACCTGCACAGTTACAGGAGAGAACAGATTCCTGCAGATGATCCTCTGCAACTGTCCATGTATGTGTTGTGACATGCTTACTCACATATAGATACATATCCACATACAAATAAGCAAATGTAATAAAAAATTGACACTACAGACTGAGAAATTTTGATTTAAGCAGGATGAGAAAATTTGGCAAATGGATTCTATTTTATTTTTCTACAAAAGTATATATTTTCCAACATAAAAGTATGTTCTGGGGAAAATGTCAGACTTAAGTACTTGGAACATGGAAAATATCAACAGAAGTATTTAAAAGAATATATTAAAATACAGAAATTCAGTTGACTGCAGGTATAGCCAGTAAGATTTGTTAATTTTAGAACTGGAATAGTCTAATAGGGAAAAAAGGAATGTTCTTATAGAATGTCAACGTTTAAGTAGGCTGCACTGTCATGTACTGACTTAGAACTGTAAGCTACTACTGTAGAGGAAGAGCTCCTTCTGATGACTGCACTAGTCTGGCAGAGCAAAATATTAAGAGATGAAGAATAAAATGAAACTGAGAAAGAAGGGGTGAAACGACCAAAGGGATTAGGGTGGAAAACAGATAAATGGACTGAACAAGTCTAGGAGAAAAGAGAAAACACAGGTCAGAACGAACAGCTCCGTTTTAAGAACTGTTTCAAGATGTGGTAATGTTAGCCGGGCGGTGGTGGCGCACGCCTTTAATCCCAGCACTCGGGAGGCAGAGGCAGGTGCATCTCTTTGAGTTAGAGGCCAGCCTGGTCTCCAAAGCGAGTTCCAGGAAAGGCGCAAAGCTACACAGAGAAACCCTGTCTCGAAAAACCAAAAAGAAAAAAAAAAAAAAGATGTGGTTATGTTAATGGATAGCTTCAATAGAAATAGAGACATTCTGGGAGTGAAGCTTTGGGCGGGCTAACAACACAGATTTTGAAAATGGTCCTCTAGCAGAGGAGACAAGGCAAGACAAAAGTGCTGATTCACCCAGGGAGGTCCAGGTTATCATTACACCCAGTGATGACCTCATCAGATGGCACAGTTTTGGAGAGGAGATAATGGCACACCATCAGTAAAGAGTATCAGGAGACATAGACAGACTTACTGTCTTCCTCCTAAAAATGCCATGAAGCGCCGTCTGGGAATAGCCACATTTCAGAACAGGCCATTAAAAAGATCTTATCAAGGGGAAAATGGGGACTGGTTTAGAAGGGTAATTCATATTATAGGTCATGGAATAATGGGTGTAAGAGGGGTTTAAGCTAGATAAAAACAGAATTAAAAGGTTAGTTACAACCCGAACTTGAAGAATGTATTTCAATGTATTATTTAATCAGATACTTAAATCATATTTTTATTGTAGGAATATTAAAAACAATAATATAGTATTAATATCAATAGACTCGAAGTATTTTACAACTACATCTAACAGGATAATAATCCTGAGTGAAAATACAGTTACTATCAAAAAATAAGCTTAACAATTACATACAATTTGTGAAGATAGTTAAGGTAACTTATAAAACATAATAAACACATTTTTGTAGATTATTTGAAGCTTAGAATGGTAAATAATGTGTTAGTTCAGTTCATGTCAGATGGACCGTTTCTTGCCAAATATTAGAAAATTAAAATGGGCCATTTATATAAGGGCATTTTCCTTTGTATAAATGTATGAAGAATTATGAAAGTTGATGAATGTTAAGTGGTTTTCATCATCTAACCCATTTTTATCACATCCACACTACCACCTCTAATTGAGAAAGTATTATTTAGTGTGTGTGTGTGTGTGTGTGTGTGTGTATGACATGAAAGTAGAAGAAAACTACTGGTGAACAGAGACCAACCAAAGGAATGGTGAGAAAGTGAAAGGTAAGCCGGTAGAAGGGGGTATGCTCAAAGGACACTGGATGCTTCTATGAAAAAGTCCTTATGTAACTCAGTAGCATGAACAATGACTATACATCAGTGGGGAAAATATGAAAGAGAAAGTGTTTCTGTAAGATATGGTGATTAAGGAAGATTTAAAATAATGTTATGATGTACTTAATTTTAATCTTATAATAATAAATAAGCAATCTGAAATGTTTTTCTTTCTTAAAATGTAGACGTATGAATTCTACTTTAGTATCTTAAAAGGGAGGTGAGTGTAGCAAATATATTTTATGTGTGAATAATAACCTATGTAAGTCTACTAATATTAGTACCCCAAATTTGAAGATGGTGTTATGGTCTGAATGTTTACACTTCCCATGTTTACATTAAAATGCTAATCCTCAAAATGAAGGTTTTAGGAGGCCACTAGGGCATGCTTAGATCACACTGATGGAGTTTTCATAAATCAGGACTTAGTATTTGTCTTAGGGTGTAGCTAGAGTTTTCCTGCTTGCCCACAGTCAGGACAAATCTCTCTCACCTGCCAGTCCCACAGCCACTCAGACCCGACCAAGCAAACAGAGACTTATATTGGTTACAAACTGTATGGCCATGGCAGGCTTCTTGCTAACTGTTCTTACAGCTTAAATTAATCCATTTCCATTAATTTATACCTTGCCCCGTGGCTCGTGGCTTACCGGCATCTTCACATGCTGTTTCTCATCGTGGCGGCTGGCAGTGTCTCTCTGACTCAGCCTTCCACTTCCCAGCTTAATGCTCCTCCTTGTCCCGCCTACACTTCCTGCCTAGCCAATGGCCAATCAGTGTTTTATTTATTGACTAATCAGCAACACATTTGCCATACAGAACATCCCACAGCATTAGGGTCTCTATTGCTGTGAAGAGAAACCACAACCACACCAACTCTTATAAAGGAAAAACATTTAATTAAGGTGGCTAACATTTTCAGAGGTTTAGCCCATTATCATCATGGTATGACATGATGCTGGAGAAGTAGCTGAGAGTCCTACATCTTGACTTGCAGGCAGAAGGACCTGGTCTAAGAAACTGGGAATGGCTTGAGCGTGTATGAGACCTCAAAATCTGCCTCCACAGGCCACACTTTCCGCAACAAGACCATACCTACTCAAACAAGGCCATGCCTACTTCAACACCTTCCAATAGTGCCATTCCCTATGAGCTTATGGGAGCCAATTACATTCAAACTACCACAGTGTTCTTATAAAAAAGACTTCATAGAGAGTGAAGAGAGTCCTATAATCTTTTATCACATGGGTTATGGTGGGAAGCCACTATCTATGCTACAAAGTGGGCCGTCACTTGACAGTGAATCTGCCAGAACTATGAACCTTTCAGTCTGTAGAATGGTGGGATAATTTTTTGTTATTCATAAGTTTGTTTATATTAGTTCACAGTATTCTGTTTCCTCATACTGAGTGGCCTAAGGTTTACCCTGGAGGTATATATTTATTCCATAGCATGTAGGACTTGTTGCTTTGAAGATGGTAAGTGCTGAAATACTTATAGAACACATTTCTGTGGAATTTCTTTCTGTTTTTTAATTGAAATAAAAACTTTACCACAGAACATATCTGTATAAAATTTAGAACTCATGCTAAAATGAATCATGACAAATATAATCCCTTCTCCATGGTGACTAGCTAGGCATACATATCTATGTAGATTACACTCACAGAAGCAGTTATCTACAATTTCCATCTCAACTGTTCATGTTCCTGTGCAGAATGGTGCATTACTCCCGAACTTACCAATACTGTTGACTACATAGGGATCATGAGGTTTCAGCTACTTCAGCTATAAGTTGAATACTTCCTCCTTTCCAGTGTCAATCATATACTTAATTTTTAAGAACTTCTGTCTTCTAAGTATTTTATATCTTCATGTTCTTGATTCTAGGATATAATATCATTGTGCATCTCTCTTAGGAATCTAGTATCCTAATAATTGTGTTCTTAGTTTCTTTTCTCTACTTTAGTTTTCCTTAAAGTTGCTTAAAATAATTTTATATAATCAAACTGAAGTGTTACAATAAAATAAATTTCCAGATGAATACTGAATATACCTGAAAAATGAAACTAAAACAACAAAGGGGCTCTCATGAAAATCAAAAACCCATGAGTTTGAGAAGAATGTGAAAGAACACCAAAACAAAATGTTGGAGTCTAGAAAGCAAGTGTGTGTGTGTGTGTGTGTGTGTGTGTGTGTGTGTGTACACTGCTATTCTTTGAAAGCCTGCTTGTAAGATTGGCCCATGCTGGCAATTTGTGAACTGGATTTCAGGAGGTCCCTTATAATTTCCTTAAAGATAAGGGTGTTCCATTGCACTAAAACTGTACAAACAACATGGTCTATGGTACATACTGGATCTCTTTCCCAGAGTCTAGAATTTTAGTTTTGTTTGATAGGAGCTGCCTACATGACAAACCCCTAGTAGTATCTAAATCTCTTCTGGGCAGACAGCTCTTCATGTGTGTGTCATCATAACTTGTTGCCAAATGAGTTAAAGCACGTCCCATGAAGCTCCATTGGAAATGACCGTAGAGTCTAGACTTTATCTTCATGTGGCTCTCCCCTGATTGAACTTACTCTGTATCATTTCACTGCAATAAACTATAACCAGGAGCAAATCTACAAGCCTTTCTAACAAAACACCAAGCCTAATGGTGGCCTGGGAGACATCATCACAATGTACGGCTGCCATACATTGTGATGATGTTACTTCCAAGCCAGGATCAAGGAGGTTGAGAAGGAGCTGATAAGAACTTCAGAACTGTCAAAGCTACAGGAGACAGAAGAACCAGGTAACAATCTGGTGCAGGTAAAATAGGTAAATAATACTGGTTTGAGAGTTGAATTAAAAAAAATCTCACATCTCTAGTTTCTTGGGGAAACACCCCTTCTTTACTCTGGTAGATATCTGTACATTTGTTCTATGAAGTCAGCAAAGGACTGTTTGGCTCCACACTAAAAACAGGGAGTGAGGATGTACACCAAGCTTAAGTATTCTCCCCTACTCTATCTTTCTTTGCTCGGTCTGTTTTTAAAATGCTGGAGTGAACTTCTGATTCTCTGAATTGTTGTAATAGATCTCCCCTGAGGAATCTGATCAACCCAAGGGGAAAGATATAAAGCTCTATGCCTCTATACCAGAGACCCCTAACAAGTGGCTCACCCAAATTTCCCTTAAACATAGCTCAAAGTGTACATGCTTCACCCACATGCTCAGTTTTTTTAAATTATGAAGAGCAAGCCAAATGTAACCAGAGAGCCCTAGAGTCTCTAATAAAAGATGGAGATAAAAACAAATAGGAAACAGAAAACAAAGTAGAAAGCAAGCAAAAAAAAAATCAATATACTCAGATAAAGGCAATACATTCACAAAACACAAGATGCTATTAATAAAGAACTTCAAGAAAAAATGAACTCATGGAAATTAAGTTATCCTGAAGAATGACAAAGACAAGAGAAGGGCTGCATGTGGGGAAAATCTGTCCCCAAGAGGAGGGGGAAAGGCATTTGCAAAAACAGACAAGGAGAGATGAGAAAAAGCTCACTATAGGATGCAAAATACTGAAATACAAGAGTTCCAGAAAAACAGAACAGAAAAGCAAAGTTAATTCCCTAGTTAACAAGTTTTCAGGGTGACAAATACTGCTTCATTAATGCTCGCAGTGAAAATAACTGGTTACCAGCTGTTAAAGAGCTACACAATTAACATGCCCAAGTAAATAGTCAGACATCTGTTTAATAAAGTAGAGTGAACTGTAAATACTGTGTTTGACACACACTTTATGCCCTTAAAGAACAACAGCTAAAATTTTCAGAATTGAAGTATAAGTTTATGGGTGAGAAGAAAATTTGTGAGCTTTCAAAAAAACCCAATATAATTGATTACTACAAACTGTTTATGAATTTATCATGGAAAGTTTGCTGAAGATGTCAATGTGTCTTATATTTAACGAATATACAGAATTTATTTCTGAACAAAGAGTGAAGATTTATGCTTTTTTAGAAGATGGACTGCAATAGAATCTGAAACTCTTTTGTCCTTTAATAAACTTTCCAGTGGCAAATACCCTACAGTGTACTGTAGTAGTTTTTTCATAAAGTCCTTCATGCTTTTAAGTCAAGAAGATGGTAGAACTGCTTTTGCAAACACACGAAGAACACACCGAAGAATATCAGTTTCAGTGAAATGGTCAGGGCAAAGGGACAGAATATATCAGAAATAGGGAATCCTGGGGAAGAAAGAAATATGGGGAACCCTGTTCACTTATCTTTCTTCTTGACTTTTTCTTGTTACATTTTATATTTGTGTGTATATATACAGAGAGGTAGATAGGCAGGCAGGCAGGCAGACACACACACACACACACACACACACACAATTCAACATGCTATGGACATCAGAGGACAACTTACGGGAACCAGTTCTCTCATTTTATCATGTAGTCCCTGGGGATTGACCTGGGGTCACCAAGCTTGGCAGCAGGTGCCTTTACCTGCTGAGCCATCTCTCTGGTTCTCCTTTTGGTCTCTTAAAGGTAATACAGCTTGGATGTAAATATCAATAATCACTAACAGTACCTTAAAACCTGCCTATACCGTCTTCATCATACAGTAAGGAAACAAGGGTACAATATACATTACCACAGATTAGGAAAAGTGATGCTGTTCAAAGTTCATTCTAAGGAACCAGGCAGAAGGAAATTTTAGGGATGCTCTCTTCCTCAGTCCCCATTCCCCCCTAACTAAAATACCAATAGGTAACATTTGTTATCTTACTGTGTTCTAGTATTTACTACTTTCAGTATTTTAAAATGGTAATTTGTTTAGTCTTCATACCTGTGAAATAGACACAAGTAGCTCCACATTAAACATGGAGGAAATACTGAGACATAGAAGTTAGGAAAACTTCCCAAATAGTCTAAGGATTAAGGCTTATAGTCAAGCTTTTTTGTTTTGGTTTGTTTTGAGACAGGGTCTAACTGTGTAGACCAGGATGGCCTCTCACAGTAATCCTCCTGTTTCTGCCTTCTGAGTGCTGGGATGAAAGGCATGTGCCACTAAACATGGCAGTGTTCAAATCCTTAACTGCACCACCCCTCCATATTTTATGTTCCAGCTGGATTCTGACAACTTCTAGTTCACACACCTGAAAAATCCACAAATTGTTTAGAGTAAGTTCCTTAACCATAACTGACTCTAGTCTGCTTACTAATCAAAAGATGGTATGTGTAATGCTCCCAATAGCTTATCACAAGACCTCTCCCACTTTCCTTCCTGCTGCTGTGAAGTATACTCATCTACTCAGACTTAAGTTATTCCAATGGCTCTGCTTTTAAATGTCCTTTCAGAACAGATTTGTCAAAAATATCAGTTAGATACTAAGTCTGTTCTATAAGAGGCTTCACAAGATGAGAGAAAGGAAATGAGGGAGCACCTGACCAACTAAAGATCTTAATATGAGGCTGCAAAGGAGAAAAATTCATATCCTGTCAAATACATTACATCATCTCAAAGCAGTCCAAATGACTGAATCAGCAACTGGGAAGCCCTACATAGTGGCAGAGAAAATAGCACAAAATTTAAAGACAGTATTACGTATTTTTACCTCTGAGGGACTGAAGTCTGGTAAAACAAATCATACAGTGTGGTTAATACGCTGACAAAGTGGCAGCTACAATTCAATTGAATTGTAAGAACATTGCTGGGTATGGTGGTGCATCCCTTTAATCCCAGCACTTGGAAGGCAGACGTAGGTAGATCTCTGTTGAGTTTGAGGTTAATCTGGTCTACATGAGTTCCAGGACAGCCAGGGCTACATAGAGAGACCCTATCTCAAAACAAACAAACAAACAAACAAACAAAAAGCCCCAAACCAAACCAAATAAAAAACCAACAAAAGGACATACAGATTTAAAATATCCAACTACATCTTATTCAAGAAAGCAGATCAAGGATGTGCAACATTTCTTTAAAATAAATGTAAACTAGTGTCTGGCATAGCATAACCTACAGTGTAGCAGAAGGCAGATGTTTATGGTATAGCCTGTGTTCTATGGTACTTCCTTCACATCTGGTCAGACTTGGGATGAAATGCTTAAGTTGCTCAGGCTTCATTTGAACTAACACTGATAAGTACTGATAGTAGTTAAGGTTTTGTGTTATGGTTAGTTTTGATTGTCAACTTGACACAGTCAAGAATCACCTGGGAAGGGAGTCTCAATGAAGAACTATCTAGATTAGGTTGGTCTATGAGAGATTTTCTCACCTGGGCTGATGGAGATGGGAAGACCCACCCTGAAGGTGGGAGGCACCCTTGAATCGGCTAGGCCTTGGACTGAATGAAGAGAGAGAGCTGAGCACTAGAAGCATGCATACATCCATTACTCTCTGTTCCTGATTTTAGATATAACCAACTCCCTCAAGCTCCCACTGTTATGACTTCCCTGCTGTGATGGAACTAAAATAAACCATTTCTTGACCTAAAGTGCCTTTGTCAGAGTTCCCTCCCACCCCAAGACAGGGTTTCTCTGTGTAGCCTTGGTTGTCCTGGAACTCACTTTGTAGACCAGGCTGGCCTCAAAACTCAAGATATCTGCCTGCCTCTGCCTTTTGAGTGCTGGGATTAAAGGCAAGCCCCACCACTGCCCAGCTTTCTTAGAGTTATTTTATCACAGCAATAGGAAATAAAGCTAACATAGTTTGTTACATGAAAATTATGAAGACTTTATTTTGTTGTTTTATCACTTTAAGAAAGACAACATAGACACCGAAGAGAAAAAAGGAGTAAAAATTAGCAGTTACATGTGCTGGGAAGGACCCACACAAATGTTTTGCTTGCCTTATCTAGTATTAGTGACAATTTATTTATTTATTTGAATCCCATCATTATTTACAAATATATTTCCTATTTATTTGTTTAATTTTTGAGACAGTGTCATGCAGCCCACGCTATCCCAGAATTCACCATTAGGCTGAGGCTTACCTTGAATTCCTGATCTTCCATGTGGACCCACTTCCCAATTGCTGGGGTTTGCAGATTTTCTATTTTAAGAAATACACATTTCTGGACTTGGGAGATGGTTCTGATGACCTGAATTCTATCCATGGAGCCGATGAGGTGGAGGAGAGAACTGACTACTCAAAGTTGTTCTCTGAGTTCTACAAGTTCTACAGCATGTTCACACATGTATGCATATGAGTACACACATACACAATGAATACAGGTAAAAAGAAATACAAATTTCTCCTTTCTCTTAAAAAGTCACATTATTTTCTAATATTGTCTTACAGTGGGAACTGCTAATGTGGATGTCTTAAGACCCTAAGTCTTTGATCCACAGTTACCATTGTTCTCTTTGATCCCTCAGAGGACAGCACCAGGGCCTTTCTTAAAATTTGAGTTTAGGATCCTTGTTTTAAGCCAAATTAAGTGGGAAGAGAAAGAGGAGGGAGGGGGAAAGGGGCTGACATTTTTCTGCTGTAAAATCATACATGTACATACACATGGGGGATCTATTTGAATAGTTGTGTGCAGACTTCTCTGAAGAAGTGTTGCCCAGGAAGTGAGAGTAACTAAAAAAGGAAGAACATTCTAGCCATCAAAAAAAAAAAAAAAAAAAAAAAAAATCACGGGAAAGCTCTATTAGAGAAGGGCATTAGCAAGTCCAAAGGACTGAAAGAAAGGACATGTGGTGTGGCTGGGGTGATGAGGAACAAGGAATACTCTGTAAGATGAAATGCTCTGTAGTGTGTACACATTTGTCTTTATCCTGAGGAGTAACTCGAGTCAATGAAAGAATCTAGGGGAAAAGCTTCTAAAGGTAGAGAGGTTTCTGTTGGAGAAGGATAACCCCAGGAACAGTGCAGAGACTGAACCTGCGTGTGGGTGCAGGTGTGTCAGAGGATACAAACCAAGTGGTCAGTGGCTAGCTAGGCTGGAGTACACAGCACATGGGAGAACCTGAACCAGGTATTGTGATGGTGGACGGACTGAAGAGGTTAGGATTTGGTGATTGAGGGAATGTAAGTCTGCATGAGAAGGCAGTATCAAGTATTACTTGTAGTTTTACCATCCCATGAAAACTGAAGAGCAGTGGAAGCCGCTGAAATGGGGAACAAAAGTGGAGAACTAGGTTTTGGAGGACATACGTATCAGGTGGGGACAGAGAAGCAAAGACACGATGAATCTGGATACTTTAGGTATGATAAAGACTATGTCAAATAAGTATAAAGTCTAGGAAGTCAGGGCTCAGAGGTGCAGTTTGGGTGAATCAGAAATAGGTATAAATCTTTTTTTTTCTGTGACATTATGTCATGAATGTAGATGCTATCACTTGAGAAAGAGGGGAGATAGGCTCAAGTCTATAGACACCCTGTACTATGTGGAAAGGTCTTGTGTCCAAAACAAAACAAAAATCAAACACACATCAAAACAAACCAAAGAGGATAAGAGTACAGAGATGCTTTTGTGCTTGTTAAGTCTCTTTATTGTTTTCTGTTTTATTAATTTCTATATTCACTTCCTTCTGTTTCCATCCTGTGAATTTATCATATTCTTTCAAAAAGTGAATGTTAAACATTGTTAAATTTCAGGCTTTTCTTTTTCCCTTTTCTGGTCTAATATAAAGATTCAATCCTATTTCTGCATGACAACTTAATTTTCCAGATAATTTTCTTTGCCATGCCGGACATTGAATCTAGGGTCCCACACACACGCTAGGGTAAGCGCTGTACTAGAGTCATACTCTCAGTTCTTACAAATACTTTATTTATTTTGGTTTTTCAAGACAGGGTTTCTCTGTGTAGTTCTGGAGCCTGTCCTGGAACTCACTCTGTAGCCCAGGCTGGCCTCAAACTCACAGAGATCCACCTGCCTCTTCCTCCCGAGTGCTGGGATTAAAGGCATACGTCATCACCGCCTGGCCCTTACAAACACTTTTTTTTGACAGACTTCTACTACAATATCTTTGGGATGAGAGAATACATGTTCTTCAAAATTTAGTAATAGCTAGTGACCAACATTATCTACCATATACCATTCTAAATATTCATATCTAATCTAATTCTCACAATAATCCTATAAGCAGGCATTACCATTGCTCTAAGTTTTGTAATCAAGGTGAAAGACACAGAGTAACTCAATAATTTACCTAAGTAACTTTAATAAATGTAGAGTTACATTTTCCATTCACCACTTTAGCTTCTATTCTTGGAGTAAAAAAAATCCTGTTCATTGAGGGAGAGATCAGTCTAACTGAGGTATTAGTAATGTAACATACCATACATCATCAGTGTATAGAATTCTTATTTTATTTTTTCCTGAGACAGGGTTTTTCTGTGTAGCCGTGGCTGTCCTGGAACTCACTCTGTAGATCAGGCAGGCCTCTAATTCAGAGAGCTGCCTGCCTCTGCTTCCTGAGTGCTGGGATTGGAAGGCATGTACCACCACCACTGGCAAATTCTGAGTTTTGAAAATGTATACAAACTAAGAAACCATCTACAAATATAGAACTTTCCCATATCTGTTCAAGTGGCCTCTTTGTTGTATGGTATGTTATGTTCCCTTTTCCAGACCTTAGGTGCTTAGTGAATGACTTGTTACTACAGAATACTTTGCATTTAAAACATTTGGTATAAATAGAGTAAGTGAGGTCATTTGGGAATGGGGAGTCTAACTTCTTTCAGCCTACTGACTTTGAGAATCACTTTACACTGACGTATAAGTTGTTTGTCCTTTTTTTTTTTTTTTTTTTTTAAAAAAAAACTAATAGTAGTAGTACTCCTTTGTATGCCATCTACATTTACCTTTGATGGGTATTTGGGTTAATTTCAGTTTTGAGCTCTTGAAAATAAAGCTGTGTTAGCTTTTATGTATAAGGCTTTCTATGGACATATGGTTTCTCTTAATTATTTAAGACAATAACAGCTATATTGTATGACAGACTTACGTTACACTTTCTAAAAGCTGTTTTCCAAACTGGTTGTAAAGCTTTACACTTAAACTGTCAGCATATACATACATACATATACATCTATAATTTTAAAAAATGACTTATTTTTATGTGCACTGGTGTTTTGCCTGTGTGCATATCTGTGTGGAGGGTGTCAGATCCCCTAGAACTGCAATTACAGACAGTTGTGAGCTGCCATGTGGGTGTTGAGAATTGAACCCGGGTTCTTCTGAAGTGTAGCCAGTGCTCTTAACTGCTGAGTCATCTCTCCAGCCCCCACGTATACTTAGTCTTTTACATTTTAGATTTTCCAGTCAATGCTCACTGGTAATTAATCATGACTGTAATTTTAATTCTCCTAACTAATCATCCTGATCATAATTTTAAGTGCTTCTTGGCCTTGCACACAGCTTTTTGCAAAGTGTTTGTTGAACTCTGTTGCGTATTTTTATTGGCTTTTCTTATTATACATGTACTTTTGCAAGCTCTAAGTTTTGTAAATATTTTCTCACTGTCACTCTGTTTTGCAAAAAAACAAAGGCTTTAATTTTGTTAAAACTTCATTTGTCAGTTTCGGTTATGCTTTTAGTTTTCTAATCAAGAAATTTTAGCCTCTTCTAAGAAAATGAAGATTTTCTTCTACAAATCTTAGCTTTTACATTTAGGTCCACGATTTAAATCAAACAGATTTTAAAGTATGGTATAAGATAAGAATCAATGTTCATCCCCCCCACCCCCTCCCATGTATATTTAACAAAATTTTCTCTTACTAAATTTGGACATCTTTGTAAACATTCTGTTGAATTAAGTGTGTGTGTCTAATTTTGAACTCTCATTTCCTCTCTACTGGTCTATCTTTACATCAGTAATTCGTGGTCACAATGGTAGCTTTAGAACATCTTGAAAATCAGGTAATATGATTTTCCAACTGTATTATTTTTTCAATACTTTAAGGACTTGAGTCCTCTATTTTCCACATACAGTATCCACAAGTATTTTATAACTACCAGAACTTCCAGAGATTTCAATAGGGATTCTGTCATTTATATGGGCTTTTGTTTTTTCAGTGTTAGGGATCTAACCCCGGGCCTTGTGCATGTTAGCTGAATATTCTATCAGTGAACTATACATCCTTGTTTTCTTCAATTTCTCTGAATGCTTCATGGTGTTCATTATATAGGTCTTGTATATCTTGCAGTGTATTACTTTTATTCTGAAGTACTTTACTTTTTAATACCATTGTTGTATAAGTGGCTTGTTTCTCAATTACAGTTTCCAATTTTTTTTGCAGTATAAAAAGTCTTGTTTTGTAAGTTTGTCAAGTTTATTTATTAGTTCTGATAGATTTTGAAGATTCAAAAACTATTTAAGGATTTTTTAACTTGGGTATTCGGTGAATACAATTAATATTTATTATTTTAAACATACTGCTATCATATCTAAATTCTTTCATATAAACTTACCTCAAATTATTTAATCTATGACATAAATTAACAAAGAAAGACTAGTCAATACACTTTCAACAAAAGGACTGGGAAGTACATATCAGTTATCTCAAACGTATCTGAGATGAGCTTCATACCTATCAAGAAGCACAGCAGACTCCAGGGAAGACCTGCCCAACTTGGGCCCAGGTTCTGGACCCCGGGCAGGTGCCCTTCTACCCCAACCGGGAAGGATCCCCTTCTCCAAGACCCCTGGCAGACCCTGAAGTCTCCACGCCCTGCCCCCACGCCCATCTGCCTGAGCCCCAAGCCTCTTCCTGAGACTTAGAGGCCAGCCCCCAGCTCCCATCTTGCCCAGGACTTCCCTTCTGAAGCACAGGTGAGTGCCCTAGCTTGCCCCCGACCCCATCCCTGGGCACCAGCCACTCCGGGGAAGACCTGCCCAACTTGGGCCCAGGTTCTGGACCCCGGGCAGGTGCCCTTCTACCCCAACCGGGAAGGATCCCCTTCTCCAAGACCCCTGGCAGACCCTGCAGTCTCCACGCCCTGCCCCCACGCCCATCTGCCTGAGCCCCAAGCCTCTTCCTGAGACTTAGAGGCCAGCCCCCAGCTCCCATCTTGCCCAGGACTTCCCTTCTGAAGCACAGGTGAGTACCCTAGCTTGCCCCCGACCCCATCCCTGGGCACCAGCCACTCCGGGGAAGACCTGCCCAACTTGGGCCCAGGTTCTGGACCCCGGGCAGGTGCCCTTCTACCCCAACCGGGAAGGATCCCCTTCTCCAAGACCCCTGGCAGACCCTGCAGTCTCCACGCCCTGCCCCCACGCCCATCTGCCTGAGCCCCAAGCCTCTTCCTGAGACTTAGAGGCCTGCCCCCAGCTCCCATCTTGCCCAGGACTTCCCTTCTGAAGCACAGGTGAGTGCCCTAGCTTGCCCCAGACCCCATCCCTGGGCACCAGCCACTCCGGGGAAGACCTGCCCAACTTGGGCCCAGGTTCTGGACCCCGGGCAGGTGCCCTTCTACCCCAACCGGGAAGGATCCCCTTCTCCAAGACCCCTGGCAGACCCTGCAGTCTCCACGCCCTGCCCCCACGCCCATCTGCCTGAGCCCCAAGCCTCTTCCTGAGACTTAGAGGCCGGCCCCCAGCTCCCATCTTGCCCAGGACTTCCCTTCTGAAGCACAGGTGAGTGCCCTAGCTTGCCCCCGACCCCATCCCTGGGCACCAGCCACTCCGGGGAAGACCTGCCCAACTTGGGCCCAGGTTCTGGACCCCGGGCGGGTGCCCTTCTACCCCAACCGGGAAGGATCCCCTTCTCCAAGACCCCTGGCAGACCCTGAAGTCTCCACGCCCTGCCCCCACGCCCATCTGCCTGAGCCCCAAGCCTCTTCCTGAGACTTAGAGGCCAGCCCCCAGCTCCCATCTTGCCCAGGACTTCCCTTCTGAAGCACAGGTGAGTGCCCTAGCTTGCCCCCGACCCCATCCCTGGGCACCAGCCACTCCGGGGAAGACCTGCCCAACTTGGGCCCAGGTTCTGCTCCCCGGGCAGGTGCCCTTCTAGCCCCACTGGGAAGGATCCCCCTCTCCAAGACCCCTGGCAGACCCTGCAGTCTCCACGCCCTGCCCCCACGCCCATCCGCCTGAGCCCCAAGCCTCTGCCTGAGACTTAGAGGCCAGGCCCCCCAGCTCCCATCTTGCCCAGGACTTCCCTTCTGAAGCACAGGTGAGTGCCCTAGCTTGCCCCCTACCCCATCCCTGGGCACCAGCCACTCCGGGGAAGACCTGCCCAACTTGGCCCCAGGTTCTGGTCCCCGGGCAGGTGCCCTTCTAGCCCCACCGGGAAGGATCTCCTTCTCCAAGACCCCTGGCAGACCCTGCAGTCTCCACGCCCTGCCCCCACGCCCATCCGCCTGAGCCCCAAGCCTCTTCTTGAGACTTAGAGGCTGGCCCCCAGCTCCCATCTTGCCGTGGATTTCCCATCTGGAGGAGAGAGAGAGAGAGAGAGAGAGAGAGAGAGAGAGAGAGAGAGAGAGAGAGAGAGAGAGAGAGAGAGGAGAGCACCCATCCTCCCCCGGACTTCCCTTCTGAACAAGAGCTTCCATCCTGCCCCGGACTTCCAATTTGGACAAGAGAGCTCCCATCTGGACAAGAGAGAGAGACTTCCTGAACCTGTCAGCTCTGAACCAAGTGTGCGGATAAGGCCAGGAACGAACCTCAAGGAGATGGGCAGACGTCAAGGCAGAAACACATACAACAAAATGAATAGTAATACACCATCACCAGGCCCTAGCCCTCCTCCAACACCTAGACCTGAACATCAGAAATTGGAAGAAGCAGAAGAAAATAGCCTTATGAATGTCATCATGAAGAAGCTAGAGGCTCGTGTAGAGGAAAAGACAAAAAAATGTGAAGAACGCTGTAAACAACTAGAGGAAAGGGCAAACAAATTAGAAGAAATCAATAAAGTCCTGGAAGAGAACAATAAAATACTGAAAGAAAATCAAGAAAAATCAATGAAACAAATGAAGGAAACAGTCCAAGACCTGAAAAAGGAAATAGAAAAAATGAAGAAGACACAAACAGAGGGAATGCTGGAAATAGAAAATCTGAGAAAACGATTGGGAACTTCAGATGCAAGTATAGTCAACAGAATGCAAGAGATGGAAGAGAGGATCTCTAGCGTTGAAGATACAATAGAAGAAATAGATTCATCAGTCAAAGAAAACACTAAAGTCAACAAAGTCATGAACCAAAATGTCCAAGAAATTTGGGACACCATGAAAAGACCAAACCTACGAATAATAGGGGTAGAAGAAGGAGAAGAATACCAACTCAAGGGCACAGAAAATATATTCAACAAGATCATAGAAGAAAACTTTCCCAACTTAAAGAAGGAAATGCCTATGAAGATACAGGAAGCCTATAGAACACCAAACAGACTAGACCCCCAAAAAAAGTCCCCTCGCCACATAATAATTAAACAATTAAACGTACAGAATAAAGAAAGAATATTAAGAGCAGCAAAGGAAAAAGGCCAAGTGACATATAAAGGCAAACCTATCAGAATAACACCCGATTTCTCAATGGAGACTTTGAAAGCCAGAAGGTCCTGGACAGATGTAATGCAGACATTAAGAGACCACGGATGTCAGCCTAGACTAATATACCCAGCAAAACTTTCAATCGTCATAGATGGAGTGAACAAGACATTCCATGACAAAGCCAGATTTAAACAATATTTATCCACAAACCCAGCCCTACAGAAAGCACTAGAAGGAAAATTCCAACCTAAGGAAGTCAGATACAACCTCGAAAACACAGGCAATAGATAAAGCCACAGCAGTAGACCCCAACGAAGAAAAGTACACACACATCACCACCAAAAAATAACAGGAATGAACAATCATTGGACATTAATATCCCTCAATATCAATGGACTTAATTCACCTATAAAAAGACATAGGCTTACAGAATGGATACGAAAGCAGGACCCATCTTTCTGCTGCATACAAGAAACACATCTCAAATTCAAAGACACTACCTAAAAATAAAAGGCTGGGAAAAGACTTTCCAATCAAACGGTCTTAAGAAACAAGCGGGTGTAGCCATCCTGATATCCAGCAAAATAGACTTCAAACTAAAATCAATCAAAAGAGATCAAGAAGGGCATTACATACTCATCACAGGAAAGATCCACCAAGATGAAGTCTCAATTCTGAACATTTATGCCCCAAACACAAGGGCACCCACATATGTAAAAGAAACATTATTAAAGCTTAAATCACATATAAAACCCCACACATTAATAGTGGGAGACCTCAACACCCCACTTTCACCACTGGACAGAGCCCCCAAATCGAAACTTAACAGAGAAATAAAGGACTTAATTGATGTCATGACTCAAATGGACTTAATCGACATCTACAGAACATTCCATCCTAACAAAAAAGAATATACCTTCTTCTCAGCACCCCATGGAACCTTCTCTAAAATTGACCACATACTTGGTCACAAAGCAAATCTAAACAGATACAAAACAATTAGAATAACCTCCTGTGTTCTATCAGACCACCATGGTCTAAAGTTGGATTTCAACAACAACAAAAACTACAGAAAACCTACAATCTCATGGAAACTGAACAATACCCACCTGAATCACCAATGGGTTAAGGAAGAAATAAAGAAAGAAATTAAAGACTTCCTAGAGATCAACGAAAATGAAGACACCACATATCCAAACCTATGGGACACTATGAAAGCAGTACTAAGAGGGAAATTCATAGCACTAAACGCCCACATAAATAAGCTGGAGAAATCTCACACTAGTGACTTAACAGCACACCTGAAAGTTCTAGAACAGGAAGAAGCAAAGTCTCCCAGGAAAAATAGATGCCAGGAAATTATCAAAGTGAGAGCTGAAATCAATAAAATAGAAACAAAGAGAACAATACAAAAAATTAATGAAACAAAGAGTTGGTTCTTTGAGAAAATCAACAAGATAGACAAGCCCTTATCCAAACTAACCAAAAGACAGAGAGAGAGCATCCAAATCAACAAAATCAGAAATGAAAAGGGGGACATAACAACAGACATTGAGGAAATCCAGAGAATCATCAGGTCATACTTCAAAAACCTCTATTCCACAAAACTGGAAAACCTAAAAGAAATGGATAATTTTCTGGATAGGTACCACATACCTAAATTAAATCAAGACCAGATAAACTATTTAAATAGTCCAATAACCCCTAACGAAATAGAAACAGTCATTAAAAGTCTCCCAACCAAAAAAAGCCCAGGACCAGATGGTTTCAGTGCAGAATTCTACCAGATCTTCAAAGAAGAGTTAATACCAATACTCTCTAAATTGTTCCATACAATAGAAACAGAAGGAACATTACCAAACTCCTTCTATGAGGCTACAATTACCCTGATTCCCAAACCAAACAAGGATACAACAAAGAAAGAGAACTACAGACCGATCTCCCTCATGAACATTGATGCAAAAATACTCAATAAAATACTGGCAAACAGACTCCAAGACCACATCAAAACAATTATCCACCATGATCAAGTAGGATTCATTCCAGGGATGCAAGGATGGTTCAACATACGAAAGTCTGTCAATGTGATACACCATATAAACAAACTCAAAGAAAAAAACCACATGATCATCTCACTAGATGCTGAAAAGGCATTTGACAAAATCCAACACCCCTTCATGATAAAGGTCTTGGAGCGATCAGGAATACAGGGAACATACCTAAACATAATAAAGGCAATTTACAGCAAGCCAACAGCCAACATCAAATTAAATGGAGAGAAACTCAAAGCAATTCCACTAAAATCAGGAACGAGGCAAGGCTGTC
This sequence comes from Peromyscus eremicus, assembly GCF_949786415.1. Lineage (NCBI taxonomy): Eukaryota > Metazoa > Chordata > Mammalia > Rodentia > Cricetidae > Peromyscus > Peromyscus eremicus. The sequence goes on from NC_081425.1 coordinate 76,006,295, forward strand.
CGCTCTCCCCATACTTATTCAATATAGTACTTGAAGTTCTAGCCAGAGCAATAAGACAACATAAGGAGATTAAGGGGATACAAATTGGAAAGGAAGAAGTCAAGCTTTCCCTATTTGCAGATGACATGATAGTATACTTGAGCAACCCCAAAGATTCCACCAAGGAACTGATGCAGCTTATAAACACCTTCAGCAACATAGCAGGATACAAGATCAACTCCAAAAAATCAGTAGCCCTCCTATATACAATGGACAAAAAAGCGGAGAAGGAAATCAGAGATACATCACCCTTTACTATAGCCACAAATGACATAAAATACCTTGGGGTAATACTAACCAAGCAAGTGAAGGACCTATATGACAAGAACTTTAAGTCCCTGAAAAAAGAAATTGAAGAAGATGTCAGAAAATGGAAAGATCTCCCATGCTCATGGATAGGCAGAACTAACATAGTAAAAATGGCAATCTTACCAAAAGCAATCTACAGATTCAATGCAATCCCCATCAAAATACCAACACAATTCTTCACAGACCTGGAAAGAATAATACTCAACTTCATATGGAAAAACAAAAAACCCAGGATAGCCAAAAGAATCCTGTACAATAAAACAACCTCTGGAGGCATCACGATCCCTGACTTCAAGCTGTACTATAGAGCTACAGTAATAAAAACAGCTTGGTACTGGCATAAAAACCGACATGTGGACCAATGGAATCGAATTGAAGACCCTGATATTAATCCGCACACCTATGAACAAATAATTTTTGACAAAGAAGCCAAAAGTGCACAATGGAAAAAAGAAAGCATCTTCAACAAATGGTGCTGGCAAAACTGGATATCAACATGTAGAAGGCTGCAAATAGATCCATATCTATCACCGTGCACAAAACTTAAGTCCAAGTGGATCAAGGACCTCAACATAAATCCAGCTACTCTGAACCTGCTAGAAGAGAAAGTAGGAAGTAGTCTTGAACACATTGGCATAGGAGACCACTTTCTAAATAGAACACCAGTAGCACAGACACTGAGAGAAACAATCAATCAATGGGACCTCTTGAAACTGAGAAGCTTTTGTAGGGCAAAGGATACGGTCAACAAAGCAAAGCGACAGCCTACAGAATGGGAAAAGATCTTCACCAATCCCACATCTGACAGAGGACTGATATCCAGAATATATAAGGAACTCAAGAAATTAGACATCAAAATGCCCAACAGTCCAATTAAGAAATGGGCTATAGAACTAAACAGAGAATTCTCAACAGAGGAAACTCAAATGGCTGAAAGACATTTAAGGAATTGCTCAACATCCCTAATCATCAGGGAAATGCAAATCAAAACAACTCTGAGATACCACCTTACGCCTGTCAGAATGGCTAAGATCAAAAACACTGAAGACACCTTATGCTGGAGAGGATGTGGAGCTAGGGGAACTCTCCTCCACTGCTGGTGGGAATGCAAGCTTGTACAACCACTTTGGAAATCAATATGGCGCTTTCTTAGAAAATTGGGAATCCATCTCCCCCAAGATCCAGCTATACCACTCTTGGGCATATACCCAAGGAATGCTCAACCACACCACAAGAGCACTTGTTCAGCTATGTTCATATCAGCGTTGTTTGTAATAGCCAGAACATGGAAACAACCTAGATGCCCTTCAACTGAAGAATGGATAAACAAAATGTGGTACATATACACAATGGAATACTACTCAGCAGAGAAAAACAATGACATCATGAGGTTTGCAGACAAATGGATGGATCTAGAAAAAATCATCCTGAGTGAGGTATCCCAGACTCAGAAAGACAAACATGGTATGTACTCACTCATAACAGGATACTAGATGTGGAACAAGGATGACTGGACTGCTACTCACATCACCAGGCAGGCTACCTGGAAAACAGGACCCCAAGAAAGACACAGGGATCGCCCAATGACAGAGAAATGGAATGAGATCTACATGAACAGCCTGGACAGGAGTGGGGGTAGTGAAGGGCGAGGGTCGAGGGAAAGAGAGCTTGGGTGAGTGGGAGATCCCAGCTGGATCAACAACAGAGAGGGAGAACAAGGAATAGGAGACCATGGTAAATGAAGACCACATGAGAATAGGAAGAAACAAAGTGCTAGAGAGGCCCACAGAAATCCACAAAGATACCCCCACAACAGACTGCTGGCAATGGTCGAGCGACAATCCGAACTGACCTACTCTGGTGTTGGGATGGCCAAACACCCTAATTGTCGTGCTAGAAACCTCATCCAACTACTGATGGACCTGGAGGCGGAGATCCATGACTAGGCCCCAGGTGGATCTCTGGGAGTCCAATTAGCGAGAATGAGGAGGGTTTATATGAGAGAGAATTGTTGAGACCAGGGTCGGATGGAGCACAGAGACAGATAGCCAAACAAACGGAAACACATGAAATATGAACCAATGGCTGAGGGGTCACCAACTGGATCAGGCCCTCTGAGTGGGTGAGACAGTTGATTGGCCTGATCTGTTTGGGAGGCATCCAGGCAGTGGGACCGGGTCCTGTGCTCATTGCATGAGTTGGCTGTTTGAAACCTGGGGCCTATGCAGGGTCCCTTGGCTCAGCATGGGAGGAGGGGACCGGACCTACCTGGACTGAGCCCACCAGGTTGATCTCAGTCTGTGGGGAAGGCTTTGCCCTGGAGGAGATTGGAGTGGGGGGCGGGCTGGGGGGAAGGTGAGGGGGGCGGGAGGGGGGAGAACAAGGGAATCTGTGGCTGATATGTAGAACTGAATTGTATTGCAAAATAAAAATTAAAAAAAAAAAAAAAAAAAAAAGAAGCACAGCACTTGCCAGGATGCTTAATTATGTGGTGTGTGCGCGCGCGCGCGCACACACACACACACACACACACACACTCGACTTTACTAAGAATAAAGGAATACTTTGTCCCCAGAAAAAGCTTCCAGTGTTACCTACATTTATTTCCTTCTCCCTTGATTCCATTCAACTTTCAATCCAAAGCTATGGTTCTCCTCCAGTGTCCCATTGGCACCATCCCAGCAGATACCAACCATAGCTGGTGTTTTGTCCAGTCCATGGACCACATTTCTGGCCTCAGCTGTGACTGTGCCCATCATCAGAATGTTTGACCTCAACAATTTCACTTTTTTTCTCTAAATACTAAACTTCTTGCTATGTTATAATTGCTAAGACCTCCAGCATAGTTTCTTTCTTTCTTTCTTTCCTTCTTTCTTTCTTCCTTCCTTCCTTTCTTTTTTTTTAACTGTTATATTTTATAGGGCTGTGGAGAGATGGCTCAACAGTTAAGCACTTGTTGCTCTTTCAGAGGATCCCGGTTTAGGTCCTAGCACCCACATCAGGTAGCTAGCAATGGCCTGGAACTCAAGTTCCAGGGGAGCCAATGGGCACCTGTATGCACATAACCTGTTTTGGTGATCATTATATTCTCATAGTAATCATGTTGCAAAATGCTTTGAAAATATTAAATCCATTAATTGTAAACCACTTGGATACTGCCTTCTGTGATATATTATGCATCTAGAATATATATAGGCTCACAGTCATAGAAAAAGTAGGATCAAGTTAGTGGGTTAAAGACACTTGAGTAGGTTCAGAAAAAAGCAGTTTATATTTCTTGCAGATAGAAGTCAAACACTGAACTAAACCATTTCTATTGAATAGTAACTTGAGATGTGAGACATTTATTTTGTAGACTTTTCAGTTACTATATCTTAAAGTAGCTTTGTTAGTAATATTTTACCAGTAGTAATTATAATTAATCTTTACTTAAACCAAGATAATCTATGCATTCATTACTTCTATAATCTTTAAGCACAAAATAAAGACTACAGACAGGTAAATAGTGCATTTACCTTGACGAGGCAATAAATAACATTCATGAATGTAAAAGTTAGAATTTTAAATGTAATACTTTAGCTCTTTTGGCATCAGAATTCATTGCATTTTATACCGATTAAGCAACTAGTATTTATATTACAAAAACTGGAAGGGAAAAATGTAAAGATGGGCCTCAAAGATGAACTCATTTATTTGGTATGCACCATAGCGTTTCAAAGGTTGTATACTAACTATCATGTTGTCTCTTTATACATCCTGATGGAGGATAGAATCATAAGATAATCTACTTAAAGACTTAAATCTTCACTAGTGAAAACATAGGAGTACAAAATCTCGTCTGATAAATGTCATGCTCTGCTGATCTTGCCGGAAAAGTTCATTATCTGCTTTGAGGTTACTATAGTTTTCTTCTTCCAAAACTCTATTTCTGGGAGGTTATCTATGAGAAGATGAAAGGCTCAATCCTTTCAGAAAGGACTACTTTTAGCTCAATTCCATTCAGGTGTAAACCAGATAGATGTAAGAGTGGTTTATGCAGTTAACTTTTAAAAACCATGTGTTTTGGAAGACTCGCCATAAAATGTGTTCAAAAGTAGTAATGGTTGTTTTCTATATTTATACTGATCTATTTTTAAACTATGTATCTGTGTGTGTGTGTGTGTGTGTGTGTGTGTGTGTGTGTGTGTGTATGCTTGTGAGTGCAGGTGTGTTGGAACTCCTGGAACTGAAGTTACACAGTTGTGAGCCACCTTAAGCAGGTGCTGGGAACTGAATGGAATTCTGCAAGAGCACCAAGTGCTCTTAACTGATGGGCCATACTTTCAGGACTGATCCATGGTTCTTTATAATGCAAAGTTGGAATGTTTTTAATTCATCAGAAATGGACACAACAAATATTTTAAACGAAAAGGAAAATGGAATTAATATTTAATATGAGAGACAGTAAAGACAATACTTTGGCATAAAAATCAAATAACAGTTTCGTTTTTGTCAACAAACTTTCCCTACGACTCTGCTATGGTATGAAGAATTCAAAAGCTGGGTGGTACATGCCCATAATTCCATCACTTTGGAAGCTGAGGCATGAGGATTTTAAGTTTGATACCATCTTGGGCTACACAGAAAATTCCAGGCTAGCCTGAGCCAATTAGCAAGCCTATCTGAAAACAAAACACTGAAATAAACAACTCACAGACAGAAACTTTATTAATTTAGAATGATCAATGGAAATCATACTCCCAGTTACTTGGAATTGTTACTTAAAAATTTTAATTTAGAGCTGGGCATGGTGGTACACATCTAAAATTCCCAGCATTTGGAAGGCTGAAGCAGGAGGGTGGAGAGTTCAAGGCCAGCCTCGAGTACATAGAGAGCCTACCTCAAAACAAAACAAAAAACAAAGAAAAACAACAAAAAAAGAAAGAAAACAAAAAACACCCCACAAGAAAAACAAATTCAATCTTACTGCTTCATTTTTGAGGCAAGGTCTTGCAATGTGCAAATAGAGAACCTCCTCCTCCCTCTGCCATCTAGGTGCAAGGATTACAACTGTGCACTAACATATTTATCTTTTGCTATATAAGCCATAGTGTCTTAGAACTATGTAGTTTAGGCTGGCCTCAAAGTCAGGGCATTTTTCTGCCTCAGCTTCCTGAGTGCTAGGATTATAGGTATGAACCACTATATCTGATTTCAAAGTACAGATATCTATGAGGTGGTTTTTTTTTTTTTTTTTGGTAATGAATTGGGAAATACATTCTAATTAAATTGTATATTTTAAAGCAGGTTTTAAAAAAAGGATAAAATTTATTTAAGTAGTATTGTGTGTCCTAAAATTCTTAGTTTTATTATAAAAGGCAGACAAATAGCAAAAAAACTTTAGTACAATATTTTGAAAATTATGTTTTCTAGAGAAGTTTGGTTTTTTTTTCTTCAAAAATTGTATTACAGAAACAAGTGATACTTTGTTGTTCTTTTTGGTGACAGGGTTTCTTTTGTGTTGTAACAGCCTGGCTGTCTTAGAACTTGCTTTGTAGACCATGCTTGCCTCAAACTCATGGAGATCCACGTGCCTCTGCCTCCTGAGTGCTGGGATTAAGGACATGGGCCACCATGCCAGGTTATAAATGATTCATTTAATAAGACTTTCAGACTTTAATGTTTCCTTACTTGTAATATCAAGATAAAAAATATGAAAATTCTATCTAGATACTCTGTATTTCTTTGTTCTAGAAGTACAGTTTTTAGAATTTTGCACTTAAATATAGTTGATATTTTTCCTACTGTAATGTTTTGGCCACTTTATTTGCCTTTGAGTGGGAGGTACTGGCTGGTAGAAGATACAAGCGAACCCTAAGGAGTGGTTTTCAACCTTCCTTATGCTGTGACCCTGTAATGCTATTCCTCATGTTGTGGTGACCACCAACCACAAAATTATTGTCACTGCTACTTAGTAACTGTAATTTTGCTACTGTTATGAATCATAATGTAAGTATCTATGTTTTCTGATGGTCTTAGGTGACTCCTGTGAAAGGGTAGTTTGAACCCCAAAGGGGTCTTAACCCACAGGTTGAGAAATATTGCCTTAAGACATCCAAGGTATCTAACTCAGGTTTGTGGGAACTTGGATGTATCCATATCTAAACTCTTATCTAGTTGCATGTTTACAATTGTGTACTTTACGTGTTACATCTCAAGTGAAAAGGGTGGTTAGCCACTTGGAAAGGCCCAATGAACCACATATATAATTTACGTCAAGACATGTGGAGGGTGGGAGGCAGACATACAAGGTATCTGATGCTCCTAACAAATGGACTTCTAGTCATTTTCAGGTAGGTTAACTACATCTGAAGCTAAAGTAAAGTTTCAATGATGGGAAATTATTAATGTTCTATTAGAAGTGGTGTCAAGAAGATCTCAGTATCAGTTCATCTATAAATAAGTGTTATGATAGCTTAAGCAACTGGATGATAAGAACCATCTTCAAATAAATGACATCATTATAGCAAGTTTATTTGATTTATAATTACATCTGCTTTTTACTCATGCTTCTTAAGGGTTGGGGTTTTGTAGTATTGCGTGGCCTTCCAAAGGATGGAGAATAAAAGTTTGGTTTTGTTACTTAACAGTTGTTTTTAGTATGGTGAATAGCTGAAATTGTAACTGTGATTTTAAAATGATGCATTGTTTTCCTATTAAGGGAGGAAAAGAGTTGGTTTATGTTGCAAATATAAATACTTAATCTGATTCAAAAGTGCCCTTTTTTTTGTAACTTTTCCTTGAGACTGTTATCACCTCCAAAAGCCTTTGAGAGGATTAGCTGCATAGACCAATACTATATTAGTCAGTATTAAGTGTATGATGTCACCTTTTTCCTCCCCTCCTAAGCTTTTATTTTGAGGGAAAGGAAGACTTTTAGGGGGTAAGCCTGAAAACACGAAGGCTTAAATACCACTGATATACATGACTGACAACCTTACACCCCAAACCTGTCTGAAATGGGTCAAATACTTAAGCGCTGCAGAACAATGCAATCCAACCAGCAATTCCCCGTAAAAGAGAAAGGGGGTGTGATTAGACTCAGGCTATTAAGCAAGTTGTTGAAAAACAAAACAAAACAAAAAAACCCAGTTCCGTGGTTTGTGTCTGCAACAGGCATAGGTTAAGCTTGTTTCTTCTAATTAGCTTCCCACCAAAGGGCTTTGCTGTAAGAGACCGGCTGAATCGCCAAAGCAAGCAGCGACTGGGACAAACATTAAGGGCTTTATGGAGGTCCTTCGACTGTCCCGCGGCATTGGCTATTGATCGTTCACCCCGCCAGGGAAGCGATCGATCAGAATTTGTGTAAGGTGTATCGAGCCACAGTTAAGGAGGTGTGTGTATGTGCGGGGTGGGGGGTGGGGGGTGGGGGGTGGGGGGGATATAAGCTTCTAATAAAAGAAACGCAGCAACAATAGCGGAGGAGCAGCTCTGCCTGGTGACGTAATGGCTGGCAGCGGTCCAGCTCCGGCAGAGCTGCCGCTACCTCAGCATCCAACCTCCCCTCAACCCGGTCCAGCCCCGGCCGAGCTACGGGAGCTTGTGACTTCTTACGATGCCGCTCTGTGGTCGCCACCAACGCCTTACCGTGGAGGTCTGGAACACTGAACAAAGGGTGTCCCACAGTCTTAAGTTGTCGGGGCACGCATACTCTCTCACACTTCTCCAACCCTCTCAGGCGCCGAGTCCATCAGCGGCTTAAGTTGAGGGAGAGGGAAAGACCGGAGTGCCTCAGTGTCCCCCAGGCTGCTCTCCCGCCACCACCTTCCCCCCAGATCTCCCCCCCCCCCGCCCCGGCCCCCCACTCCCCGTCGGTGTCGGCGGGAGTGGATCCCGGCGGCCCCGCTCCCCCGCACGCCGGTCCTCCCGCCTTACCTCTGCCAGGTAGAGGTTGAGGAGACAGAGCGTGGAGAACTGGAGGCAGGAGGGGAAGCAGTAGAGCAGCCAGTGCGGGAAGAAGTGGAGGCGAGAGGGCGGCCGCAGCACGGGCAGCGAGCCGCTGAGGGAGAAGGCGGCCGAGAAGAGCGTGGTCCGGAGCGCTGCCCACGCGAGACAGAGGAAGAGGCAGAGGCTCTGGTAGCTGAGCCGCCGCTCGCGGTACAGGAGCAGCCGCCAGAGCTGCAGGTAGGCAAAGGCGAAGAGCGCTGCGTAAAGCAGCGCGTGCAGCACGCTCAGCGCCAGCTGCACCGAACCGGGCACCGCGGTCCCCGAGGCCGCGACGGCGCCCCCGCCGGGCGTCGAGGGTTCGCGGCCAGCCGTGGGGACCGCGGCGGCCGCCGGCCCCGGCACTGACACCCTCATCGGGGGACGCGAGCAGCGGCGAGGGAGCGCGGGAAGGAAGCAGCCCAAGCGCCCTCCTCCCCGGACCTCCCGCCCGCCCCAGCCTGCGGCCCCCGGGCAGCGCCGTGCCCTGCAGGACTCGCAGCCCCGCGCGCTGGCCGCGGCTGCCCTCGGGCCCGCCTCCCCCTCCCCCCGGGGGGGCTCGGCTCCTCCTGCCGCGGCTCGGCTCCGCCGCGGCAGAAAACAACTCTCGGCTGGAGACAATCAGCTGAGCGAGCCGAGCATTTGAGGCGCTCGCTCCGCACTGTGGGCTGCCGGCGATTGGCCCGGGTGGGCACGCCCTCTGGGCCCCGCACTCGGAAGGCCACGGGCCTCAGAACCCGTCACTCCAGCATGCTCCGATCTGATTGGGCTCCTGCCGCCCTCCCTCTTTTTCCCCGCCCCTCTCCCCACCCACGCTGCTGATTGGCCCAGCAACTGCAAGACCAGCTCGCGCCGGCGGGAGGATTCCAGATTCTGTCACCTAGGCTTGCTCTCGCTCCGCCCGGTCGATCCTTCCATTGGTTGGAGGATCTCTTACGTAAGGAGCACGAGGAGAAGGCGGAGCTTCGGGGGTTGTCCCCCCCCCCCCCCCAGGAGAATGATTTTGCGGAGGCAGGGGCGTCCGTGGGCGGCGAGCTCTTTCAGGTAGGCGTAGTCGTTTGCGGGCTGCCTTGGGAACCAGCCGCTGCCCCGCCTTCTGGCTCCGCCTTCTCTTGGGTGGCGGGAAGTGCTGTCCTCAGAGACCGATCAGTTCATTGCACGCAGGTCCTGCGAGCAGTCTCCGACAGGTGGGTGGCAGCGGGCCTCGAGATTCTGCCTGCAGGATTGCGTGCACGTCCGCATCCGGCAGCGTTCCTCTAAGCAAGGCTGCGTGCGGAGCTCCCGCTTCTGATTCAGCACACCTGTTTCTGGGGCGCCGAAGGACCCTGGTTTTGAGTGATTGATTTATTATTATTATTATTATTTTCTTTTTCTGGATGAGTAGGAGGAAGCACGAGGCGAGGGGAGTGAATAAAGTAAAGCGTGAGCTGAAACTGTAAGTAATCTCTTGGGAAATGGCCCTTAAGCACGGGTGGTACTGGGACTAGATGAATGTGAAGGCCTTCTGCAAGGGGAAGGTGGTTCTTTGAAATCTGCAATTTGGAAAAGTGTCCTTGGCATAAAATTTGGGGTGTGTGTGTGTGTGTGTGTGTGTGTGTGAAACAGTAACACTTTGGCGATTGTCCAGAATGGAAGAATTAGAGTGATATTCCACTTGTGTTAGTCTTGTGTGTAGGAGCGGGTGGTGCTGTCTTCATTTGAGACCCAGAGGTACAAAAAAATAAACGTTATATTAGCATGTTAAATAAGTGAGAAACGACTGTATATTGGGCCACTACATGAAATTCGTTACCCGCCCCCCCTTTTTTGTATTTGGTAGCAAATCAGTTAAAGTGATGCAAGATTAAGAGGGAATCCTGTGTTCTCAGGGTGACCATCTCATCACAGATTCAGTGTTCTTGCAGACAGGTATTTACTGGAGCCTCCAAAACCCAGCCTTTCCTAAGTACCCCCTTTCCTATGCTCTACCTGAGAACAGTGTTGTTTCCCGGTTCTCCACTCAGCAAGTGCATGTTGCATAGGGGTTTAAGATCTATATTGTACTCCACATTCTGGGCCAGTAGTTTACCAGGCAGCAGATATTGTCACCACCCATGTGTATACAATCATGCCCGTGCACATACAATTAATGATAAAATGGAAAATGCCACAAGTGTTTTTATTCAGTGGTATTAGGGTAGGCCCATCAGGTGAGCTATAAGGAGGCAGGGGACTCGGTAGCATTTAGATGTTTTATCTCGTTAGTTTTAGGGTTGGTGGAGGCTGTCTTCATTCCAAACGTTAAAGATGTTAAGCCAGATTACAAAGGTGGATTGTAAGTGGTGATGGAAAGGAGGTAGTGCAAGATGATGTGGGTTCTTAGAATGATCTGCCTTTCATGAAGTTCTACTCAAGCCCGCTGCAGGGTCTTTATGCAGGTGCAGTTTCTTCAGAGAACCTGCGTACACAGCACTGATCATTACAGATCAGCAGCAAGCAGTTCTCATTCTGCACGCCCTAGAGCGTCGTTCTCCATGGTCTCTGACTTTGTCCTGTGTGAGAGAGAAAACTGTGAGAGTTTTATCCCTATCTTGGCCACATCTCAAAGTGGCTTTGCAGCATATGGCCTTTTTTTGAGGCTGAGTGGTTTGATCAGCAAGCTTCTTGGAGCATGGAAAAGTGCGGGTCTACATATGATTTATGTTTGTATATTGCCTGTCTTGGCTGGTGCTTGCATACTTTGTCACATGTAACCAACAGCAGCTACTATTCAGTGTGGACATTCTGGTTTCAAGCCCCTTCTCTGAGTGCTTGAAATAAGCTGCAAGAATCTTGGCACACACACCCATTTAGGTTTCTTAGGTATGTCTCGTCTCCAGATTTCTGTAGCCGCAACTTTATCAACTTGATGTGTCTCGTTCATTGACCGTTAGTGTCTGATAAACCTTTTCTTGTGAGGCCCAGACTAGTTTTGAGCTCTGCTTGATCTCCTAGCCAGTGTTTGAGAGTTTTTGTTAGGAAGCTGCTCGTTTTTTTTAGCTTGTGTGCCAATGGACGTAGATCAGTTTATGATGCAGAAGTAGCTCCTCAAATCTTGATGGCTTAAAGTTTTACAAGATTTCTTCCTTGAGCTCATGACACACTAGCTAGGGTTTCTCTGTGTTGTGTTCACGTGAACAAGATAGCTACCATTTTGAGCATTCCTGGTGACTTTGATAGAAGGAAATAAAGTCTGCCTGCCATGTGCTGGCTGTTGAAATGGTCGCCTGATATTCCTTTTTTTCTTACCTCCCCTCCCCACAGTGAAATCACATGGTTGTCATAAACAACTTCATCGGAGGTGGAATGAGGAGGCTCAGTGAAGCCTGCCTTACACCCGGGAAGAGGCAGGAATCTAGGGTCTGCCGCACCCAAGAAGCCAGGTCACATTTCTCCCATGGTTCTCATCAATTTGTGTAGGTGTGGAGAGTTTTGAAGTCTCAAGCACTGCTTTTAGTACCCTTTCTAGTTACTGGGGAAGGAGGCCATCACTCAATATTCTCCATATCTTTGTTTTCACTCTATGATTGCTGATAGTCTTTCCACCCACATTCTCTGTCCTGTAGTTTAAAGATCTTTGTGTAAGGAGGGCAAGACTCCGGGCAAATACTTTTTATTTTTCACAATGGGTTTGTCCATTCTTTTGTAGCTGGACGGGGTAGATTAGAAAATAGAAGCCATGGAAGTTTATTTACATGCAAAAAAAAAAAAAAGAAAGGTGAAAGACTCTAAGATCTGAAGAAAGAGGAGCATCTAAATAATAACTTTTAGAATAAAAATGTGGTGATTTAGTTAAGGAAGTGATGAGAGCCAGGTATGATTACAGCTCCTGCTTATAATCCCAGCACTCTGGAGGCTGAGGCCAGAGGATCACCATGAAGCCAAGCGAGGCTACGTGGTAAGCCCATGTCTGAAAAAGCTAAGAAAAGGAAAAAAGGAAAAAAAGAGTGGTTTTGTGGGCTTCGGAAGTTGCCTTGATATCTATCCTTGCCTCACTTTTCTTTTCTGTAGAGATAATTGCTCTCAATTGGTAATTATGTGTCTTGACATCGACAACTATTTTCAATAACTTTGGCTGTTGGTGTTTCGAAATATATTAAGCCTTCTGTCCCTGTTTTCACCCTTTGTACTTCCTTTGTGTCTCCTAACCACCCATTCCACTAGTGGACCCCACACACTCTATGCTTTACGTAATTTTTAAATAGTCAAATATTATCCAAGGTGGAATGATGGGGATGACTGATATAGTCCTTTCTCTGGTCCCTAACTGATTGCACAGTCATGTGACCTCATCTGTCCAGTTAGATAAAAGGCATCCAAAGTTTGCTTTGATGTACAGTCAGACCTTCAGAGCTGCAAAGCGTGTCTAGGGGGAGAGAAAACACGTACCAACTCTAATGTCTAATTTAGGCTAAAGTAATTGAATTGTAGCCTCAAGACAAGGAAATAATTGATGCTTGATCTTCCAGTTGTAATTTAACCTAATACTTTGCAGTTTAAGTAGGTTATTGTTATTTCATATAGGAATGAATGCTCGATAGGTATTCCTTTAGCCACAGAAATACATGCGGTTTCCTCCAGAATACAAAGAAAATAGTGGTTGACCTATTTTAAAATGTTCTCATTAATATAAAGCAGCCATGAAATAGGTTGCTTACAATGGCTAGAATGTATAATTAATTTTAATGCTGAGGATACCTTTTAATTAGGTATTGTTAAGGTTACATTTTTATATACAGCTGTCACTCATTTTACTTTGAGCTTTTTAACACTTAACTCAGAATTAAAAACTGAAGGCAAATCTGTTCAGTGATAGTAACATGTTCTAATGAATTTCAGAAGTATTAAGTAATTCATGAATCATTAGTCTCATTTTTTTTTTCAACAGCACCTGATCTCCAGGGAGAAATGTCTTGTTGATAATCTTGGATGAATGGAGCATGTAGCCAGTGATTTAGGATTTCTTCATAAAGTTATCATCTCATTCTTTGCTGAAAAATTCTGCTCTTACTCTTAGGAGTATATAGAAATAATTTTTGCTGTTTTCATTACCTATTTTAAAGTAATGATCTTGTATTTGAAGTATAGCGGTCCTACTTCAGATTAAAAGATGAAAATTCTCACTTATACCTGTGAGTGTACTTTTGCTCCTTGGAAATATGGTAGTTTTATATTATCTTAATTTCCCTAGAGGCTGGGAGTGTAGCTCTGTGGTAAAGTGCTTGCCTAAGCTGTTTTTTAAACTTCGACAGTATAGATCATCAGTAGAAGAACTCTTGGAGTTGTTTAAGAAAAAACCAAAACAAAACTGCAGAACATCAGACATGAGTGACTTCAGGACAAGGGGAGAGTAGTGAGTACATCAAGGAAGGCCAGGAGGCTGGCTGGACCAGACCGGGTTCAGAGAGGACGACTGCACTCGTCAGTTGAGAAACGTTTCCGTGTATAAGCAGTGTGAAATAGGATGTCTTAAGCATTAAAGGAGGCATACGTTCAGAGAGAATGTTCTTGCATAATGTGAGTAGATCTCTTGCAAGACATTTAAAAGGTAGTAAACCCATAGCAGACTTTGTGATGTCTCCTTCCCAGCCAAATGGTGTTTAGTGGCTGCTGGAGTATTTGTTGTACATTAGCTGTAAATCTGTCAAACAAAATGTCCAATTTTAAAAATGAGCAGAGTCAGGCTTGGTGGTATAGGCCTGTACTCCCAGCTGCTCAGGAGGCTGGGGCAGGAAGATTGTAAGTTCAAAGTCAGCTTGGACAGCTGAGTGATACCTTGACTTCCGAGTAGATGGCTAGGACTAAAGATCAGCAGAAGAGTGCTTGCCTAGCTTGTACAAGGCTTTGAGTTCATTGTCTAACACAGGAAATTTAAAAAAAAATAAAGGATTGGATAATATTTTAAATTAATTTAGAATGTTCAAAAATGCCAGCTTAACTTACTGCAGTAAATATCTGTGAAACTTAAGCATTTTGTAGATATCCTAGATTTCTTTCGCAACTATTGAAAATTAAGCTGAGTATGGTATTGAATGGCTGTAATCCAAGCTCTCGAAAGGCAGTAACGGGTGCTGTGAGTTTGAGGCAAGCCGGGTTACAAACTAGAACCTTGTCTCAAAAACCAAACACAAAAGGCCTGGGAATGTAGCTGGCGTAGTGATACAGTACTTCCTTAAACTACATAATCCCCAGCTCTGTGAAAATATAAAATGAAATGAAAGTACTATCCATTCAGTATCCTTATATACCATTCCCCATCAGAGTTTCTTACTAGAAAGAAAGTTCTAGCAAAATCAAGTAATGTAGTGATTTAACTATTCATCTGGTGTCTTTAGCTCCCTTCATTTAACAAATTCACCTAACAGAACTTTGCGGATCTCCTATTCTGTGCCAGGTTTCGCATCAGGCAGTAGAACACAGCAGGGAAGAAAGCAGACTCATCTCCTGGCGCATCCATCCGGCTACAGCTCACGATGTCTTCTGGCTTCACTGTATACGGAGCTGGGGTCGCAATCGTTTTGATGTGCAGTTTTTACAAGTCAACTGAAGACTCTCTCCCCGAACTGAGTCCTCAGCAATATTTCAGCATGCTGCAGCCAGGAAAAGCCTCTTTAGCTTATTTCTGTCAAGTTGGTAAGTATCTTTTAAAATTCTTGCGTGGCTCTTGTGATATTTATTTCCCTGTCATCACTGCGCTCAGCGGGAACTTCTATCAGTTGTAACAGTGTGCTCTGTAACACTTCTTCAGTGATTCGCCTGCTTGGAAGGATCCAAACACCTTAGCTGTTCTCTTTCCTCAACGGCTATGATGCAGTGGTGATTGCCTTCTGAGTTTAGTATGGGGATTAAATGGGTTTACTTATGCGCTCACTTCATCTGGAGTTCATGTAGTCATTTCTGGAAGAATACTTTCTTACTCTTTTTCTTTACATGTAGCTATTTTTACTGTTTTATAAAAACTGGATATGTGCTTTTAGCAATGGTTTAGCTTAATATTCTGTATTCTGCTTTGGGCGTGTCATTAATTATACTGTATTAATTAACATGACTATTGAACAGAATTGTGATGGTGTCATGTAAGTCTTTATGCCAGTAACAGTGCAGTCGTATTGGAATTACCAAAATGACTTCACATCTCTAGTTATTCTTTAATTCGAATTGTGATTTGGGACTTTAAAGTCATTTTGAAAGTTTTGTATGTGTGTGTAAGAACTGTGTATACAGTGTTAAACTTGGAGGAATAATACCACATTAGATTTAAACTTTTTTTGTTTGTTTGCTTGTTTTTTGAGATAGGGTTTTTTTGTCTAGCCCTGGAACACATTCTGTAGACTAGGCTGGCCTCGAACTCACAGAGAACTCACTCTGCCTCCCAAGTGCTGGGATTAAAGGTATATGCCACCACCACCCAGCTTGAACTTATTTTTTTTTTATCATATGCTTTAAATAAGAAGTTTTTAAGGTAATTTACAAAACTGTATTGTGATAATAGAAATAAGAATAAAGAAACAATAGGAAAACATGTGGCTGGATGTAATCTTGTTGTTTTGAAGGCTAGTCACATAATTTTTGTGTGTTCAGATTTTACCTTTAATTTTAAATATTCATCTTTTAGAAGAGCAGATTCACAAATATTCATTCAACATTCTTGTTTTAGGTTCGCTAAGTAACTCTGTGTTTCTTGAAGAACTAAAAGAAGCCGTTAGGCCTCTCCAGGACTATGGAATTTCCGTCACAAAGGTAGACCAATATTTATGTTAGTATCAGTGACAGACATTTATAATAGTATGACCTAAGACTGCAATCGAGCCGGGCGGTGGTGGTGCACGCCTTTAATCCCAGCACTCGGGAGGCACAGCCAGGAGGATCTCTGTGAGTTCGAGGCCAGCCTGGTCTACAGAGAGAGATCCAGGAAAGGTGCAAAGCTACACAGAGAAACCCTGTCTCGAAAAAAAGACTGCAATCTAAAAACACATGAGCTTCAGACCTTTTTCCAAACTGAGAAAACAATGTTTTTTGTTTTGTTTTGTTTTGTTTTTTCTTGCTTCTTACCTAAGCACAGAAAGCTAGCTTCAGACGATTATGTAACAGTGCCTGGAGAGAAAGGAGCTGGCTAAGTCCCCCAGCGTGAGAACTGACTGTGTTTCATAACCTATTCTCTCAGGGTGTTTTCAGGCCCATGGTAAGGTTTTGTTCTCTTTTGTCCTACCAGTATTTCACAACAGCCACAATTTGGCTGTTTATTAAATTTCTATTAGTATAAATGGAAGGAAAAAAATGAAGATGATTAAAATTTTTTTTGACTTTCTGTTTTTCTGTTTTTATAGTTGTTTATGCTATAAATTAGACTTTTATTTAGAATAAATTAAAACAAGTCACTTTGAAAATAGAAAATTTTTTTTCCAAAAAAATGTTCAAATTTGCCATGGAGTTTTATGGGCAGTTTCCACGTGTATCAGATTGGGTAACATCTAAGACTTCAATTTACTTTTAATTTACGTGAGAAGTCTCCCGGTGATGGTCCTTCTTTCAGATTAGTGTCTGCTGGCTTTCTCATACGTTTATTTGTTCTCGGTTCAGCTGCCACCTCCCAGAATGACTGCTGTCCCTCTTAGTGTCTGCAGTAGAGTCCCTCCAGGCAGTTAGGACAGTCTAGGCACCGTATAAAAACCAGTCATACTGCAAACTACATCTCCTGGGTGTGTCAGTTCTTTCTGTGGAGACGCTTGGTTCACTCACTGAGTCTGTTCTAGAATATTCCCAGCACTCACCTCTCATGAACTCTGGGTAGAAATTTAAACAAAAATTCAGAAGTGGTGGGCTAGAGATGCCCAGTGGTTAGGAGCACCAGCTGCTCTTGCATTGGACCCAGTTCCCAACACCTGTGTGGCAGCTCACAACCATCTGAAACTCTAGTTCCAGGGCATCTGATGCCCTGTTTTGGCTTCTACCATCACCAGGCATACATGTGGTACACATACATGTATGCAGCCACTCATGGTCATAAAAATGATTAAACTTTAGAAATGAAATAGTCATTATATGATGCTCGGGCATGACTGTGCTGTTTATCTGGTCAGGGAGAGAAGAGCCTAGAATTGTATGACTGGAGGAGAATCTTAGGATCTGTGCTTAGACTGCACTTACTTACTGATATAACTTACAACTTTTGATGTTCATGGTTGAAAACACTGAGGTTTCCCGAGAGAAGATGGTAAATCACAGACCCATCCTGAACATTTGGCTCAGTCCTTGCCACATAAGAAATTGTAAATATTTATGACAGTGAAATGAGTTTACTGTATTGAGTATTCTTTAGATGACCAAGACCTAGTCCTTTTCTTTGGAAAGGATGTATTGTGAATATGGGGATACATCACATTCACAGATCATCTTAGTACCAAGAGGAATGTAATCATTATAATAAGGGCTCTATCAATCCAGTCCCGTGTTAAAGAAATGAAGGCCTGTTTCTAAGTGCTGAGAGAAAGTCACAGTAGTGTTGGGGAGGAGTAGCATTTGACAGTGTCTTCAAAAATTAAGATTGACAGAGACAGGTAGATGAAGAAATCACCAAAATATAGATGTCTTTGGGCCTGTGTGCGTGTGTGCGTGCATGCATGTGTGTATGTATGTATGTCTCTGTACGCGCGTGCACTGAGTTTAGTTAGCTTGCTTGAATGATGTGTCAGGGCTTATTTAATGGTGCATCTTATAGTGGTTACCCCACTGAAGGAAGTGATTGCCTCTCCCTTGGCCACCGTTAGTTGCCAGTAGGCTCCTCCAGGCTGGGTGGAGCTAAAATATAAGTGGGCTAAACAGTCCGGACAAGAGAAATATTCTCAAGTTGGGCACAGTAACTAAGTCCAACTTTACGCTATTTAAAAATGTGTCTAAAGGCTTCACACAATTTTAAGGTAAATGAAGAAAAAAGGATACGTTATACAGATGATAACCAAAATAAGGTTTTGTATCAAGTTGTTTTTTAAAAGCAAACGAAAGCCCTTTAGTCCATCTTTGACGTTTCCTCCTCTCATAACCATTCCATGGACCCCGAGGTTCTGTGTTCAGAACTTTTCAAACTCGGCTGCTCTTGCACTTCACTCTGACTTTGCTGGTCACCGTGCCACCGAGGGACCACGGCGCTGTCCTACTCACTGGCTGTTTCTTCTCACTCTTATCCCACGACAGACTCTTCTCTGTGTGTGAGCAGGTGTGTCAGGTGACAGAGAGGCTTCCATGACACTCACAGTCAGTTAAAGCCCTGAGTGTCACAGAGACAGACCGCCTTGTCTGGGGTTCATGTGCTGTCCCCCAACCTTCCTCATGTTTCTGAAGCACACAGTTCATCTTTCTGCTCCCCGGGCCTGCCAAAGGTGCCATTACCACAGGACCTTTGCAGGTATTTTCACCTCATTCACACATTCATATATCTGTGTGTCCCCCGTCTGTTCTTAGCGCCAAGGTCACCTCCTCAGAGAAGCCCTCCTGGGTTATCTGTCTCAAATGGTGTACTGTATTCTGTCCCTTTACTGTTTTTATGTATGGTACTTAGCTTTATATATTAATCATTTAATATTTATACTTTTAAAATGTAAGTTCAAAATAAAATTTTTCATTTGGGACTTAACTGTATCCCCCGGGACTAACATAATGGTAGCTCTTCAGACTATCGTGAATGAGTACATGGATCTCTTGTCATAACATCAAGCATTCCTTTTCTTTGGACTAGAAAGTTAAAAACTTACATACACTAAAGTTCTTTTGGCTGTGGCTGACTTAATTCTCATTTTCTGTTCCTTATATCTTTCAAGTCAGTTCCCCTTTTATAATTTTTTTTTTAACAAACAGATTTCATTCCATTTCCTCAAATTCTGCATAAATAAATTAAGCTAGCAAGAACAAAAACCCCACTCCATCAAAGCAAACAAAACCCTTAACCAAATTCAGGACAAAATGACCGCCTCTCCAGCCTTTGTTTAGGTTAGTTACATTGGTGGCCGTTTGTCCCCCTAGCTGGAAACGTGTGCTCTCTCCTCATGGCTTGCTTCTGTGTGGTTGTGCGTGCACACAGTCACTCTTCATAGTGTTCCTTTCTGCATTCATGACCAGCCTCTTAAGTTCCCACGGCTTCCCTCCAGGTCCCAGTCCTTGAGCTGTACTTACCTTCCTGCCTCCTTATTGTGTACCCTCTTACCTTCTGTCTTATTTTCATGGCTGGTCTCAGACGTTTCCTCACAGAAGTCTGGGTTGTGAGCGGTCTGGGCTTGGTGTGGCTGCTCTAACACCGGACACTTGGTTTATCTTTCCATTGCACCATTTTAGCGAATGGTGTAAAGGTGCCCGTGCTTGTGATCGCCACTGGTACTCTAGTATTCTTATTGAGAGAGAAGCTGTCAGTCTCCTTTTGAGATCTGTCGGTGAATTCTCACACAGTGACATCTCCTGGTGCCACGTGTACCCTGTGGCCATCCTGACCCGCTGTGGAGGCTAAAACAGCTTTTTAATGTAACACTTTATTTTTTTTTTGAAGCGTGGTTCCGTTAATAAAAGTAGAGGGGTTGATGGACTTGGTTAGGAAACCGGCAGAGCCTATGGGCCACACCTGTGCGCAGTTGCAGGGTTGCTGTCATAGACCCAGCTTAGGTTCTCTCTGCTAGGCACTCACTCTACCTCCGAGCCCCACCCTAAGCCTCTGCTTTTTGGTTTTCTTGCGTGGTTATCTTGTCGTAAGCATTCCCTTCCTGTTTCACCTCCTTACCTCCTGATTGCTTTGCAGAATTGAGTTAAATGTAAACTTGTGGAAAATTAAGTGTCATTTTGAGTAGCAGAGAACGGTACGGTTCCTTTCTGTGGTTTCCTCGAGCACCTGTGTGAGCAGTGAAAGCACTGAGTCAGGAAAAGCGAGAGGCAAACTTTAGCCTGGAGACAGGTGGTAATGTTTCATCTCCTTGTTTTCCTAACCGTGAAACTTGACCCTGCGACGCATACCTTAAACCCCGAATATAATCTTTTACAGGTTAACTGTGTCCAGGAAGAAGCGTCAAGGTACTGTGGGAAAGAAGAGGGTTTGATGAAAGCGTATTTATTCAGGTAAGCTCTCCTGGCAGTGTGACATACTAATGCAGAGCGATCATTTTAGACTATTTAAGAGCACATAGCACATCACTGAGCCAGAGTAACGTGGTCTTTAGTGGGGACTTAGGAAGTTTAGTAGAAATCCTAGGAATAGATTTGTCGTTAAACCATTCTGCGCTTTAATTTTCTTCTTTACAAAAACTGGAGAGTAATCCAGCATTCCCTGAGAGTCTTCTGTGAATTCCTACTAGAATGTCAGGCGGGAGGCACAGCAGACTACTGATGGTTCTGTGTGACTCTGCGAGCTCCATGTTGGGAACCCTTTCCTCGTGAGGGATCCATCCATTGACCCTTTCCTCGTGAAGGATCCATCCCCTGGGATCTGGGTATTGGTTCCCCTACGGCTGAGTCTGCCATCTTATCCTGCAGAGGTGGCCTAGGAAGTAGAGAGAGCCTGTTTGCTCAGGAAACTCTTCTCTCACATCCTTGTTTCCTTCCCAAGCCAATCTGGAAATCTGCATGTGATGGAGATATTATTAGGATGTATCTTTTCGATTTATATTTGTTTCCTATTATTATTATTGTTATTACTACTATTATTTTGCCAAGTATAGGTCCTAAACTTTTCAAGATGAACATACGTGAGTGTATCCTTAGTATATACTTGAGAATATTATGTACCAGCAGTCTGAGAGTATATGAGGTACACAGACAAGACACAGGCTCTCACATCCGAGAACTTAATATTAGATACCTAAGCAAATTGGAGTGTGAGGAGGTACTTCAGTAACGTGTTCTTCAAACCCTTTCTAGAGGCAACATACTGCTCAGGGAGTTCCCCACGGACACCTTGTTCGACGTGAATGCCATCGTCGCCCATGTTCTCTTGTAAGTACAGGGGACACTCACTTGCTCATTGGTGAGCTCACTTTTGAGAACCACAGTCGTTGGAGATATTTTGGAGTTTTAACCTATTTATAGGCATAGGTTTCATACACATCACTGGTTTATCATCTCAAGAGTCTAACATTTTTTTCATTGGCAATAAACACAGGAATACATGCTCTGTTTGGAGGATTTTCTTAATGGGACCCAATGATCATACAGTTGCTTTTTGGTTTGTTAGTGCAACGAGTATGTACTAGATGTCTTATTCTGTCTGGGCCGCTGTAACAAAATCCACAGGCCAGGTGGTATAGAAAGCAGAATTTTACTTTTCACAGTTTTGGAGGCTGGAAGTCCAGTGTCAGATTACTGGCTGATTTGATGTCAGATGAGGGTCTGCACCTCTTAGAAGGCTGTGTTCTCCCCATGTCCTCTCAGAGCAGAGGAACCTGGATATCTGAGGTTTCTTTTATGAGGCTATTAATTTCATCCATAATGGACCCACTATCATGATCGAATCTTTCCTCAAAGCCCCACCTCTGAAGCACACCACTCTAGAGGTGGGTGTCAGTCAGTGTGTGCATCTCAGGGGACACACACACACACACACACACACACACACACACACACGCACGCACACACCTGGGTGTCAGTGTGTGCATCTCAGGACACACTGGGTGTTAGTGTATGCATCTCGGGACACATACACGTACACACACCCATCCAGGTGTCAGTGTGTGCATCTCAGAACACACACACACCCATCTAGGTGTCAGTGTATGCATCTCAGGGGACACACACACACACACCCATTTAGGTGTCAGTGTATGCATCTCAGGGGACACACACACACACACACACCCATCTAGGTGTCAGTGTATGCATTTCAGGACACACACACACACCCAGTATCATTGAATGCCTCTCAGGACACACACACACACACACACACACACACACACACACACACACACACACACACATATTAGTGTATGCACCCCAGGACCCCCCCCTCACCCCCCCCCCCCCCCCCCCCCCCCGTTCCAGGTGGTAGGTGGTTGCAGGGAGATACTCAGCTTTGCTGTTTCCCTTAGGATTTTAAAAGTACCTCGTCTCCTCACGCTAGCCTGATTTTTCTAGTTAGTGGATGGGCCTGCTCAGTCAGTGCCGAAGAGTCTGTGATGGGAGTTTTGTGAGGATGACTCAGTTCCCTGGCACGGAACCTTCCAGCCTGGGATCCAAGCTTACCTGGGCCAGATCTTATGAAGTCATTTTCTCAACCGAGTTTCCCTTCCTTCAGATAACCCTACCTTGTGTTAAGTTAACATAAAACTAGCTAGGACAAGCCCTAAGGCCAGTTAATAGGTGAAAGATGACCTTTTTCTTTTTAGGAAATAGTTTATTGAGATATAATTCATAGACTGTTCAAGTCTACAGTTTAGTGGTTTTAGTATATTTACTGATATATATAACCATCACCATGGTCAATTTCAGTTTTTCTCACTTTAGAAAGAACCCTGGCTCATTGTCTCCCATCTCCCTGTGTCCCACCCCTAACAGGCCCCCCTTATACTTTGTCTCTATAGACTTTCTAGTTCTGGACATTGAATATAAAGAGAGTCTTACAGTGTCCTGAGCTGTATCCTGAAAGATGACCTTGTGAAAAAGGAATTCCAGAGGGGTCAAATGCAGTTCAACAGAAAGCTAAAACAGAAGACAATGCTGCTGTTCTCAGGAAACTACCAGTTTTGCTGTTATTCATCCCCCAGTAGACAGCTGACAACAGTTTTGAACCCAGAAAGAGGGGTGAAGAAAAAGATTGCTTAAGGGATAGGGGGCACTAAGATTGCCATTCCTTAAAGTATGAATCCAAGTCTGACACTAGACTTCAGAATGGGTCCACACTGGACACCTCATGGCCCAGAGTTTTCCATCAGTCGGGTCCTAGCTCAGGAGAGGCTGTGGATGCTGAGGAGCCGGTCACCCAAAGCACTGGGCTGAGGAGATTGTTGATGTCCTTTTGTGGGAGTGGTGCATTCCCAGTGCTGACTTAGAGAACGCAAATTCCACATGTCATTTGCTTACCGTGTTCCTGCTACATGCCAGACGTTTGTTAGACACTGGGGATGCCGAGTAGGCCGTGGCTTCTGTTCTTGAGAAACTTCGTATTTTCTCGTGGAGTAGTTGTAGAAGATATGATGTGATAAGTATAACACTAGAAGCGTGTATGCCAAAGGGTTGATAGATGCCTAGGGAAGGGACAGGTCACGTCTAGGTAGAGGGTAGGTAGTTACTGAGTGGGCTTCCTGAAGAGAGTAGCAGATGTGATACATCTCTAAGAGCAAATGCCTGGTGAAGAGGGAAGTGGGGAAATGTGTGACAGACGTGGAGTTGGAAATAAGTGTGGCGAGAGGAGTTTTGTGGAGTGCGTGTGACACATGAAGAAGGCTGGCTGTAGCGTGGTCTTGAGTGTACCCCCGGGCAGTTCAGGCAGCATGCTTTGATATCTCCCGGTGTTCTGGCAGTCTCAGTGGAGAGCGTGTGTTCTGCACTGAGGCTGCCGTGAGGTGGTAGGTCCTCCCGGAAGCACCTGGGTTGGCTAGGTGCTTGGTTTTGAATTACTTGTTGTTGTTGGCTTTCAGAAACCTTTTGTTATTGGCGCAGTTTTCATGACCCTCACACTCAGGTACCCAGGCCCATATCCACAGCGGACGAGCTCACTTTAGACTAGCTGTGCTAATACGTGCCGCTGCATTCAGGCCCATGCACCCACCTTTTTTTTTTCAGTTGTTTATTTTTGAGATTATAATTTAATTACAACATATCTCCCTTCCCATTCCTCCTACCATACATCCTTCCCTGATCACCTTTAAATTCATGATCTCTCTTTCTCTCTGTGTACTAATTGTTATCACATGCATATGCATATTCATATACACGTATATATTCCTAAATATAACCTGTTGGGTCCATATAATGTTACTCCTATGTATGTCTCCCTTTTTGAGGCTCCTTATTTCAGACCTCGGCTAAGGCACCTTCCAGGCTCTTCTGTTAAGAGGTTGTTGTCAGAGACCCTTGATAAAAGCTGCTTTTTAAAATTTTTATTTTCTGGACATTTTGAGTCACTCCTAACACTTGCTTGTTACCCCTGCCTCCCTGGACCACAGAAGAGGCTGTGAGAGCCCTTTGGAAGAATTTTGGCAGACACAACGATTGCTTGTGTCTGCACCATGTGCACCTGGCTATTGATTGTTACAAAGAATCAAGACTGTAGTGGAGTTGGGCCCTTTCTGTATGTCACAGTAGGTGAATAAAATCTTTTTCCTTTGTTTTCTTGCCCCCTTACTAGTGTGTAGAGATTGAACCCAGGGCACTTGCTTTGGCAAGTTTTTACCACTGAGTATCCAGCCCTAATTAAGTCTCCAACGTGACTTTGGGTTTGGGCTTATTGTCCTGCTGAACCAACACAGAACCTGACCAGTTTTAGCACGTGTAGAAACTGCTTAGTGGCCATTGTAACAAGTAGGGAAGTAAAGGAGTGGTGTTCTTCTTGATGCTCACCATGAGAAAATAGCTGGGCTTAGCAACAGTTAATTCAGTAACGGTCAGCAAAACTACCAAATGCTTGACTTCTTCTTCATCCTGCCCATTCGTACTACCCAGATCCAGGCTGGTCACCATCTGCAGTAGACAAGGAAGGAGAACCATTTACAACGATGGCTCTCCTCTAACAGTCTCAGGCAGCTGCAAGAGCTGCAGCCCCTGACAGGACAGTGAGGCATTGCAGACACAGGCCATCGAGGGGACATTGAGGCCAAAACCACCGAGGGGAAGAAGAAATGGAGGAAAGGAAGTCAAGAAGTAGAAATCAGGGAAGCAGTTCCTTCATTTTTCGCTTTGAACATAATAAAAAGACTTGTGGAATACAGTGTTGCATGACATTCTCCAATAATGATATTTAAATATTGAGTGATGATGCCAGATAACGTGGCTGTACTTTGTAAATTGCCATGAAAAAGAAATAGGCTTTTTCAATTTGTCATTCTGTTTTTATGGGCTAAAACCATTAGTCTGAAATATCCAGTGCTCAGCAAGCAGCCTTTTCCTTTGTCATACACTTTGTGTTTGCGCAATGATCATCATAGAATTGAAATATTGCTTAATATTTTCTGACCGGCCTTCTGTTGTGTTTTAAACTTGATTTCTAGGCCATTTCTCTTATGTAAAGGAAGCAGAATTCCAGAATTTCTTTTGAAATTCGCCACTGTGGTCTTCTAAAGATTGTGTGGTCAAATTTATCTTGTTTTTTGACTTTGGGCTTTAAGTTGAACAGTGGTCTTCCTTATGCCATTGTTACAAAGAAATTCAGCCATTTTGAGGTTTTCAGTTGATACACTGTTTAAAGCTATAAGAAATTAAACTCACAGTGTAGAGAGTTTCCATATCTTTCTTCTCCGCACATGGTTTTCCTAATAACAACTTGCTGTAAATGTGACACTGTTATATTTAGTGAACCAATATTAACTAAATAAACATAGATATTCACTCTGTGCTGTGTGCAAATGTTTAGACAATTGCAGTGTTCTGCACAATAGTTTCATTGCTCCAAAATTCTGTTCCCCTTCGTAACTGATACTTTTATTGTTCCTGTGACTTTTCCCTCTGTACAGTATCACATGATGAACCACACAGCATGCAGCTTTTACATACTGGCTTCTTTTACTTATGCAATATATAAGACTACATGTCCTCATGGTTTGATGGTTCATTCCTTTTTATAACTGAATAGTATTCTTTGGTATGGATGTTCGCCTGTTCACTCATTCACCTGCTGAGCATACTAGTTCCTTCTGAGTTTTGGTAACTATGAATAAGGCTGCTATAAACATCGATGTATAGATTTTTGGTATAGATATGTGTTCCCCCCTTTGTTTATAAATACATAAGAGTAAGACTTGGGGATTGCAGTGTTAAATTTGTATGAAACAGCCAAACTGCCATCCCAGGTTTTGTAATGAGAGAGTTCTGGTTTCTCTGTGTCCTTATTATGTGTAGTGACATCTCATTGTGAACATTTTTTTTATTAAAAGATTTTTCTATTCATTTTACATACCAACCACAGATTCCCCTCTCCTCCCTCCTCTTGCCCCCAGCCTTTTCCCCAAACTCACCCCCCATTCCCATCTCCTCTAAGGCAAGGTCTCCCATGGGGAGTCCGCAGAGCCTGGTACATTGAGTTGAGGCAAGTCCAAGCCCCTCCTCCCTGCACCAAGGCTATGCAAGGTGTCCCACCCTAGGTTCTAGGCTCCAAAAAGCCGGCTCATGCACTAGGGATGGGTTCCGATCCCACTGCCTGGGGGCCCCCTAAACAGTTTAAGCTAAACAGCTGTCTCGCCTGTCCAGAGGGCCTAGTCCAGTACCATGGGGGCTCCTCAGCTATTGGTCCACAGTTCATACATTTCCACTAGTTTGGCTCTTTACTTTTTCCCATCATGGTCTTGATGTCCCTTGCTCATAGAATCCTTCCTCTCTCTCATTGATTGGACTCCTGGAGCTCAGCCTGGCACCTGGCCGTGGATCTCTGCATCTGCTTCCATCAGTCACTGAATGAGGGCTCTTATGACAGTTAGGGTATTCAGCCATCTAATCACCAGAGTAGGCCAGTTCAGGCACCCTCTCGACTATTGCCAGTAGTCTATGGTGGGGTCATCCTTGTGGATTCCTGGGAACTTCCCTAGTACTCTGTTTCTCCCTAGTCCCATGATATCTTCATTTATCATGGTATCTCTCTCCTTGTTCTCCCACACTGTCCCTGTTCCAGCTCGAACCTCCCGTTCCCCTATGTTCTCATCCCCCATCCCTTGCCCTCCATTAACCCCCCTTACCCCTAGTTTGCTAATGAAGATCTCATCTATTTCTCCTTCGCTGGGTGATCCATGTGTCCTTCCTAGGGTCATGAACATCCTTTCAGATGCTGACTGGCTATCTGTTATTTGGTGTGCTGTCCAAATACTTGACCCACTTTTTAAATTGGGTTGTTATATGTTTAGATTGAGACATTTTATCAGATACATGTTTTGTTAGATACTTTCTTTCAGTTTGTGGCTTTTTCTCTGTTCTTTTAATAGTTTTTTTTTTCTTCCAAGCACATTTTTTTTTTGTTTTGTTTTTTTTTTTGAGACAGGGTTTCTCCGTGTTGTTTTGATGCCTGTCCTGTAGCTCGCTCTGTAGACCAGGCTGGTCTTGAACTCACAGAGATCCACCTGGCTCTGCCTCCCAAGTGCTGGGATTAAAGGTGTGCACCACTGCCTGGCATACAGATATTTTTTTAAGCAGTGGAGTTGAACCTAACAATATTTTTAATGGATTATACTTTTGATACTATATTTTAAAATGAGTTACCAATCCCAGGTCACCAACTTTTGGTTTCTTTGGAGACACAGGGTGTTATGCAGCCCAGGCTGGTCTCAGACTTACTATGTAGCCAAGGATGACCTTGAACTTCTGATCCTTTTGCCTCCACCTCTGTCAGCCTATACTGGGATTACAGGCAATCCACCACGTATGGACCGTATAAGAGTCAGTGTGTTCTACATTTTTGCATGTGGATGGTCAGTTTTCCAGCATCTTTTGTTAAAAAGATTATCCTTTCTTTATTGAATTGCCTTTGATCCTAGAGATCAGTAGATTGTGTTTGTGTGGGTGAGTTTCTTCTAGAATTGTTTCTATTTTCCATTTAAGAGTAAATATATTTTAAAATGATATGTTATAAACATATTTATAAATTATATATGTTATGAAGACATAGAAATATGAAATCTTAAATATTTTATGTTTGAGATTAAAATCTGTTTGGAATTTGCCATGGTGAATGGTATGAGGAATGTATGATCCAGGTGGCTACTTTGATGCCCCAGCACAACTGAAATAATGGAGTTTTGTTCAGGATTTGAGGTGTTGTGGTTTACATAAAACTCTGACATGTATGGAGCTCTATTTCTGAGCCATGCCTCACTTGTTTGTCTGTATGTCAGTACCACTGGTTCAATTTGTAGAGTTTCTAATATATATGAAAGGTTTATGCCTTTGCATATTTTTGTTTTCAGAAATGCATGCTTATTTTGTTTTCATATGCCATTTAAAATTAGCCGATGCAGTTTCTCCCCTTCCCCAACTCTATCTAAATTCTGCTGATGTTCAATTTATGTATCTTAGGGACAGCTGACATCTTAAGAGTGAATCCTCCTATCCTAGAATATGATGTTTTCCCATTTGTTAAAGTATTGTCTGTGTCCTCCAATAGTGGTGTTTTTGTTTGTTTTTAAAAGACATTTCTTCTTTGGAAGATTGCTTTTAGTTTCATAGCAAAAAGATGAGGAAAGCACAGAGATCTCTCCTTTATCCCCTTTCCCACCAGATTGGTGCATCACTTGTTAGCAGTAAGTCAGTCTGTAGTGACGTATTTCTTATTTATTTTATTTTTTTTTTTTTTTGTTTTTTTGAGACAGGGTTTCTCTGTGTAGCTTTGCGCCTTTCCTAGCACTCATTTTGAAGATCAGGCTGGCCTCGAACTCACAGAGATCTTCCTGCCTCTTCCTCCTGAGTGCTGAGATTAAAGGTGTGCACCACTACTGCCCGGCAACGTATTTCTTTTCTCTGGAGGTTTTGGGGATCTGACCCTTGGATAAGCTAGGCAAATGATCGATCCCTAAGTCACACCCCTGCCTGCTGACACATGATATTCACCCAAAGTCCACAAGTTACATTAGGATTCATTCTACATGTTGCGTATTCTGTGGGTTTGAACAAATGTGTCAAGAACTGAATCAATCGTTATAGACCACACAGCTTTCTCACTGGCCTGAAACATTTGTGCCCCACTCCAAGAGACCACTGATCTTTTGTGTCTTCATAGTTGTGCTCTTTGACCTTAAGGAGTTTATTCTACTTTTGTCCAAGTGGTGGTGGTGCACGCCTTGAATCCCAGCACTCGGGAGGGGAAGGCAGAGGCAAACAGATCTCTGTGAGTTCAAGGGTAGCCTGGTCTACAGAATGAGTTCCAGGACAGCTAGTACTACACAAAGAGAAACCCTGTCTTGAAAAAAAAAAAAAAGAAGAATTTACTTTATTTATATTTAATTTTTATGTATTTAATTTTTATTTTAAAAACTGAAAAATGTTAGAACATAGTTTGTTTTTAGCTTAAAAACAAACTGAAAAAATTAGGTTATACCCACTAATAAAGTAGTACAGTGTATTAATGATAGCAATAAACTATAGTTAGATTGAGCAGTAATATTCTTACTGTATGCATGAGTGTTACATAAGGATATTAACACACAGGTGGTCTTCATAATCCTGCCATTGTGGTCTTCATAATTCATAGCTGGACAGTTTCCTCCCACTGGCTTATGTCTTGTTCTTTTTTTCAGGATGCTTTTATTTGCTGTTTGATATACTTATTCATAAGATGTATATGTATATATCATGTATAAAATATGTGTATAACCACATTCTTCTAGCACCTTATTAGGATTTGATATATTCATAAGAGGTATATGTATAATTATATATATGAAATATATGTATAGTTACATTATTTTTCTCACCTAGCATTTTATTAAACTGAAAATAGGCAACCCAAAATTAACTGACCTTTTTAAGTTTACAAAATTTTTTTAGTGAAAAATAGATTTTTTTCATACAATTTATTCTGATCACAGTCTCTCCTGTTTCATCTCCCTCCATATCCTCCCCATCTCTCCACCCATCTAACCACATACCTCTTTCTCTCTTTCTGTAGAAAACAAACAAGGCAAATAAAAACTAAACAAATCAGAATGAAACAAAGCAAACACAAAGGAAAAAACAAGACAAAACAAAAAGCTTGAGAAGCACACACATGTGCAGAGACACAAGCACACGCAGAAAACCATAAAAACACAAAATCAGAAACTATAATACACACACAAAAGATCAGTGTGGAGATTTGAATAAGAATGGCCCCCATAGGCTCATGTATTTGAATGCTTAGTCACCGGGGATTAGGAGGTGTGGCCTTGTTGGAGGAAGTTTATCACTGGGGTGGGCTTTGAGGTTTCAAAAGCCCACCCCAGGCCAAAAGCCCACCCCAGGCCAGTCTTCCTCTTTGCCTGTGGACCAGGATGTAGCTCTCAGCTATTGCTCTGGCACCTGCCTGCATGCTGCCAAGCTCCCCAGCACGATAATAATGAACTAACCCTCTGGAACTGTAAGCAAGCCCCAATTTAATGCTTTCTTCACAAGAGTTGCTTTGATCATGGTGTTTCTTCACAGCAGTAGAACACAGACTAAAACAACCAGTAGGTTAAAAAAAAAAAAAAAAAAAAGGAGATGCCCAGACAAAGCTCATGAGACAAAAACATCTCCCCAAACACCACTGAGTTCCTTTTGAGTTGAGTTCCTTTTGAGTTGGCCATCTACTTGGGGCCTGCCTTTCAGTGTGGTTTGTATACCCAGTGAGAGACTGTGGAGAAAATTTTTCCTTTGCAAGCAGTTGCCAGTTGGAGATAGTTTCTAGGCTACTTCTCCTCTCAGTAGTGAGACCCCCCCATCTGACTTGAACTTGTGTAGACGCTGTTCACCCCGCCACTGTCTCTGTGAGTTCTTGTATGTGTCAGTCCTGTGGTGTCTAGAAGACCTTGTTTCCTTGGCGTCCTCCATCCCCACTAGCTTTGTCTACCTTCTCTTCCCCAGAATTCCCTTGGCCCTGAGGGGCGGGATTTGCTCGAGACATCCCATTTAGGACTGGGTGTTCCCAGGTCCTAATCTCTGGGCATTGTCCAGTTGTGTGTCTGTTCTCGTCTACTGCAGGTGGGAGCTTCTCTGATGATGGCTGAGCAAGACAGTGATCTATGGGTAGAGCAGAGTGTGGTTAGGAGTCATTTTATTGCTGTAGTCCTTTAGCAGAAGAATAGCATATGGTTTTCCTCTAGGTTCATGCCTGTCTAGTCTCAGGTACTCGACTCCCTGAGCAGTGTCAGGCCTGGGTTTCATCTCTTGGAGTGGGCCTTGCATCCAGTCAGGTAGTGGTTGGTTACTCCCACCCTTTGAGCCACTGTTGTACCATGTAGGCAGGTCACCAA
The DNA here is from genome assembly GCF_949786415.1 of Peromyscus eremicus. NCBI lineage: Eukaryota > Metazoa > Chordata > Mammalia > Rodentia > Cricetidae > Peromyscus > Peromyscus eremicus. Next base: position 76,037,713 of record NC_081425.1, read on the forward strand.
TGTAGGTGGCAGGGTTTATAGCCGGGTTGGTGTTCACCTTTCTCCTCCGCTAGTGCGCAAAACTGATCCGTGTGCATGCTACATTACAGTAATTTCAGCCAACTTGTCAGTTATTTTTGGTCAAGATGTTCTACTTAGCCTTATAATTAAGGATGGGAAATATTTGTAGATAATGCTTAGATTGTTTTCAAAACATTTGTCCATGAGCCAAAAGCTTGCTTTTGAGACTATTTGTATTTACTTGCATGAAAAATGTGTAAGCCATGCTGTTACTTTTTTTGCAAAGCATTTGAATTTGTTAGGTAGAATGGTTTGGTTGAGAGCAATGATCCACAGTTTTTCTTCAACGCTGCTCCTTTTGTCAATAGACTCTCAAAAGTTTTGATAAATGACTTCTTTTTTTTTTTTTTTGCAATATAAAGAAATGTGGTTCGGAAAGAATGAAGTTATAAAATCTGAGAATGAAATAAGTATAAATTTAGGATAATGTTCACATTAATTATTTGTAAATTAGATACTTATGGAGCACTATAGCCAATTATGTGGGCTTTTAAAATGATATTTAAAATGTCATTAAAACATTACTTGAAAATACACCAACTTGATGATGGAGGTTTTAATTGGATAGTTAGAATAAAAGGTTGCTTGTCTTGGATGTGAATTTGTCACAGTGCTGTTAATTGGTATTAATGTTAGATCTTCACACTGTGACCTGGGAGCATAATGTGGTATGTGAAATCTGTTAGGTGCTCAATCCATGGTGGCTTGGTGGTTGATGAATTTGGAAAGCTCACGCTTTTGCTGGATGTGGAAGGAGCAGAAATCTTTGTTTATGTGCCCATAATTGTTTTCGAAGGGGTAAGCTGGTAAGAGATTGCAGTGCTGGAGAAGGACTGGGCTTGTGTCTGGACTTTCAGTTCCTGTTTCACAGGTGGCTTCTTGTTTTCCACCTGTCACTTTCTGTATGAATCTGATAGTCACAGCCTGGTGGTCTAGATAATAGTAATTTCTTGGGAGTGTTGTGCTGTTCTGTCTGTACACCATCATTTGGAAAACTGAAGCAGAAGGAATTAGTTCAAGCCAGCCTGGATTACCGTATGTAGTGAAGGCCAAGCTATCTTGGACTACCTATTAAATCATATCTCAAAAACAAAACAAATGAAGCATGAATAAAGAGAACTCTGCACACATAAAAATAGTCATACCTTTTCTACTCCCTGTTCCTCTTGTGGGATATTTTGGATACTAAATTAGCCTATACTGTTTTACTGATACTTTGTTTAAAGAATTTGGATTCTGACAACTGTAATTTCTGAAAAAGGGATGATTGATCTACACTGTAACAAAAGGGAAAAGCAGACTCTTGGTTCCTTTGTTTTACTGACACCTGCTCAGTCCCGGTCATCTGTCTTAGGCTGCGTGGTGATTCTGATGGAAGAGTCTCGGGAGGAGCATTGCCAAAGGAAGGGAAGGCCTTTATGAGGCAGAAAGAACCCCCCAGTTTGAGCAGCCCAGCCATCTCACCATGTTACCAGAGCAAGAAATCCCAGAGAGACTTTCTCCTCAACCCATTCTGTAAGCAGTTTTCTTCTTTGGAACTAAAGTGAAGGAGTACAGACAGGCTTATGGGATGGACCCTGGAGCTCCCAGACAGAGCTCATATTCTGGAAACCAGCCTATTAAGGAATATAATAAAGCCAGGAAGCCACTGGGAAAAATCACAGAGACCATTAGATTATGAATGTCATTAGTTTTGGTTATTATTGTCTCATGGATAATGACTCCTTAATGAGCTTTGGGACATTAGGCAAAGTAACCTCTCTAAACCCTGAAGCCTGATCTTTAAAATGGGGTTAATGATAGTTCCATCTCAGATGTTTGCCATGAAAATTAAACAAGACAGAGTGAGTGTGTTACATAGAGTTCGTAGTCCAGACCCTGAAACCAGGGTCTGACTGACTGAAGCAGAAGGATTTGGAGTAGATACAGGAAATCTCAGTTTGACCTGAAGGGTCGCAGAACTGGACTGCAAGGTCGTACAGCCCAGAGTTGTGGTTAGAATCATGGCATGCTAAAGCGGGGAGGACTCTTGCTGTACACTGGATGCACTACCTGCGTTAGGGTGCTCGGCAACACTGTCACGTTACTGCCTTTGAAGCGTTCCTGTCCTGCCGCCACCTCTCCAAGTCATTCTCTACTGTCCCTGGCTCTTCTTATCACTTGCTCCTGATCCAGAATCTCAAGCAACTGATTTCAGGTCATTTAGCAAAGCCTTGTAGCAGGGAGGCTGGAAAAGCAAGTTTGTGATATTGTTGCCAGAAACTTAGGCTGTGTTCACACTGATTATAATTTCTAAGCTAAGGATTCCCATGGGATCCTTTTAAGCACACTGGATGATGCTCAGCTGGTTTTGAAGTATCTCAAGGGTATTTTTGGGGTGTTGGCCTAAAGGTGTAGATCTGGGTTGCCCCTGACCCCATTATTAGCTGTCATCCTTTTTCCACTTTGTAAGAGTGGTCAGTGATGGCTGGGTGTGGTGGGAAGTGCTTGTTATCTAAGCACCTGAGATTGAGGAAGGAGGAGTCCCTGCAGATTTGAATCCAGCCTGGGCTAAGTAGCAAGACCCTTTCTGTAGTGGGTAGTTGTTCCAGCTTTGGCCTTGAAACATTGCCCCTAGAGTGATGGCCAGTAATTGCCACACCTGCCTGTGACTTGCCCCTGGGACTGACCTGCCCCTGGGGCGTGGCCAAGACCCCCTTAAGACTCAAGGTGCATACTTGCTTGCTCTCTTCTGGATACCTCATGGTCCTGGAATCTGGATGGGAGACCAAGCTGGAGTTCTCTGCTGGATGATACCTCATCTCTCCCGGATCCTGTAACCCATCCCTATTGGCTGTAGTTATCCCAGAAGTAAACCTCTCTTGATTACCAGATAAATTACGTGGAATTGCCTCATTAAATACAGCAATCTTGATTACCAGATAAATTACGTAGAATTGCCTCATTAAATACAGCAATACCTTTCTCCCCTGGTTCCCAAAAGGGTGGGTGATAAACATCGGAATGTCAGCCTGTTATTGTCACAAGACCTGGGTTTGAATCTCAGCTCTAGCAGCAGCGGTAAATGCTGTGGAGCCCGCCCACTTCCTGTGTAGAGCAGCAGTGCCCCAGCACCATTGGTGGGGATGTAAGGGAAGCATGCAGAGTACCCAGCACAGTGAGCATGCTCAGAAAGCAGAGCAAGAGGCTGCCCTGGGGACTCCAGCTCGTTTTCCTAGTTCATAAATCTTTAATAAGTTGTTAAATATTCAAGCTAACATCATGTGGAATAGCACTTTCGGAATGACTACCAAGTCAACATAGTCTTGTGACACAAGGCATTACTTGCCCTTTTCCGCAGCATTTTCTCATAAACAGGTTCCCAGAGGCCATATGACATACAGTACCACAACACAGTGGATGTAGATGCAGATTGGTTTCATATGAAAGAGATTTGCAAAAATGTAAAACTATGACACTGTTTTTATTAGTTTTTCTTTTGTTCTGGAAGTTTTTTTTTTAAATGAAAAAGTTATGATAATATGCAGCAGTGTCCCTATTTTCTAAAATGAAGTATTTTTAAATTCCCCCTTTCCATTTGGAACTATTAACAAGATAACATATGTAAACAAATTGGACATCAGTAATGGTTAAGCTTATAAAAGGGTCTCAATCCCAAAAGGTTGGAGAATTTCTGTTTACGGGAAAGTGTTTTCCCGTGAGAGAAAGCTGTATTTGAATAACTTATTGCAAGTATTTAAATGGTCCTTTACTTACTTAAGTATGTGAGCCTGGAAAAACTTTCCAAAATCTTTAATTAACTTAATAAAAATATGGTATGCATGTAGAGAATAAATGAAAAGAAAAACTTTGTTCATGGGCACAACTTATTTAGAAATAGACAATAAAATAAAGGAATCATTTTGGTGAAGAAATAGAATTTGTTAGTAGACTGGACATGTTGACTCATGCTTGAATCCCAGTATTTGGGAGGCAGAGGCAGAAGGATTGCTGTAAACTGAAGGCCCTCTTGGGCTTCATAGTAAAGTAGGTCCGACCAGCCTGAACTACAGAATGAGAGACTGTCTTCATAAAACAAAGAAATACTCTCAATTATGGTGAAGTAGGAAGGTCACCGTTCTAGACACAATAGTATCTGCTTTGTGTCCTGCTCCTGGAGCCTTAATTCAGTAAATGTTTTTATGAGTAGACACTACAGTATTATTTTCTCTCTTTGTTCCTCTGTGGCCCAGGCTGACTCACAATCCTCTTGCCACCACTGGGGTTACAGATAGGTGTGTCATGCCCGGCTCTCTCCTGTGAGTGGTTTGATTTTCCTTTTCTCAAAAATGAAGCCTGTCCTGCTGTTTTCTTTGGTTATCTCAATAAAAGTCTGATTACCTGCTATGCACTATACGCTATTTTTATACTTCTTGTGATACACTGATAACGTATCACGGTCCTTGCCTTAAGGAGGTAATGTTTAGTGGGAGTGAGGAATTAACAAGGAAATGAAATAAAGTGTAGTTCTAGGTAATTGCAAATTATAGCATGTGCCACGAAGGAAGAAGGGAGTAAGAAGGAAAAGCCGCAGACCTGTTGACACAGGAGCAGCGGGAAGTCTTCTCTGAGGTGATGTTTAAAGGACCAGATGTGCCAGATGGCGCAAAGGCATAGCTCCCACTCTTGAGATGCGCCTGGAGTGTGTCAGACTGAGCACAGGGAGACGCGATAAAGTTGGGAAGGTAGATAATGCCTAGGTCATGAAAGGCTTAGGGACCCTGGAAAGAAACCCACAGCTGTGACATATGGATGGCTTGCCGTATCCAAGCCTGAGAGACCTGTAAGATTGGATTAGACTAGGATGTGAATGAATGCAGCTTAAGTCTGCGGAGGTGACGGTGATGGAGAATGAGTGCTGTTTCTCACAGGTGTCCTCCTGCGTGACCCAGAGACCAGTTTTACTCCAGTGCTGGTAGAATGATTGTGCTTTCATTACTCACAATTTGTTCAAAGAAGTTACACTTAAAAAAAAAAAAGTTAGGTTTTTTTTAATAGAGTTTTTACATATGTAGTTAAATCCATGACAGATTTTTCACTAGTTTTCATCTGTGTTTATTTCAGTGCTCTGCTTTTTAATGAAGTGAAATATGTAACCATCCTGGAAGACCTTCACAGCATAGAAAATTCTCTGAAAGGAAAAGCAAATATGATATTCGCATACGTGGAAGCCATCGGAACACCAGGTACCTGGAGCTCGCTTGGTCTTTGCTGTGCCTGGACTTGTGTGACTATGCTGAAGTGCTGCAGGCGGTAGACAGCTTAGTGCAGTGTTTGGGTAAAGCTCCTCTGCTGCTGTACCTTGGTAAGGAGCAGCAGGGTGGAGCCCTGCTCCAGAACCCAGGGGTCCAGGTTGGCCTCCCCGCTCCCCAGCTGCTGAGAGTGTGACATGGACCAGTTATTTAACCTCCATTTTCGAGTCTCTAGATGGGGGACATTTTTGTGGAGAGCCGAGGAAGCCTGGAGTGAATGTGGAAAGAGCAGATGAAGTAATAAGTGAGTGTGTATAGCATGACGTGGGCAGGGCCATGTCAAAGACCCTGTGTCTCAGGCCCATAGGAGTGCTGACGCCTCCCTCTAGTGATACTCAGAGGAAAATGGCAAAGCCTGCCTGTGGTCCAAGTGTGAGTGTTTACCAGACTGAACAGGGTGTGCAAAAGCTAGCTCCAATAGCTTCCTCCTCCCAGATGACTGCAACCTGACACTGCTCCTCTACTGAGACGACAGCTGACCCCCCTGAGACAGGCTGACCCCCCTGAGACAGGCTGACCCCCTTGAGACAGGCTGACCCCCCCCCCCCAAACCTTCTTGTTTTGAGAGTAGGTGCATTCCATCAGAGTGAACCCAACCCACCTGATCCTAGGCTCTGTGTGTGTGTGTGTGTGTGTGTGTGTGTGTGTGTGTGTGTCTGTCTGTCTGTCTGTCTGTCTGTCTGTCCTTTCTTCATTCCCTCATTGTACCAGTCAGGTCTCCAGGATCAAGCCATGCCGATCATGGCAGAAAATAATTATGCCTACCTCTTAGTGTCATTTGTGAGGCTCAAATGATTGTTTTTCAGGGCACAGGATTGAACCCAGAATAGGATGAAATGAATCTGAATAAATAAAATGCTTTCTGGAATATTTAGTAGTAGTATAAGAATGTTTATTATTGCCAGTTTTATTCCCTTTACTGTCTTCATGGCTATTATAGATTCTAATATTTTATAAATACTATTGACTCTGCCAAACAGATATGAATATTTTATAGTTTTTCTTAATTTAAAAAACACATTTTTGACAGACCCACATAAACATTAGTACCTAATTATCTTGTAAAGAAGTTTATAAACATTTTATGAGCAGATTACAGTTATATTTTCTGAACTGTTAGATGTAAATGGTAGTAACTTATCCACGTTCATGTTTGCAGGGGCCTCTCTGACCACCATGTACAGCAGAGTAACTCACCATATGAGGCAAGAGGATAGTTCGGTTCACCATGACCAAGTAGCCAGTGTTAGTTCAAACTTCAAGAGTCTGACCACAAGTAGTTTATTTTAGGCCTATTTAAGCACAGGACAGTCTGGTGAAACATTTCCTGATGGTAGTCAACTCAGTCCATGTATACAAGAAAACTTAAGACATGACTCCACGTACTCTTTGTAAAGTTTATGTGACATCTTCCATAACGAAAGGGTCTATGGATTGACAAGTTCACAATAAAGATCTGGGCCAGGATCTGGTGTGGTCTTAGCCATACAGATAGTGTAAAGGTCACCATGCTATTTACCATGTCTGCTTTCAGTCTTGTGGGTGGAGAACACATTCTACATCTCTCCCTTTGAAGAGACAGCCCTGTATGTTTAACATTGCTGGTTCCCTAGTGCTTATCTGTGAGCACAAGGACCTCTTACCTCCACAAATGTTAAGTACCTTTTTTGTTCATTCATTGTGTGTATGTGTGTGTTTCTGTATTTGTATGTTGGTGCGCATGTAGAGTCCAGAGGTTAATACCAATGTTCTCTTTTGCACGAATCCTAAATGGTCTTGTAATAAAACCTGGAGCCAGGTAGGGTGAATGCTGAAAGATCAGAGAAACAGAGCAAGCCACAGCTACCACCTTTTACCTAATCAACTCCTCAGGCTGACAGAGCCTCTGCAGGAGAGTGAATTCCTGTCTCCTTCCACCTTATATTCTTTTTTCTGTCCAGCCATATCACTTCCTATTTCAACCTTCCTAGAGCTGGGATTAAAGGTGCGTGATCCCAAGTGCTGGAATTAAAGGTGTGTGCCACCACTGCCTGGCTCTGTTTCTTTTTTTAGACTGGATTAATCTCGTGTAGCCCAGTGTGGCCTTGAACTTATAGAGATCCAGAGATCTCTGCCTCTGCCTCCTGAGTGCTAGGATTAAAGGCATTAAAGGTGTGACACCACTGCCTGACCTCTGTGGCTTCGTCTGTGGCTGCCTCTGTCCTCTGATCTTCAGGCAAGCTTTATTTCTTAGATTACAAATATAACACCACAGTTCTCTTCAATTGCTCTGTTTTATTTCCTGAGATAAGGTCTCTTGCTGAACCTGGAGCTTACCAATTGGGCTAGTTTAGCTGGCCAGCTTGCCCTGGAGGGTCTGCTCTCTCTCCCTCCCGAGCACTGGGATTATGGTCCTGCCTGGCTTTTTTATGTGTTTTGAGGAATCTAAACTCCAGTTCTCACACTCCAAGTATTTTACTCACTGTGCCGTCTCCCTACCCAATTCTATGCTTTTATGAAATGAACTATATGTTGAAATTTTAGTTTTTTGTAAACATATGGCTTGGTGGCATGTCACAAAACACACCCTTATAAAATAGTACTTCAGGGCTGGCAAGATGGCTCATTGGGCAAAGGTACTTGCCACTAAGCCTGATGGCCCAAGTGCCAATCTTAGGATCCCCTCTCCCCACATGAAAGGAGAGCTCCAACTACCGGAAATTGCCCTCTGACTACTGTGTGAGCATTTCCCCCAAAAATAAAAAAAAAATAAAATTTAAAACAATATTGACAACTTGCCTATTTTGTTGACTTTTCAGGGTTCTCAGGCTTTGCTTTCCCCGGTTTCTAGTTATAATTAATGAAAAACCATAAGTGATAGGGACTTCCTCAGCTATAGAAAAACAAGGAATTAATTCCTTGATTTATATTTAATCGCCTCAACCTGACAATGATGTCTGAAATAGATCGGAAGGAGTAAGGGGCAGAATGAGGGAGAAGATGGGCAATTACAACAGTAGTGCCGCAGGAGATGATGGGGGTGACGGGGGTGGGGGGTGGGGGTGGGGGTGGGGGGGCGGTGGATGTGGGGACGAGTGTGAACATAGGTTAGTGTTCTTGAGGTGGAGTATGACAGCTGTATTTTCTGTCCTATAGCAGAGACAGAGGTGGCTGGAAAGTTTGGAATGGGAGGTCTGGAGTTCCCTTTCTGACATCATACCATGAAATACACTAGGTAGCTGGGTGTAACTCGATCTCACTTTCATGTTGGGGATGCAGACAAGGGGCATTGGATTTGAGAAGTACAGCTGTGATGCCCAGGAGCACTTGGGCATTTGCACTCAGAGGGGAAGAGGGACCAGTACAAGGGACGGAAGGGGTGGTCTGCGTGCAGGCTTGCCTAAAGGCAGAGGGAAGAGAAAAGTCTTTCTCCCGGAAAGGCATGCTAGTTGATCATCCTCCGAACGGTTCTCCTTATCTCAAGGTATAGGATGCCGTGAAGACAAACAAGAAGACCTCTCGGTTTAGTGTGTCCCATGAGGCTGCAGAGGTGGAATGGGCTTGCTATTTGTTAACTCTCACAAACACCCCAGGTGAAGGTCATCAGCACCATAAAATCCGGTGGTTATTTTGCAGGGCAAACCCAGTCTTCTCTCAGGGGCCTCTAGTCCCCCTCCTGTGAGTCCCACTGGGACATAGCATCACCTCATCTCACACCAGAGCACGGAGGAAGAACTTGACTTCCATTTCTCTTCCCTTCCGGTGGCTCAGAAATGTGTCAGTGACTTAACGTCCACTTCTGAGAATGGGCCTGTCTATGACCTGAAAGTGTGCTGGTTTTCTTAATTCAGGGAGGGTGAAATGTCATTCAGACATAACTTGAAATTTGCTGTGTATTTTCTTTTTTCAAACCCCACCTCTCCAAAGATTTGCTATGCATTTTAAATAATAATTGGGTAAAAATTTTAAGCAGAATCACCCAGGCATATTTTGGCAGGTAGTCTAGGCATGATATAAACAACTCATATAGAGAGGTTTGTTCCAAAGGCCTTTGAGAAAACATCATTGGGGGCTCACCTCCAGACCAATGGTTTACTTTTCACTGACTGTGAGAGTTGACTTCATCAGACTGTCTTCTTACATTGGTACTTTGGATTGCCCATTCATAGAAAATACTTTCATTAACACGACTATAGAGGTGTTTTGCCAAAGATTCACGTTCTACTCTGCCTTATATGATGTTAGCCTGCAGCTTGCCTTTCATACAGTCTCTGGTATCCCCTCAGCGATGCCAGTGTGGGATGTGTATGGCCGGGTCTAGGGTAAAGAGGTAGGGAACCCACCTGTTTTGACACACACTCCTTGACCAGTGGTGGTGCTAACCTGGGGACCATCCAGAGTGAGAAAGACTCACTTTTCCAGATCTAGGGGTCCTCTCTCTAGGGTTGTGGCCACCTCCTGGCAGAGTAAGCTGCCTCTACTCTAGTTCTTATGAGTTCACCCCTATCATTTGATCCAGCAATCCTAATTCTGGGCTTTTATCTAAAGGAACCGAACCTGTCTTGCAGAGGTATCTGCTCTTGTGTGCATTGCAGCATTATTCACACAGGCAGTTCACAGGAACAACATTCATCTGCACTGCTTCCAGGACAAGTGGTTGTAAATGAGCTGGTAGGAAAGGGCCAGATCTGAATGAAGAGACGTTAGCCCTCTTTATCCCCCCTCTCTTCTGAAACTTCTGTTGGACAGTCTCTTCTGCACGGTTTCCACCAGCATCACATATTCCTGTGAGGGAAGAAGGGTGTGTGTGTGTGTGTGTTTTGAGACAGTCTTACTATGTAGTCTTGGCTGGCCTCAAAATCAGAGAGATTCACCTGCCTCTGTCTCCTGAGGGCTGGGATTAAAGGCATGTATCACCATGCTTGGACAAAAGTGTTCTTTTTGGAAAGAGCTCTGGTAGACATGCAGGCATTGGATCCTGTCTGACACCAGGATGATCGTCACAGAGGCCATGTGTGGATAATAATAAAAACGATCTTCCTAGAAGGTAGATACATGCTTTCTATCAGCCATGTTCTTGGTACAAAAATGATGACTCTAACATTGGTGGAGAAGAGCCGGGACTATAAATAGCATGGAGCATCCTCTGTATTTAGCTGAAAGAAGGCTTTGTTCACAGAATGAAAGACCCCTGAACTCTGTCTCCATTTCTGGAAGCTGAAGCAGCAGGTGTGGAGGGAAGCCCTTAAGTCTTTTAAAATAAGCATCAGGTGATTCTTAACCAGGCACGTTTGGGAAACATCACAGCATACTGTTTCTCAAGATCCACTTCTGGGCACTGGGAATGTTTATATTAGCTACACACCCCACCTATGGAAAAGGAGCTTTTAGGTCTAGGTTCAGTGCAGAGCATGCCTTTTTAGCTCAGTGGGTATGCTAGCTATTAATGTTCTGATGTCTGAAATAAAGGAGCCAGCTATGAAAGAAGCAAAATATGTCTGTCTGCTGGGTATGCATACCTCATCCTTCTGTTCAAATAAGAGCTATCTATGTCTTAGTGACATGAATGGACAGGAGCCTACAATGCCAAAAATGATTTACTTCTGTGAGCCATTCCACAGTACAGAGACATTTTCATGTTTCTGAATTCTTTTGGGGGGATGTCTTCTTAGGCTTCAGTAATCAGCAGAAACCAGGACACTCCAAACATTCAAGTTATAGCCAGTTCCCTCCTCTAAGGGGGCCATTTCTACTTACACCCTGAAGATGGGGTTGGGCTAGAGTCAGTGGAAGAAGGTTTGCTAGCTTTTCTGAGCCTCTGGGCTCAGTCCTCATCACTGGGAGGAGCAGTGGGGAATGGGACAGTGCTGAAGATGAGATTTTAAGGAACACAGGAATTGTTAAGTATAGTGAATTAAGAACTGCTAGTTGGCCATAATGCTTTTGCAGCATGGTGATTCCTGATGACCTTGACCAGCGCAGTTTCTGCAGATTGATAGCAATCAAGCGTGAGAGAATAGGAGAGAAATTGGAGATGAATGCAGAGACCTAGGAGAGGAATTTCGCTGTAAGGGAAAGGGGAAACCTGGGTATTGTCTGATATGTGAGAATATGTGAGGCAGAGAAGAATTTGTAAAGAAACTTGTTTGTGTGTTGACAAAGTGCTGGTTGTAAAGAGGGAATGCATCATGCAGGGGAGTGGAGGGAATGCAACCTGCAGGGGAGCGGCTGCAGCAAGAGCACCAAGTGGGCGAGAGGTGGGTGGGATCTAGTGAAGGGGGAGATGTGGTTCTGTGGTGGGAGTGCAGAGAGTTCCTCTGTGGTAATAGGAAGAAAGAGACAGAGTATGGCATCAGTTTAGGGGAGTTCATAGACAGAGACAGCTTGGAGCATATGGACTATCCAGCCCCCACCCTCTGTGCATGCTTATCCACGGAGGCTAGAGGTTTTGTGTGCCTTCAGTTTTTCTCTTCCTTATAGTTTGAGACAGCTTCTAGCTCAGGGTTCTCAACCTGTGGATTGCAACTCCTTTTGGATGCCTGAGACCATTGAAAAGATCAGATATTTACATTATGATTCCTAACAGTAGCAAAACCACCTCTATGAAGTAGCAACGAAAATAATTTTATGTTGGGGGTCAGCACAACATGAGGAACTGTATTAAAGAGTCACAGCATTAGGAAGGTTGAGAACCACTGCTCTAGCTGAATCTGGAACTCACTGATTCAGCTAGATGGGGCTGGTCAGCAAGTCCTGGGGATCCTCCTTTGCCCGGTGACTGTGTCAGAGGAACAGCAGGTAGCAGTTGACTTCAGGAGTTTGGCCCATCAGAATGCAAGGCACTGATGGGCCAGTGTGCTCCAACAAGCATCTCCAGGATGACAGGCTAGATAACGTACCTGATACATTTGAAGTCTTGAGAAGGAAGAGTGATTGTGGAGGAGTTTAAAAAGAAAGACGTCTAAAGGAAAAAATGTAAAGAAATAGGTACAACTGCAGTAAAAACAAATGTGTTCATAAAAAGGAGAAGTAATCCATCTTCCTGCTCTCTATGGCTCATGTATAACTAATACTCCTGAGTCTTAATGTAAACACTGAATAAGATGTAATAAAAATTAGATCTATACCAGAAGGGCTAAGGGAGTGTGAAGCATGTACATTTCGAGAGCTGGGTTTCAGAAAAGAGATGTAATTTATTATCTTACACAGCGGGACACCCACAAATAGAGTAGTAACTTTATCTGCCATTTACATTTGTGTATCTGCATGTACGTGTTGATAGCAGGTATCAGGAAATAAGGGAATAAGAAGGACATTTACAGACTTCCAGATAAACAACAAAAGAAGTAATAGATGAATTAGAAGTGTTCCGCCTTGAGTATTGGAGACAGAATAGAAAGTAGGAGAATGGTTTTTCTTTTCTTAATATGCCTTATTGAATTGTCTCTAAAATTGATAAAAAATAATGTACCTATAAATATATAAAATAGAACATGAAACTTGTGAATTCATACATACTTCCCACTAATAGAAGAAATAATCACACAGTTGTATGTTACAAAGATATTCAAGTATAATTCATTTTTTATGGGCTCAGTACCTTTATAAACTTGAATAAGATATATTTTAAATTTCTTTAAGATTTATTTTTATTACATGTATATGTCTGTGAGAGGGTATGCCACGTATGTGGGTGCCTGAAGAGGCTAGAAGGGGGTGTTGCTTCCCTCAGAGCTGGAGTTACAAGCTGCCCCACATGTGTCCTGGGATATGGACTCAGGTCCTCTGGAAGAGTAGCAAACTTTCTTATCTACTGAACCATCGTTCCTTTGTATTTTTCCTTAAATTTAATAGCTAATAGAAGGGTTAGGATAAGATTCAGAGTAAGAGTTTACATGGAGTCACTTGCTAACTCTGTCCCCGTCTCCTTTTCAGAGCACAGAGCAGTCATGGAAGCCGCTTTTGTGTATGGGACCTCCTATCAGTTTGCCTTAACCACAGAAATTGCCCTTTTAGAAAGTATCGGGTACGTATGAGAGGCCCAGGTCAATGGTTTGATTTTCTGTTGTGGACACATTTCATGTTGCTGTTCCTCACTGTCATGGCTTGGGTTTCTCTGAAGGAGTCACACACATTGTAAATACATAAGGAAACCTGGGATGCCTTTATTACTCTGGTGTAAACCACTCTGTGACAGTACATATAGACAGTGATAGTTCGGGGTGAATAAAGACAGTGCATAAGCCATATGCTAGAGTGTCACAGTGGCGACAGGAGGCATCTTAGGAATAGACCTGTGATGATCACATGGCAGTTTCAGAATTAGGCTCCAGAGAGTCTTTTGACAATAATCCCAAGTGTACTTAAAGCAGCTTTTGAACAGGATGTTTTAATTTTCTTCGTAACGTACAGTTCTAGCTAGAAGCCCACTTTCAGCACTTTTCGTGGGGAGGGTCAGTCAAGAGGAAAGTTTCTCCTTTTAGCACTAAAGATCACAAGAAGTAACCAGTCAAATTGAACCACCAAATGTAGTTCCAGAGTTCTCTCCAAGAAAATTAACTCAAAGCAAGGCAAAAATGCCATGACCTCTTGTGATTGTGCCAGAGCTTCCCATGTGCCCCCCGCCCCCATTGAGCTCTCAGGACATCATACATGTAAGAAGTGCTCTTACACCTCTGTAGGTGTTGGGTTAATTACAGGACAAACAGACGTCCTCACAGCGTTGGGCTGGGAGTTGAGAGTTGGTGCTCAAGCGAAGCCTCTGCTTCCCCGCTGTTCAGTTCTCCATGGTGGATTCTCAACACTGTTTTCAGTCCGTTATTGAACTTCCTTGTTTTCTGTGACATGCTCTTCTAAACCTTCAGTAAACTCCCCCTCTTTGGGGGGTCTGTGAGTAGCAAACTAAGGATCCCTGATTAAAGTAGCTCCCCGCCTTTATTTTACTTTGGAGCCTTTGATGAGAAGTACAGCCCTAACCAGGGTATCCTGTGCTCAGCACTTTGCTTTCGGCGGTGGGTAGCAAGCGGAACAGAGTTATCCCTCGGGAAGCTATGCACTTTCTTAGGGCTTAACTACATAATGGTTGCTTTCCTTCTAAATGCACATTTATCCTACCTCCCTGCGAAGATTTTATGCCTCCCTTTCTGTGTAAGCTCTGTGGTCTTCCCTCTCTTTCCCTGTCTTCTCCTTCCCAACTTGAGGCAGAATGAAATATTTCTTTGTTCTTCGTACGTCTTATATATTATAGTCGTTCCCCTCATACATCTCTTTCTGCTTAAGCCCTTAAAGGATTCCAGTAGTCTTATTAGTCTTTACTGTTTAACATAGAGCTTTTTTGTTTTTGTTCATTTTGAGATTAAATTTAATTATAACATTTCTCCCTTCCCTGTCTTCCGTCTAAACTCATATACTTTTTCTTTTTCTGCTTCAAACTCATGGTCTCTTTTTTTGCCACTATTATTGCATGCATATAGGTACTTATGTGTGCATATATATTCCTAAATATAGTCTGTTGAGTCCATGTAACGATACTTATTTGTGTATTTTCAGGGCTGCCCATTTGGCACTGGACGACCAATTGGTGCGCTCTTCCCTGTGGAGGGCCTCCTCTCCCACTCCCCCCTTTCCTCAGTTGGCTGTAGTTCTCTGTGTAGGGCTGAGGCCTCATGGGCTTCTCTTCATCTAGTTTAGCAAACTCATTGGTATCATCCTTGTTCGGCTCACATTTGGGCAGTCATGTTGATGAGACTTAATGTGTACAGCTTCTGATGTTACCAGCAGACAGTCTTACAGCAGACTTCCTGATCCTCTGGCTCTAACAGTCTTTCTGTCCTTCCTCCACGATGGTCCTTGAGCCTTAGGTGCAGGAGGTCTTGTAGAGTGGGACTGGGCTCCACAACTCTGCATTTGGACTGGTTGTGGTTTTCTGTCATGGTCTGTCTTTTGCAAAGAGAAGTTTCCTTGAGGAAGGATAAGGACTGCATTTACCTGAGGGTAGCTAGGTTTCCAGAACCAGGTGTGGTCTCCCTTTTGTTGAGTGGGTCTTAAGTCCAATCAGAGAGCTCTGGGTCATTGCCAAGGTATGTATGTCACTCTTAGGGTCATACGGCTGTGCTGGTTGTTGATGTAATTCATAGGCATCGTAGCTGGGCAGGATTGTCGGTTGCCTCCCTCCTTTGAAAGCTTGCGTGGTGCCTTCTGGTACCGTGAAGGCTAATCCTCAAAGATGGAGCATTCAGGTCCATTTCAGCTCAGGGGTCTTGGGCACTGTTTTTGAAGTAGCATAGAGCTTTAACAATAGTTATTAAGTAAATATTTCTGATTGTTTCACTTATCACTGACTCTATTAGGAATCACATTGTAATTAAATTAGAAACCAGTGACTACTCAGTTAGACATGCTATTTTAAAAATCAAGTATTGTAGTATTTTGCAAAACTCCATTAGCACTACATGGAGATTTTTAAAATGTTGTTTTAATTTTGGCAAAATTTAATCTTCACTCTAAGTTTGAGTTCTCATATTGAAATAATGCCAAAACTCAAATTATAAACTGCATTGGCCCTGTTTTGTAATTTATCAGATCAAATTCACAGACCCCCACAGCTATCAGATGGTTTCTGTCTTAAGACACAATGTAGCTAAAGTTTATTCAAAACAGCTTTGGTTTTAAATGAAACTTAGGAAATTTGCATCACAAAGCTTCATTTGGCATAGCTCTGGGAAGACAGCGATATTTAAAGGTAATCTCACCTGTGAGTCTTTTATGGAGGCCTATAACCTAATCTAGACCTTAATGTATAAAAGGGTTTGAAGAGCTTGTTCAGATATCAAGGTTAATTTTCTTAAATATTTTCTACCTTATTTTGTCCAAGTTGATTTTATTTTTAAAGTTAACTCTTAGGTTTTTGTTAAAACAGTAATTTAATACATGAGAGTTAAGCAAAGAAATTTGTTAGTAGGTCCTTTTGGACTGTAAGAGGATGGCACATTGAACTTCATCAAGTGTTTCTTCCTGGTTTTCAATTTACAGCTCTGAGAACATACAACGTGCACATCTCTACTTTTTCCATTGTAAACTGACCTTGGACTTGACCGAGCATTGCAGAAGAACACTAATGGAGCAACCGTTGACTACACTGAATATTCACGTATTTGTGAAGACAATGAAAGCACCTCTGTTGGTATATGTTTTCATTTTACTATACCAGATTTTCACACATGAAATTTACTAAGTTTTGATTCACAGATAAGTGTTTACATTGATGACTGTATCTTAATTTCTCTTTTTTGGACACATCACTTTCATTTCATAGCATTTGAGAGTAATATCTTGTTAAACATAGAATATCGATTGTTTTTAAAATAGTATTTTTGTTTTGATTTGTGACATCAAAATTCCTAAATATAACGAGTGAAAATGCTGTGTGATAGTTATAATGAGTGCAGATACTTGGTGAGTGCAGAGACCGATCATGGTTAAGACAAGTTCTCTTTTGTGAGTGTTTTAATCATTCTTTAAAAGGTTGGTAGCTATTGCAACCATTAGCCTATTGTGTCTCACTTTGGTTAACATTAGCCTTCAAGAGTTCTAGAGATACATTTGATGATGGTGATCAGCACTTTCTCTGAAATGTTAAAGGCTTTTTTTTTTTTTGAGTATATGGAAAACCTTCAGTAGATTTTCTCACATGATACATCTTTAAAAAATGGTTCATGTGTTTTATAGATAATCAGAATAGTACCACAAAGTATAAATTAAAAAATGCAAGTTACCCTGTCTCATCAGTCAGAAAGTGAGTAGCAGATGATCTCACTCCCATTCTCTCTGCGCCTTATGCAGATGGAGTGTGGGTAGCTCTGTGGACAAACAAGAGTGTCATCTTGTAGTGAGAAGCACTGTATTTAAATTTTACATGGACTTAACAGAAGAAGAAGAAACTGATAAGCATCTAAAGGGATTATTCTTCTTATGAACATTTCACTCTTATCAAGTATTCTCTAGGAAATACTGTCTCAAGTGTTGAGTTATGAAAACACTAAGAAATTAAAGAGTACATTTTTAAAACTCTGATATTTTCATTGTAGGTAGAAGGAGTTATTTGCTTTTGCTTTGTAAGATGGGAAATTAACTTCATATATTCATTTTCAACTCGGTTCCCCTGGCCTTTCTAATTTTCGCTAGTATTTTTCTTTCTGCACTGTTAAAATCTATATATTTCTAATCCACTTTGTAGTCATAACCAGCCTTTTAAAAAGCCAGGTTTTATATTTAATGGACTCAGAGCTAGCCAGCCACACTTTTGCTGGCTTAATCCTTTAGCTCTTTATTTTAAATAACTTTTTCTTCAGTCGGATCTTGTTTGCAAAGAAGTCTCTGTTTTTTGTTTGTTTTGTTGTTGTTGAGACAAAGTCTCACTATATAGCCCAGGCTGGATTTGAACTTACTATATAGCCCAAGCCGGCATCCAACTCATGATCCTCCTACCTCACTTTCCACATTTCCAGTTTAAGAAAAAAAAAATTTAAAGGAAGTAGCTAATAGATCTTTTTTATCTTTGACAAAGATTGGCAGATATGGCTTGCATCCATGGACAGAGTACCCTTTGGATTTGTTCTGATGTTCCTTTGAAGAACAGGAGAAGGGAGGGAACAGTTTACCTGCTAGAGGTCTTCACCATTTCTCTCCAACCTTGTTCTCTTATCTTCAGTTGGGTACTAAGAATTCTCTGGGGCTGGAGAGATGGCTCAGAGGTTAAGAGCACTGGCTGCTCTTCCAGAGGTCCTGAGTTCAATTCCCAGCGCCCACATGGTGGCTCACAAACATCTATAATGAGATCTGGTGTCCTCGTCTGGCCTGCAAGGATACATGTAGACAGAACACTGTATACATAATAAATAAATAAATCTTAAAAAAAAAAGAATTCTCTGAATTTTGGGTCAGCAAGATGGCTCATTGTGCAAAGGTGCCAGGTACCAAGCCTGATGACTTAGTTCTACTCTGGGTCCACATCCACATCCACATTTACATCCACATCCACATTTACATAGTAAAAGCGAAAACAGGTGAAAATGCAGGGTTTTTTTTTTTTGTTTGTTTGTTTACCTACCAGTAGGGGAAGAATTTAACTTATACTAAACTTAATAAAAATGTTTTTCTTCTTGCTATGGACATCTTGAAGTTTTTCCTTTTCCTAGTTTCTACTCAGGAATTTTCTTTTGTTTTTGGAAACTATGTTTAAAAATAGATACACAGGAAGGAGATTCTCTGTTTTTATTTCATTTTACGACAGGAATTATGCAATATTAAATTTGAAATGAAAAAAAAAAAAAGCCCAGATTTTGAAGACTGCACAGTAAGTTGGGAATAGGTTAAGCATGGCTGCACCTGAAAACAGGACATGCACAAAGTCAAGGATTAATGTTGTACTCTCTGAGAATGTGCTCTTGAAACAGTTTCCGGTTGAGTGGTGCTTTCTGGAACTGTGGAGTATACACGCCTCTGCTCTGCAAAAGGAATACTAAGTTGCTGAAGTTCGGAGTGGAGTTTCTTTCAAAACTCTCACAAAAGGATGCACAAGCATCTCATTGAATAATTCCTTTCATTCCCCCTGGACTGCTAAGGAGCTGATGTGGCTTCTGATTCTTGGTCAGAGACTAGAGGTCAGAGTGACTGGCAGCAGGAAGCCAGGAAAGGTCTGAATGCAAACCGAGGGGAGCAGGGGTTAGAGAGCTAGTGAGAATCGGGTTCTGGCCCAGGGTTTCTGGAAGGGTTGGCAAGAGCCAGGAAGACTCTAGCAGTCCTTCTGCAGAGGAGGGATGAGGTACATACAGGGGGCTGACAGTGCTCAGAGACTCCTTGGGAATGAGTGAGGGCTGATGTCTTAGCTTTTGTGGGATAAGGAGATTTTAGAGGTCTGATCTGATGTGGTCACTTCTGACTTTGGATTTGGCCACATTAGTATTTGAGGTTATTTTTGTTCTTAATGAATATCCTTGAGGTTAGGAAACAAAGTAAGGTCAAAGCCTTTCATAGGAAACAACCCATAAGCCAAAATTGAGTATAACAAGAATATGCTTTTAGGTGGCATGACAGGGGTAGAGAGGCACTGGGGTTAGTACAGATTCTAACCTGTGAGGCCCATCAGTAGTTGATTTGAAGGACTGGTTTGTAGTTTGTTCTTATTCTGTAGCCCCAGCCATGCTCACAGAGACAAGGTCTTATAGTGTATAACCCTATGCTCTCGCTGCGTAGAACTCACTTTGTAGATCAGGCTGGCCTGAAACACACAAATCTGCCTGTCTCTGTAGTATTGGGATTAAAGAGGTATACCACCAACACCCCATGGTCACTCTACACCAGTGGTTCTCAACCTGTGGGTTGCAACCCCATTAGAGGTAGAAATCTTTTTGCAGGAGTTGCCTATGACCATAGGAAATATCAGATATTTACATTGTAATTCATAACAGTAGCAAAATTATAGTTATGAAGTAGTAATGAAAACAGTTTAATGACCAGAGTGTCACCACAACATGAGGGGACTGTATTAGCACAGAATGAGGAAGGATGAGAACCACTGTTCTACAGTGTTCTTCCTGTATTAGTTTACACATCAGTCACATTACATGCCTTTGAGGTGCAGTAGTCATTGGGTTTTGTAAAGTAGTCTGAGCTTAGGCATTTAGGATCTGAAATAACTTGGTGTGCTTACATTAAATTTATAGTTTAAGCAAGCAAAAGTAGAAAGTAAGACTCAAACTTTTGTGTGGATAGTATATGTCTTAGTTAGGGTTCTATTGCTGTGAAGAGACACCATGACCATGGCAACTCTTACAAAGGAAAACATTTAATTGAGGCTAGCTTATAGTTTCAGAGGTTTAGTTGATTATCATCAAGGCAGGATATGGCGACATGCAGGCCCACAAGGTGCTGGAGAAGGAGCTCAGTGTTCTACATCTTAATCCACAGGCAACAGGAAGTGAACTGAGTGCCATGTTATGTGTAGCTTGAGCATAGGAGACCTCAAAGCCTGCCTCTACAGTGAGACACTTCCTTCAACAAGGCCACACCTACTCCAACAAAGCCACACCTCCTAATAGTACCACTCCTTTTGAGGGCCATTTTCTTTCAAACCACTACAGTATATGTCTAATCACTGCAATGTGATTTATGTGTGAAAGTCAGAGGATGACTTGTGAAAGTCAGTTTGGTCTGTCATGTTGGGTTAATACCATACAGTGAGGATGTTTTTCCTTTTTCTCTAAATGGAGACAGAAGTGGCTGAAGATCCTCAGCAAGTTTCAACCATTCATCTACAACTAGGATTGCCACTGGTTTTTATTATCAGCCGACAAGCTACGTATGAAGCCGACAGAAGAACTGCAGAGTGGGTGGCCTGGCGTCTTCTGGGGAAAGCAGGTGTCCTGCTGCTGTCGAGGTATCGCGCGTTGGGTGTTAATGATGCTTCAGTGCCGTTTCCCTTGTTTTAAATATTGTAATCTAATCACAAAAACCTTTATGTCTAACAGATTCTAGTATAGTCAGAGCTACTCCTGAGCTGAAGACTATACACTAGTTAGTAGCTTGATTAAAATTAAAAAGAGGACCAGATAATCCAGCTGGTATTTACACGTGAAGTTTCTCAGTCTCACTAAATTGTAATCTTCTATTCACAATCGTTTTTAGAATCAGAACGTTCAGTTCTGTTTTAGATTGACATCTTGGGTGGCTTCTTCAGATTAATGAATAAGAGATTTATTTCCACTTTGAAAAAGGGACTCTGTGGATGTGAACATTCCTCAGCATGCTAATGTGGCCTTCAGAAGAGCAGAGAAGGTTAGTCACTTTACACACTGGTCTATAATGCTACTTCTTTTAGTTCAGATAATCCATGGGGACTAAAGTCAGAAAAAAATTACATATGTGAACATGGGAAAAGAGACGGACACATTAGAAAATAAAAACAGCAATTATGCATTTAAAGAATGATAATTTAAAGATTTTTCCAATAATAAACCTGCATTACTTTAGTCCACATGGAATACTTTTCCCTAAAATTATATTTAGTTATTTGATCTTATTATGTAATGCCTGTCCTTTTAAATTGTTTTGAATATCACTGATTACTTTTTCTGGCAAAATTTCTGGAAGCAAAATTTGCCAAAGGAAATGAGATTTGTTTTATTTTCATTTTTTTTGGAACAGGGGGTCTGTACAGTGTAATTAAGACTGACCCTTGACTTGGAGTCTTCTGTTTCAGCCTCCTGCATGCTATGAATGCTAGGGTTACTGGTGTGTATTATTCCGTGTGTGTGTGTGTGTGTGTGTGTGTGAGAGAGAGAGAGAGAGAGAGACAGAGACAGAGAGAGAGACAGAGAGAGAGAAGAGAGAGACATACATACACACACACATACACACACACACACAGGTGCTCTGACACACATGTGGAGGTCAGAGGACAACTTGTTGAAGTTGGTGTCCTCCTTGTACTGTGTGGGTTCCCCTAATTGAACTCAGGCCTTCAGGCTTGGTAGCAAGAGCTTTTCTTAACTGGGAGTAAAGAATAATTTTATGTTTAGAGTTAGATAGGAAATTGAATTTTATGGAGGAAGTCTCTTAAAAGAAGTATTAATTCTATTATTTGGTAGAATGTAAAATTAACCCATTTTGATTGGTTCTATTTGCAAGAAAATGGTGTATATTCACATTTCTTCTCTTTTGTCTTGAGATCTAGAATCTGCAATTTTTTTTGTAAGACTTTTCACTCACACTAGTTGTGACAAAAAGCGAGTGAGGATTCCAGTTCCTTTTTTTTTGCCCCATTCAGGAGGGCATCTGTCTTTAGCTGAAGCACATGTTGGATGCTTTCTCTTTGTAGTAACGGTGGCATTTACTTCCTTTTGTTGTTTGTTTAATTTCGAAACTGAAGTTTAGAGTTGTGATTTTATTATTAGTTCCAAGGAAGGAAAATATTTTAGATTGAAATGCTTTGTTACATATTAGAGATCAAGATACCACGTGACAACAAACCCTAGAAGGATGTTGGGAAAGAGAAGCCCTTATACACTGACGGCAGGAGTGTATACGGGCCCAGCCGTGGTGTAAATCAGACGGAAGGTCCTCAAAGAACTAGAAAAATAGCCTGTGTAGGCCTGGGGAGAGGGATCGGCAGGTGTGGTGCGGACACCTGAGTGTGGATCTTCAGAACTCACAAAAACCTGCCCTCGAGTGCGTGTCTGTAACCACAGAGCCCCTGTAGTGAGAAGGGAGACAGAGGCAGGTGGATCCCTAGAGATGTGAAGACCAGCTGGCTTGGTCGGACAGCAGCGACCCAGTGTCACCCAGGGTGGAGAGGGAGGACACAGAAGGTTGTCTTCTGGCCGCCATGCATGTGCTGTGCCACATCTACACCCGCATTCACAGGCACGGGCCGTGTCTCAGTTGTAAGACTGTTATGAAACACCACGACCAAAAACAATCTTTTCCTTGGGGAGGAAAAGATTTATTTGGCTCACACGATGAACACGAGTTCATCATTGGAAGAAGTCAGGACAGGAACTCAAAACAGGTTAGGAACTTGGAAGCAAGAGATGATGCAGAGGCCATGGAGGGGTGCTGCTTACTGGCTTGTTCCTTATGGCTTACTCAGCCTGCCCCCGCCTCTCTCTCGTGTCTTTGTTTTGTTTTTTTTGAGACAGGGTTTCTCTGTGTAACCACCTTGGCTGTCCTGAAATTCACTCTGTAGACCAGGCTGGCCTTGAACTCACAGAGATCCGCCTGTCTCTGCCTCGAGAGTACTGAGATTAAAGGTGTGGGCCACCGCTGCTGGGCTCAGCTGGCTTTCTTATAGAACCCGTGACCACCAGCGCTGGGATGCCACCATCCACAACGGGCTGGCCCTTCTCCATCAATCACTAATTAAGAAAATGCCCTACCTGCCTTGCCTGCTTAAAGTTTGATCTGCTGGAGGCATTTTCTCAACTGAAGTTCCCTCTTGTGTCAAGTTGGCACAACTACCCAGCACTAGTGTCATTCACACACATGAATGTCATATACACACATGCATAAATACTCTGTACACAAAAGGATCGAAAGAAAACGGGGGCAGGAGAGGCAGCCCATTGGTGAAGAGTGCTTGCTGCTTTTGCACAGGACTGAAGTTCTGTTCTCAGCACCCACAGCCACCTGTAGTTCCAGCTCCAGGGGCTCTGGTGCTCTGCCTCTGTGGCACCTGCACTCATGTGCATATACCTACACACACACACACGCACACGCACACACACACGCACACGCACACACACACACACACTTTAAGAGTAAATCTTTAAAAATGTCTACAAATGAAACTACCATATGATCCAGCTATACCACTCTTGGACATCTGTCTGAAGGATTCTTAAGTCAGCAGACCACAGGGATATTGCACATCCATTCTTATTATTTCACTATTCACAATAACTAGAAACTGGAATCAGTCCAACGTCCATCAACAGATGAATAGATAAACAGTGTGGTTCATGTGTACAATAGACTTTTTGCAGTGGTAAAAAAAAATGAAATCATGACGTTTTAGGAAAATGGATAGAACTACTAGAAATCATTATGTTAAGTGAAATAAAACAGACTCAGAAAGCGAAATACTGCATGTTTTCTCTTATATGGAGAATTTAGGTGAGAGAGAGAGAGAGAGAGAGAGAGAGAGAGAGAGAGAGAGAGTGTGTGTGTGTGTGTGTGTGTGTGTGTGTGTGTGTAAGAGTCGGGAAACTAGAAAGGAGACGCTGAGAGAGGAGAGGAATTTACAGGAAAGGGGAGGAGGGAGAGGGCATTCACGTGACAAACAGCAGGGGGCACTGTTCAGCAGGAGGCAGTAGACCAGCAAAGGGGGTGCAGGAAGGTTGGGGGAGGGCAGTAGGGGAAAGGGACAGATAAGCACAAAATATGTTGACATGTTTGAAAACGTCATAACGACACCTGTCACTCTGTGTGCTAACTTGAAAAATGAACATCTCTAGGAAGCGCCTGTGGAATTTCTGGTGTTAGATGATGTTGATTTAATAATTGCCCATGTGAAAAATAATATGTACGTTGAAGAAATACAGGAAGATGAGGATGGAGATGAGGAAGGCCCAGATCTGGGTAAGAACTGCAAGACCACCCTTCCAGCCCTCCGCACCCCCAGCCCAGCAGTGAAATGCCCAGTAGATGAACGTCTTCATTGATGTGATCTCCTTCAGGATCTGTGAGGGAATCTGGGGAGGGGGACTTGGAATCACATTGGTTGACTGGTGAGCAGATGAATGGGGCTTTCTGTTGCGTTTTGGTGGGAACCTTTACCGGTTCACACCGGGCTTCCAGCTCCCCACACTTTTGCCTCTGTCTCACACAGTAAGTCCTTTTCACCCACCGGGCTTGCACCTCACAGACCCACACAAAGCCGTGGCGTATTTCATTTTTATCGTTCCTCCTGGGAAATGAAATCATAATCAACATTATTGTGTTTGTAGTTGTAAACGCGTCTGGTGGATTTCAGTAACATTTTACTATTTATTTACTTAGCAGTCACTTTTGGCTTTTATTCTCATTGCTGACATGGCTTTCTTTGATTAACAATCAAGTTCTCTAAGAGAACTAGCCTCACCTTTGATTTATAGCTGAGGAATCTGTTTCCACAGTTATGTGACTTGTCCACGGTCACACCAGCAGTACAGTGGTGGAACCCAGCCCAGAACTTAAGCATTCTGACATAAGACTGATTTGCTTTCATTATCGTTCCTAATATTTTTTCATGACATTAATCTTATTCTGTAATTGCTTATTTACCTTTTTCTGTGTGTGCCTAAACTACAAATATCTGAATCAGGGATTGTGGTTTTTTTTTGTGTCCCACTAGTGAGTATTTGAACGCCCTGTGTATATTATTATATCATCACCAGAGTCTCCAAGGGGCTCCCCTTGAGGTGCACCCGTTATCATGATCAGCATTGCAGTGCTGTCCTTAAATAAGAACTTGAGCTGCTACAGTGACCTGCTCGCTGGTTTGAGCTGAGCACGGGTTCTCGTCTGGTGTGTAGAGTGGAGTTTTTTGTGTTTCCTCCACAGATTTCTTCTAACTTTAAACTAGCTGACCTGAGTTCTGCTCTATTGCTGCTTGCTCTGTTCTACTTGTCAGGTTAGGGCACCTGTTCCTGTCTCGGTTTAGTGAGATTCCTCTCCTCAGCAGCCATTGCTTGCTTCAAGATTTCCTTGTGGAAGTCATGTCTCCTCTTGCCTCCTTCTGTTTGCTTCAGTTTGCCCTCACAGAACTGCTTTTCCCAGGACCTGCTGTCACGCCCCAGCTTGTTCCTAGTTTTTTGGGGGAGGGGAGGGGCAGATAAACTTTTTCCATTTTAACCTCCTATTATGTGTAATCTATATTGGCCTTTGGTATTGCATAATGTCGTGCCTTATATGCATAATCTCCTCTCTACTTTGAATCATCCCATTTACAGAGAAATAGAAAAGGGTTTTAGGAAAGAATTTGTCACAGTGCAATTTAAGAGACAAGTACCTCCCAGAGGAAGTGGCCGAAGTGTGAATTAGGATGGAGAATCCTGGGTTCCATAAAAAGGCAACACATAGAAAAAGAAGAAAAATGTATAGGTGCTGTATAGTACACAAGGAAGAGGACCTTCAAGAGTTCTGTTATTGAGACTGTAATTTCTTGGTGCCACGGGAGGAGGGCCACTCTTAAAGGAAGGCAGTGGACATGTAGGCTTTTAGGGTTTCCTAATCTGAAATTCTTGGCTCATTTTTCTGCCTACAGTTCCAGCAGTTTAGAATTTTCTCTTGCCGTGCATTCTTTACAGTTCGTCTCACTAGCCATTAGTGCCTGTGTGTGATAAGTACTTTCATGTCTCCGAGCCTTTGTAGCATTATTCGATTGTATAAAGCACTCTTTATTTCTGGCCTGGTAGACTTTCAATCTCCTCGTCAAAATTTCCCTATTAAGAGCCCTCACTGTGTCCTTTACCTTCAAACTGATCAGAATTTGTAATTGTATCTTTATTCCTTGATGAGTTTATTGCCCAGCTTGTTCATTGATAGACGTGCCATGTGGTCAAGAATAAGTCTTTTAACCCTTTATTCTAGTGTTTATCATCATGTTTGGCACCCTGTGGGCTCTAAATAAGTAAAAAGTAAAATGTGGTAGACCCCTTTAGGATTCTGAATTAATATAGTGATTAGAAACAAAATTGCCATATTCCCATTGTTTGTAGAATAAAATTAAATGATTGCTCCAGGAATTGACCAATTTTGTGATTTCTGGGTCAGAAAGCATCTCAGAGTCATTAAGTTATAACCAGGCAACTGAGAACTTTTCTAAATATCATA
The DNA here is from genome assembly GCF_949786415.1 of Peromyscus eremicus. Classification (NCBI taxonomy): domain Eukaryota; kingdom Metazoa; phylum Chordata; class Mammalia; order Rodentia; family Cricetidae; genus Peromyscus; species Peromyscus eremicus. The sequence goes on from NC_081425.1 coordinate 76,064,412, forward strand.
CATACTGTTTAGAAAACATGGATTCAGAAATTGGTAGTACTTTAGTACTACCATTCCTATGATAACTTGTGGCATTTTGAATATTTAATTATGTAATCTATATGTAAATTAAGCTCTCTTTAAACCATTTTAGCTATTCAAGATGATGAAGTGGAGGAGACTGTTTTCAGAGATAGAAAGAGATCGTTACCTTTGGAGCTGACAGTGGAGTTAACACAGGAAACATTTAACTCGACAGTCACGACTTCTGACAGCATAGTGCTCTTTTATGCTACCTGTAAGTATGTTCTTTGGAAGGACGCTATATTTCATGTGAGCACCCTTAAAGGAGATGGGTTTTATGTTTGCTTCCTATGTATTATACATTGTAAAATGGCAGAGTTTTCGTGTCTCAGGTAGACTGCACACATTGAAGCATTTACTTTTGATTCTAAGCAGTAAAACTGATTTTCTCTTTTTCTAGATATATAATTTACAAAATGAAGGTAAATGATTAAGCTAGAAATTCAGCTAGTTACTTTTGACAACTAGTGTGTTTGAATGTAACTATATATCAACATTTTTTAGTAGTAGTACAGGAAATCTATTATCTTCAAGGAATAGCCATTTCAATGTATACAGTATGAATAAAAAAATCAGTTGCGTTTGGAATCCGTATAAGTGATTGAATAATATAGAGTACTCTTAGTATGATTATTTGTTATTTGGAAATGCTAGTTTTGGTAATTCCCATAAATCTCTGCATGTGTTTATGTGTGTGATGTAAGTATGGGTAGTCTGTAGATAAGCATGTCCTAATGTCTGTTGAACTTTCTGATTTTATTGTAGGGCATGCAGTATCCATGGCATTTCTGCAATCCTATATTGATGTGGCAATTAAATTGAAAGGTATTATCCTGTGATATGCATGCTTATTTTGTGATCTGACTATGAAACCTTTTGTAACACTGTCTTAAAGAAGCAAACAAACCACACATAAAGTTTCAGATTGTGACCCTAAGATTAAATGAGTAAATCAAGAGGGTTAGTGGTGACACCTCTACCAATTCTTTCATCATTCAGGGGTGTTTTAACTAGATTGAGTTTTTTAATGTTTCAATGTGAAGTTGAAAATTGTCATTTCAAGATCTATGAGGAATTGTGTTGGAATTTTGATGGGGATTTCATTGAATCTGTAGATTGGTTCTGGTAGCGTAGCCATTTTAAGTATAAATCCATGAGTGTGGGGGATCTTTCCATCTTCTGATGTCTTCTTTGATTTCTTTCTTCAGTGTCTCAAAGATTTTAATCCTACAAGTCTTTCATTTGCTTGGCTAGAGTTACTGCAAGATATTTTATATTATTTGAGGCTATTGTGGAGGATGTTGTTTTCCTGATTTCTTTCAGAGTCCATTTGTCATTTATGTAGAGGAAGGTTACTGATTTTTGTGAGTTAATTTTGTTTACTTCTGCTTTGCTGAAAGTGTTTATCAGCTGTAAGAGTTTCCTGGTAAAATTTTTAGGATCACTTATGTATACTATCATATCATCTGCAAATAATGATAGTTAGACTTCTTCCTTTCCTATTTGTATCCCCTTGATCTTCTTTAGTTGTCTTACTGCTCTAAGACTTCAAGTACTATATTGCATTACATAGGTATGGAGAAAGTGGACAACTTTGTCTTGTTCCTAATTTTAGTGGAAATACTTTTGAGTTTTTCATTATTTAAGTTGATGTTGGCTATGCTTGCTGTAAGTTGCCTCTATTATGTTGAGGTATGTCCCCTGTATTCCTAATCTTTCCAGGACTTTTATCATGAAGGGGTGTTGAATTTTGTCAAAGGCCTTTTCTTTATCTAATGAGATGATCTTACGGGTTTTGTCTTTCAGTCTGTTTATATGGTGGATTACATTTAGTGATTCACATAGCTGAACCATTCCCGAGTCTCTGAAATGAAGCCTACTTAATCATGGCAGATGGTCTTTTTGATGTGTTCTTGGATTTGGTTTGCAAGTATTTTATTGAGAATTTTTGCATCTGTGTTCATAATGGAAATTAGTCTATAATTGTCTTTGTTGTTTCTTTTTCTTTTCTTTTTGGTTTTTTGAGACAGGGTTTCTCTGTGTAGTTTTGGTGCCTGTCCTGGATCTCACTCTGTAGCCCAGGCTGGCCTCGAACTCACAGAGATCCACCTGCTTCTGCCTCCCGAGTGCTGGGATCAAAGGTGTGCACCTCCACCACCACCACCACCACCTGGCTGTTGGTTCTTTATGTGGTTTAGGTATTAGGATGACAATGGCTGTTTCAAAAGAACTGGACAGTGTTCCTTATGTTTCTATTTTGTAGAATAATTTGAGGAGTATTGGTATTAACTTTTCTTCAAAAGTCTCATAGAATTCAGTGCTAAAACCACCTGGCCCTGGGCCTTCTTTCCTTTCCTTTCTTTTCCTTTCCTTTGATTTCCTTTTTCCTTTCCTTTGATTTCCTTTTTCCTTTCCTTTCCTTTCCTTCTTTTTCCTTTTTCTTTTCCTTTCTGTTCCTTTCCTTTCCTTTGATTTCCTTTTTCCTTTCCTTTCCTTTCCTTTGATTTCCTTTTTCCTTTCCTTTCCTTTCCTTTCCTTTCCTTTCCTTTCCTTTCCTTTCCTTTCCTTTCCCTTCCTTTCCTTTTTTTCCTTTCCTCTCCTGTCCTTTCCTTTCCTTTTAACTTTCCTTTCCCTTTTTCTTTCCTTTCCCTTCCTTTCCTTTCCCTTCCTTTTCCCTTTCCTTTCCTTTTTTCGTTCCTTTCCTTTCTCCTTTCCTTTCCTTTCCTTTCCTTTTTCCTTTCCTTTTTTCCTTTTTCCTTTCCTTTCCTTTCCTTTCCTTTCCTTTCCTTTCCTTTCCTTTCCTTTCCTTTCCTTTCCTTTCCTTTTTCCTTTCCTTCCCTTCCCTTCCCTTCCCTTCCCTTTCCTTTCCTTTCCTTTCCTTTCCTTTCCTTTCCTTTCCTTTCCTTTCCTTTTTCCTTTCCTCCCTCCCTCCCTTCCTCCCTCCCTCCCTCCCTCCCTTCCTTCCTTCCTTCCTTTATTTATTTGGTTGAGAGACTTTTAATGACTGCTTCCATTTCAGTAGGGGTTATAGGTCTTTTAAAATTCCTTATCTAGTCTTGATTTAACTTTGTTAAGTGGTGTGTATTGAGAAAGTTATCCATTTCTTTTAGACTTTTCAAATTTGATGGAGTACAGGTTTTTAAAGTATGTCCTTAGGATTCTTAGGATTTCCTCGGTGTCTGTTGTTATGTCTCTAATTTTGTTAATTTGGATCTCCTCTTTCTGCTTTTTAGTTAACATGGCTAAGGGTTTTACAATTTTATTTTCTCAAAGAAACAACTCTTTGTTTTATTGATTCTCTGTAATTTTGTTGTTATTGTTGTTGCTATTTTATTGATTTCAGCCCTGAGTTTGATTATTTCTTGCTGTCTATCCTTTTGGGTGTGATTTTTTTCTCTCTGTTCTAGAGCTCTCAGTTATGCTGTCAAGTTACTAGTATGAGATCTTTGCAATTTCTTTATGTAGACAGTGCTATGAACTTGCCTCTTAGAACTGCCTTCACTGAAAAAAAAATAGAACTGCCTTCATTGTGTACCATAAATTCTGATATGTTGCAATTTCATTTTCAATCAGTTCTAGAAAGTTTTAAATTTCCTCCCTAGGTTCTGTCTCAACCCAATTTTCATTCAGTAAAGAGTTGTTCAGTTTCTATGAGTTTGTTAGCTTCCTGTTGGTTCTGTTGTTGTTGATACCCAGCTGTATTTAATATGTGTTTAGGATGCTGGGTGTTTGTTGTTGTTGGTTCAGTTTTCTTGTACCTGTTGAAACTTGCCTTGTATCCAAGTATATGAAGTGTGTGGTCAATTTTAGAAAAAGTTCCATGAGCTACTGAGAAGAATGTATTTTTTTTTGTGTGTGTGTGTGTGTGTTTTGATGAAATGATATGTAAATATCTCTTAGATCCATTTAGCTTATGACATCAGTTAGTTTCAGTACTTCTTTGTTTAGCTTTTTGTCTGGGTGACCTATTGGCAAGAGTGGGGTATTGAAGTCACCCACTCACTAGTCAGGGCTAATATGTAATTTAAGGTATATATACCTTAAATGTGTTTCTTTTATGAACGTTGATGCCCTTGTGTTTGGTGCATAGATGTTAAGAATTGCAATGTCCTCTTGGTGGATTTTTCCTTTGATGAGTATGTAGTTCCTTCCCTATCTCTTTTAATTAGTTTTGAATTGAAGTCTTTTTTAAAAATCAGACATTAAAATGAATACACCAGCTTGCCTCATAGGTCCATTTGATTGGAATATTTATTTCCATCCCTTTCCCCCGAGGTGATGTCTATCCTTGATGTTAAGGTTTGTTTTTTGGATGCAGTAGGACGGATCCTGTTTTCAAATCCATTCTGTTATTGTATCTTTTTATTGGGGAATCGAGACTATTGATGTTGATCAATGAGCTTTGTTTGTTGATTTCTGCTTTTTTTTTTTTTTTTTTGGTTCTTCTGATGTTATTTATTCCTTGTGTTTTCCTGTGTGTGGTTAACCTTTTCAGGTAGAAGTTGTCTTTCTAGTGCCTTCTATAGGGCTGGATTTGTAGATAGATATCTCCTTAAATTTGGTTTTCTCATGGAATGTCTTTCTTTTTCAATCTGTTGTGATTGAAAGTTTTGCTGGGTATAGTAGTCTAGCCTGGCATCTGTGGTCTCTTAGAATTTGTAGAACATCTTTCTTTTAGAACACTTTCTGCCTTTTAGAGTCTCCAGTGAGAAGTCAAGTGTTACTCTAATAGGTCTGCCTTTATATGCTACTTGGTCTTTTTCCCTTGCAGCTTTTAATGTTCTTTCTTTGTTCTGTACATTGACTGTTTTGATTAGTATGTGTCATGGGGAATGTCTTTTCTGTTCCAGTCTATTTTGTGTTCTGTACCCTTTTGTACCTTGGTAGGCGTCTTCTTCTTGAGGTTAGGGAAATTCTCTTCTATGATTTTGTTGAAAGTATTTTCTGTGCCTTTAACCTTGCTTCTTCTCCTTCCTCTGTTCCTGTTATTTATAGATTTGGTCTTTTCATAGTGTCCTAGATTTCCTGGATGTTTGTACCTGGAGTTTAAAAAAAATCACTATTTCCTTGACCAAGGCATTCTTTTCTTCAAGAGTGTCTCCAGTGCTGGAGCTCTCTCTTCCATTTTTTATTCTGTTGGTGAGGCTTACCGCTAAGGTTCCTTTTCAGGTTTCCACATTTTTCATTTCTAGATCTTCCTCAGTTTGTGTTTTCTTTATTGATTCCATTTCCACTTGCAAGTCTTGAACTGCTTTCTTCTACTGTTTCTTTGTGTTTTCATAGATTGCTTCAGTGGATGTCTTCACTTCCTCTGTAAGGACTTCTGACGTATTCATAAAGGCTATATTGAGGTCTATGTCTTCTGCTTCAGCTGTATTGCATTTTTCAGGGCCTGCTGTGGTAGAGTTGCTGGGCTCTGGTGGTGATTTGTCTTGGTTGTTATTGATTGTGTTTTTTACTGACGTCTAAGCATCTGGGTTTGAGATATTTGTAATTCTAGGTTCTGATATCAGGTCTTATCTTTGTTGGGGTGGTTTTCTGTTCCTGGGTTTTGCTGCCCTTTCTGGTTCTTAGGAGAGTGTGGATGGCTGTGGGTTGCCTGGTAGGGAATGTTTCTGAGATCCTACCAGGTGTGGCTACTGGGTGTTTCAGATAGAATGTGCGTTTTTGGTATTGGGAGCTGACACTTAGGCATAGAGATGGGCTTGGGGTAGGTATTGATGGAGTCCACAGGAGGAAAGCAGGGTGTCCCACCAGTGTGTGTTTAGTCCCCTGGGATTGGAGCAGAGTGAGGAGAGGCCACAGCAAGTAGTCTAGGGATCAGAGTAGGGGATGGGATTTGGAGGAGAGGAGGGAGAGTGAAGACTTGAAAATTGCTTACCTACTTCCCTGGTCAGTGTCGGGGGAGGTCCAGTTCCCAAGGAATACCCGAGAGTGTTGTTGGCTGAGACAAAGGCATGGGGTGGTGAGGATGGCTGTAGGAGAAGATCTGTGTGGTCCTCTAGAGATGGGTCAGAGAGAAAGGGAAGGCTTTGGTAGGTGATCTGATACAGAGCTGGAGATGAGACAGGGGGATTGGATTTAGAACAGAGATGATAGGGTGAAGGCCTGAAGACCCCCTACCTGCTTCCCTGGCCTTTGTGCTTGGTGGGTTGTAGGGAATTAGTTTTCTTGCTTTCTGTTGCTGTGATAAAACACCATGACCAAAAGCAACTTAGGGACAAGAGGGTTTATTTCTCCTCACAGCTACAGTCCTCCATGGAAGGAACTCAGGGTAGGAACTTGGAGGCAGGACTGGATTAGAGACCACGAAGGAATGCTGCTTGCTGCCTTGAACTCCTTGGCTTTCTCAGCCTGCTTTCGTATACAGCCCAGCACTATCTGCCCAGGTTGATCCAGTGGGCTCCTCCTATAGATTGCCCTCCTACAGCAGTCATTAATTAAGACAGTACCCCACGGACTTGCCTACAGGTCAGTTATGAAGGCATTTTCCCAATTATGTTTTTCTCTTCTCAGATGTGCCTAGGTTTGTGTCAAGTTGATTAAAAACCAACCAGCACAATAGTATCAATAACAATAGTGTTTTGCATCTGTCTTGATTTCTATACAAGTTAAATATTCCAGATCTGAAAAACTGAGGAACAGAAGTATTTTGGATTTATTTAATTTGGAAATAAATTTAATAATTTAATTTGGAAGTAAATTAAATTTAATAATATAATTTATTTTAATTTTATATAAAAATCATATAATGAGATATCTTGGGTATGAGACCAAAATCTAAACATGGAATTCATTTGTGGTTGACATACTTCCTGTAAACATAGTGTCAAGGTAATTGTAGCCAGTATTTTTCTGATTATAGTTTGTCACATTAGTCTAGAATTTTCTACTTGTGGTGCCACATGAACACCCAACAACTTTCAGATTTTGGAGAGTTTTACACTTCAGAATTTTAAGTTGTATTAGGAATCTCTAGAGAAGCAGAACCCAGTAGAATGAATATATTAAAGGGGATTAGATTAGCTTACGCGATATGCTTGGGTAATCAATCAGTGGCTGTCTTCACACTGAGAAGCCTGAGAGCCCAGGAGCTACCCAGTCCACGAAGCTGGATGTCTCTGCCGTTCAGTGGTGCTGAAGGTCTGAGGATTCCTGCAGGGCCACCAGTTCCGTCTCTTTTGGAAGCTTAAAGAATTAGGCTCTGATATCAACAACAGAATATATTGGCAGTAAAGGCAGCAGCAACTGAGTAGATGAATTTTCCAACAGGGTGAATCTACTCACCAGTAAGACATGAGAGCAGCGAAGCAAAAAGCCAAACCTTTCCCTCAGAATGTCCTTATCTGGCTGCCATGGTAGAGCTCTACATAGATGTAGGTGGGTGTTTTTATATAACCCGATCAAGGACATCCTTTGCAGATATGCCCAGTAGCTCGCCTCTCAGTTAATTCCAGTTAAATCCAGTTTTGTTGACAACCAAGAATAACCATCACAAGTCCACCCCTGTCAACCCAACACCCAATCTTATCTCCATACATCGTGTTGAATTTCCAGGCGAAAACCATAGCAAGTCATAATTCTGTCTATTGTAATGTGACTGTCTCACAACCACCAATGACACTGTTTCCCCTGAAAGCAGGTGAAAAGAAGACCCCTTGAGGAATGCCTAGTCTTTTAGTGTCCTAGAGCTTTGATACTGTAGATTTACAGCGTGTAATTACTGATACCACCTCAATCTAGGCCAGCAGCGCAAAGTCACAGGAACAGGAAGCAAAGTTTTTTTCTAGTGGGCTGCTAGAGGTGATGGTGAGGGGCACCGTTCCTGTTTCTACCCCTTGCTTCCTGGACGCCTGAATCCTGTACAGTATATCGGGTGCTGATTCAGAGCATACACAGCTCTCTGGAGAACTCGGCTCCAGCCCTCCAGGCCAGTGTCACCTAGTTGGCACTGTAACTGTGTCATTAGAAGGCTGTCCATTATTCTGTCAGGTTACTTCAGAAGGATGGGAGACATGGTAAGACCAGGGAATACTCTATGTATGAGCTCACTGCTGCACTTCCTTACAGTCCCCTGGTTCAAAGAAGTGCTGTGTAGAATTTCATGATGGTGGATAAGGCCTTCTATCAGTCAGTGGATAGAATATCAGGATGGTGGATAAGGCCTTCTATGAGTCCATGGATGGAATATCATGATGGTGGATAAGGCCTTCTATCAGTCAGTGGATGGAATATCAGGATGGTGGGTGGATAAGGCCTTCTATGAGTCCATGGATGGAATATCATGATGGTGGATAAGGCCTTCTATGAGTCCATGGATGGAATATCAGGATGGTGGATAAGGCCTTCTATGAGTCCATGGATGGAATATCAGGATGGTGGATAAGGTCTTTTTATCAGTCCATGGATAGAATATCATGATGGTGGATAAGGTCTTCTATCAGTCAGTGGATAGAATATCATGATGGTGGATAAGGCCTTCTGTGAGTCAATGTATGGAATATCATGATGGTGGATAAGGCCTTCTATCAGTCCATGGATAGTAGTTTTGTCAGAAGCTGTGGTGATATATTGTATACTCTAATGAAATTTGTCTGAAGATCAGAGGACAGAACAAGCCACTAGATTAAACATAGAAGCCAGGCAGTGGTGGCACACACCTTTAATCCTAGCACTCGGGCAGCAGAAATCCATCTGGATCTCTGTGAGTTCAAAGCCACCCACAACATGAGATTGACTCAGTCTAAGAGAGAAAACAGAGACAGGCAGTGGTGGCACACACCTTTAATTCCAGTACTGGGAAGCACACATGCGTTTAATCCCAGGAAGTGAAAGCTGGGTGGAGAAAGGTATATAAGGCATGAGGAGACAGCCTTTTCGGAAGAAGCATCTCTTTCAACTAGAGGCTTTTTTTGGCTGGAGCCTTTCAGGTGAGGACTCAGAGACATTCAGTCAGAGGATTCGTGGAGTTGGCCAGGTTTGAGCTGTGTGGCTTATTCCTTTGTCTCTCTAATCTTTCAGCATTTACCCCAATATCTGGTTCTGGGTCTTTTTTTTTTTTTAATTAAAAGACCATTTAGCAGTTCGTGTTACAAGAAGCATTACTTTCAGGAAGGGCAAATCCATATCCAAAGTATGTTTGGTTAAGAATAATGTGCTACCCTTTCTATAATGGTCCAGTGTAGTCATTCTGCCACTAGGTGGCACCTAGACACCCAGGGGAATGTGTCATATAATCGCAGCCCAGTGCTGGTCTCTACTACAGGAAGATCTAGCACTCAACAGCAGCTGTAGCCAGGTCAGCTTTGGTGAGTGGAAGTCCATGTTGTTGAGCTCTTGTGTAACCTGCATCTCTACAACCATGGGTCCACTGGGATAGCCTGGGAAAGAGGCTGCCTCTCCACAGTAGGTCATCCTGTCAGCTTGATTATTAAGCTCCTCACTGAAGTGCCTTTTTTTTTGGGGGGGGGGGTTCGAGACAGGGTTTCTCTGTGTAGTGAAGTGCCTTTTTGATGGGCATTTTTTGGGGGCACAAAAGTGTCTTTGCATCCTTTGACAATTTGATGAGCTCTGTCCATATACTTTTTCCCCAAATGTCTTTCTACCAATTCTCAATCTTACTTCTTCCAAGTCCCCAACCATCCAGCCAACCATTGGCTACAGCCCATCAATCAGTATAGAACCACGTATTTGACCATCCTCTTTCCAAGCATATGCACTACCAAAATGATACTCAACTTGTACCCTAATTTTTTCATTATAAAAACATTGTAGTACTTTTTACATTAATCCTATATTCTGTCTTTGATGTTGGCCTCTTGAGAAAAAGCCAGTTTTTGAAGTCCAAGATGATGAGTATTTTTGCCTCTGCCACAAGGTGGCAGCAAATATCAGATTTAATTAATTATTTATTTTTTTGGGTACCTACATAGTCACAATGTCAAAGAAAATCCCCCTTTCAGATTAGAAATTTTATTTGAAGTTAATGTGTTAATGAAATGCATGGGATGTAGTCCTCTAGGCATATTAGATTGTTAACTGAAATATAAATCAAGAGCAAATCCACTTTCTTTTAACTAATTCCTCCAGTATAAGGAGTCTTATAACTTTAAATAACATGTGTCAGTGCTCTTTCTCATTTACAAGAAAAATCAGCTTTCAGTTTTGAGAGAAGAGTTTAGGAGGGTCTGACATGTTGAGGACAGTTGCAGTAGAGAAGGCGTGTGTCACAGCATTCACTGGGTTCCACATACAGTTATGACGCTGTCGAGGAGCAGGTGGCACTAACTTATAACAACATGACTTAGGGGTAGAGAATGGCAAAAAACTGGCCAGCAGGTCTGCTCTTAGGAGGAAGAAGGTGTCCCTTTGTTTATTAGTTCATTTAATGTTCCGGTAGTAATATACTTTGACTTAACCGTTTTTAATACACCTGCAAAGAAATAACAGTGTGCATTCCCACATTTCTATGGGATATGTACTTAGGAAGTACTGGGATTATAGTGGTGAGTCTTACACTGTTTTTTGTTTGTTTTGTTTTGTTTTTGTTTTTCGAGACAGGGTTTCTCCGTGTAGCTTTGTGCCTTTCCTGGAACTCACTTGGTAGCCCAGGCTGGCCTCGAACTCACAGAGATCCGCCTGGCTCTGCTTCCCGAGTGCTGGGATTAAAGGCGTGCGCCACCACCGCCTGGCTATACTGTTTTATTAAGCAGAGGCAACGTTAAATCTGAAGTGATGTTATTACTTCTGGGAGCTAGAATTCTTTTAAAGCATAAAGGTGGTTTCCATTATTCCATTTATAGTGGTGATGGCTGCTCTTCCAGAGGACCCAGGTTTGATTCCCAGCACCCATAGCTCACACCTGTCTGTAACTCCAGGTCCAGGACATCTGATGCCCTTTTTTGGCCTCCATGGGCACCAGGCATGCACATTGTACACAAACATCCAGGCAAAACACCACACACAAAAATAAATAAAATTTAAAACCTTTTTATTATAAAATACAAAACCAATACATTCCATAATTTGAGTCATAAAGTTTTGTTATACATGGAAGTCCTAAATTGATACAGATTTCTTAATTTAATTTATTAGCTCTTACTTTTTATTAGAACGAATTTATTTTTTTTTCATAGCTTAATTATGTGTTGCTTGTGTTAGTTGATTTTTAAAACCTGTTTTCACCCAACGATTTATATATTTCATAGAGCTTTACACGCTTCATTGTTGAACAAGTAAGAATATGAGCTTTATATCCTGTGCATTTTCCTAGGCTGAAAAGAGATTATTATGGTCTTTAGATGGGGTTGATAGCCGAGGCCCCAGATGGGTGCTTCGATGGTGAAGAATACAGGTACAGTCTCTCCTCCCAAGGAGTTCTCTTCACAGAGACAGACACTGATCAGCAATGCAGATGAAGACAGGGCCACAAAACTTGACGAGGAAATGAGTAAACGTGTTCTGTCATCACATGTGGCAAAGGGAGCTGGTGCAGGTGGGGTGCCGGGCCAGGCAGCCATGACAGTGTCATGTTGACAGATACCTACACTACAAAGCTTGGTGGGGCGGGCTGGTAGCAAAACAGCGATGGGAGATGGGTGAGGAGGAGTGTGCCGGTCACCAGAACAGATTGGAGTTTGAAAATAGTGTCTCTAGGAATATGTTAGAGATACTGAATATGGGAAGGGAATCAGAAGCCCATTGTAGTTATCCAGGAAAAAAAAGAATAATACTGGCAATAATATAAATAGAAAATAATTGGAAACATGTAAAAGTTGAGTGATAAAACTGGAAAGATACTGGCTGGGTAGGCATGGGAAACTTAGAAACAGAGAGGCGTGAAAGAAGTTTCTTTTTTTTTTTTCCATAGCTGCACAAGAGAGGCCCCCTTCATCACTGCACAGAATGGAACTACTTAGTCTCAGACTTGTAGAGTCTGAGGATGTGTTCATTCACAGGGTAACAGAGCCACCACTAAAGAGAGCTGGGTCTGGAACTTCAAGAAGTTGAGGCCAGAGATACAAGTGTAGGCTGTATTGGATTGTTGGTCATTCCTGGGATTGTTGAAAAAGAGCAAGAGGAAAAGCACTTTAAACTCAGGCTTAAGAGGGTCCCAACTCCAGTAATAGAAGAGCCTATAGAAGGGTCCAAAGGGGAGAAGCTGTAGAGACAGGAAAAAGCCAACAGGGAAGGTCTTACAGAGGAAGAGAGTCCTGCAGGAGTGTGTCATGCTGGGCACTTAAAGTGAGTGGGATTGGAAGATAGGGAAACTGAGCCATGAACATTCTACATTAGTGTTTATGACGTGTGCATTTTTCTTTAATTCAGGCACATCCACTATCCTCCTCACTAGAATAAATTGTGCAGATTGGTCTGATGTATGTACGAAGGAAAATGTCACTGCATTTCCTGTGGTAAAGTTGTATAAGGAAGGTGAGAGCCCAGTGTCTTACGCAGGCATGTTGGGAACGAAAGATCTCCTGAAGTTTATTCAGATGTGAGTATTCAGCTTCACTTGACGATGTCTAGGTTTGAGGTCTGTAGCTCAACTCTACACTTCGTTGACATGCTTTGAATAGGCTCAGGGGGATACTAGCCTGAGATCACAGAGTCAATGTTGACAGTGAAACTTTGTGCACGGTCTGTCACTTTCATTTAATGAGACAGATTCTTTTTAAAAGAATAATTTTGTCCAATAGTCTATGTAATATATTGTTTGCTAGGTTCTATTTTTTAACAAACTGGAAAATATCTTTAAAAATTAATTTTGAGTATAGTTATATGTTTATCCAGAAACAGGATCTCCTGTCCAGTGGACATAGCATCCATCCAAGAAGCAGAAAAATACTTACGTGGGGAGTTATATAAAGACCTGTTCAGTGTTACTAGTGTGTCAGTACTGGGGCTCTTCAGTCCAGCCATGACATCAGGTAAGTAGAGTTGCCACTCGCTCACACTTTTTTATCTTATTTCATGTTTGCTTCATGTGTGGTACATAGGTGTGTGCGTGTGTATGTGTTTGCAATTTTAAGGTGCATATTATGTCATATACTTGCACCTCTCTCCAGGCTGTATGTAAGAAGACAGCTGTGTCCATTTCCCTGGCTTCAGCAGTACATTCAAAAATACCAACTATTTATTTGGTTATTCTGTATGATTAGAGTGCTATACATTTAAATTTTTTTATTTTATGTACAGTGGTGTTTTGCCTGAATGTATGTCTGTGTGAGAGTGTCAAAAGCCCTGAAACTAGAGTTGCGACAGGTGTGAGCTGCCATGTGAGTGCTGGGAATTGAACCCCAGTCCTTTGGAAGAGCAATCAGTGCTATTAACCACTGAGCCATCTCTCCAGCCCTGAGTGCTATCTATCTTAAAGCTGACACTCAGAGAACATTTGTTTAGGAAACCACGGTTGTGTCATATCAATAGATATCTCTTTAGCAACAGTGCCACAAAACAGATTTGTTTTAGCTGCTCTGTGTCTGCACTTAAGTATTAATCTTTGTAATTTAATGGTAATGAAGTTCTACCATCTGGAAAGCCTGTGTAGGCTGCCTAGTACACATAATGTTAGAGTTTCTCAAGCTTCTCTCGTCTGTGTCTGTGCAGCAAAAGAACATTTCAGGGAAGCGGGGAAGCAGCTGAGAGGCTCTGTCATCACGGGAGTTTATTCTGAGGATGATGTTTGGATACTGTAAGTTTGTTGCTCTTCTAATTCGGGGGCAGATGAAACGATGCAGTATAATGTGCCACTTCACAGTTGATAGGGAGATTAAGAAGAATCTTAAGTTAATTTTCAACCAACATGCAAGGTGACAGGTGTCTGGAACTTCATAAATACTTAGCCTGGTCTCCCATCTTCCTGCCCCCCTCCCCCTCTGCTCCTATCTGTATCCACCCACTACAGTATTCTACATTTTTACTTTTCTTCCTGGAAGATGTCTGGGAAGTGCTATGCTGTTAGCTTCTTTAAATACCCGCTTTGAAGTGCCCATAGGCGTGATCTTGGGCTCCTACTTAATTTTGAAGCACCTACAGAAGTGATTATACTTACTTTTGCTCCTATAAAAGTTTTTGCCTTTGGATCCTGTTATTTGTGCTTTGACTTGTCTTTGGAGTCTTTACAGTGTTGAGGATTTTATTTCCCGGTTGCTGTTTTTGTTTGCTACCAAAGAATATGTAAAAATGTATTAAAACTTCACTTGTTCTGCCGATGGAAGGTGGGATTGCTATGGGTCACCAGTGTACTCTATTGGTGTATCGCACTAGCTTGAAGGACTACACTGCGTATTTGGAGATTTGCATTAACACACATGACATTCATCATGATGCAGGTGAACTTACAAGTACCTGTAGTTTGTGTTTTCAGTTTTCTGGCTACAGCATTACTAATTCTGATATCTGAACTCAAGGCCTTTAATTTTGAACTCTTCTCGATGGGGAACTTTAGATCATTTTCTGTAATTAGTCATTTTTTTAAATAATATGTATTGAACCAGGGTATAGGAGACCTATTTATTTGATAAACTGTAGTCACATACTATTTTCTGCTGTTAATTGGCATTTAAGATATAAAGAGCTGGGCCAGTACTCTTTTCAGAGTGTTTGGTTTATAGCCAGCTAGCTCATCAACTTGGTGCCCGCTCTGGGAGATCTGGAGTGGGCTCTTTACCAACCTTATGGTATTGTAGTGTCTGTACTTCCTTCTCGTTCACACTGTATACCTTTACTGGCCATGGCACACTGAACATTTTTCACTTGAAAATAGAGGATTTCACTTAGAGGATTTGGGTTTTATCAGATTTAGTAGCAAAAGTGAGTTCTTCACATATTGTCTAGAGCACCTCAGGAGTTCAGTGTCTTGCAGTTTTTGCTCTCTGAGCCCCATTCAGCTCTAAGACAGGATGACAGAAACTACTTTTAGAAGTACTCTGTTGAATGAAGATAGATAAGGCGCTGACTACAGCACCCAGCAGACTGTAGACTCGCCATCAGTGCCCTGCCTTACTCAGGCATGTGATGAGCAATCTAGAAAGGTGGAGAACCACGGAGTGTTCCAGGTCCTACTTACACATTTTCTTGAGGGTGAGCTGTAGAGAAGACAGCTTTAGATCATTGCCATTTTCTTATAACAGAGATGGTCAAGACTCCCAAACTTTCTCAGATAACCTCACTTATAAATTGGTCTGGAAATTGAGATAAATTTCTCCTTAGCACTAGGGCTTTTTAAGGTTTTAAACTTTGGTTGTTTGGGACGGTGTCTCAGTGTAACGTCTGGGCTGGCTTCAGACCCGTGATCCCTTTCCTCAGTTCTCGTAGTGGGGGTTGTAGTCATCCCATCTCACTAGCTAGCAGTGAGGCTTCCCTGTGCTGCCTCCACTGGGAGGGGGCTGGGCTGGCTCTTCATGTTTTTGGTGACTTGCTATATTTTGGTTGTGAATTTGAATAGTATATTTCTCCCTAGGTCAAATAAATATGCCGCAACTCTCCCAGCCATGCTGCTGGCCAGGCCCAGAGAAGGTAGAATAGAGAGTGTTCCACTGGCCAGCACTCCAGTGCAAGATATGGTTGAGATCCTAGCAAATGCGCCCCTGGAAGCATTTGTGAGTATACCGCATAGAATAAGGAAGTCGTTTGAAATGAAATTCACATTGATAAGTGGTGATATCTATTAGCATACAAGTTTTCAGCTTTGGGAGGCACTGGGGTGTCATGTTTTGTGGCTGAATACTTGTTTGGTTTGGTTTTGCTGTTTGTCGATGATACGCAAAGCTTTTTGAGTTTGCTGCTAAAAATTGACGTGGCTTTCTGGAGCCAAAGCGCCCAAGGTAGGGTGAACCCTTGTTCCAATGCAGGTGGTCCTAGAAATGCAGACGTCCTGGTTACAAATTCTTTCGAGTCTTATTGGCTCTGTGGTGCCTTGCTGCTCGAGTTTCCCATGTGTAAGGTGCAGAACCACTAGGAGTTAGACTAACTGACAGAGGAATGCCACTTTGTAGAGGGTGTCTGGCTATAGAGCAAAAGTTCAGCAAGTATTAGCTACCGTTACGGTTTGTACAGCTGGAAAATGCCACCTTCTGGTCCCCTTTGTGTTGCCCCTAACGGATGTAACCTGGTTACTTGATTTCAGTAGCTAGAACATTGCGCATTTGTCCACAGGTCTGCCTTGCTAAAGTGATGACAGGCTACCGTCAGCAGCTCTAAATACTGAGTGAATTGTCTCCCGTCACCTTTCTTCTTACAATGACCTAAATACTAATACATTAGGGACTCAAATAAATGTAGTCTTTAAAACAAGTCTCTTTGTTTCCTTGAGTCCAACCTCCTGACCCTCCTGCTAAACTAAAGGGTTTAATCAATCAAATAATTGAGTTAATATTTTCCAGGATGTAGCTTTCTAAATCATTATTGCAGTAGTCTTTTTAAGAGACATGCTATTAAGGAAATGTCACCTTACTGTCTATATACATGGTATAGTAACTTTATATTTTTTCAAATAATAAAAAAAATAAGAGAAGGAAGTTAGAGCCAACTGTAACTTCTCCGGGTTTAAACTTGAGAATATATTTCTCCAAAATCTAAGAACAATTATCTATGTCTTTTTTATCTTAAGTATATTTTCATGAAGGAAAATGCATATAAGTGCTTATTTTTAGTATCTGCTCAATATTTGGTTGTGTTAATGTTCCATGTTTACTTAACTGTTTTCCTCTTGGTGGATATTGGTCATCTTTCAGATGTCTTGGTCTTTCTTGACTGATAAGGAAAAGGAGACTGTCCATCACTGACTGACCTTTGTTTTCACAAATTCCTATTCTATCTAGTCATCCAACTGAAAACAGGCCGGCCTGTCCGTGTCACTAATCGGATACAAAATCTGCGTTTTTCTCGGGAGCCGGAAGACTTGCTGAGGGGCTCCTGTCCGCTCTCACAGTTACACTTGCCTTCCCTGCGCTGCTATCCTTCAGCTCACCACTGCCCCCCACGTAGCCTTAACAGCTCTGCCTGCTCTTGTAATATCCCTCAGTGTCTGTAGCTCCGTGCCGGAGGACAAACCTCAGCTTGTCAGGATCTTACTCTTTATACAGGGACTGTATCAAAGTGACACTTCCTCAAATCCCGAGTCCCTGACCTTGTCTTTCTGACAGGTAGGCTTCCTCACTGTCAAACATGCAAAGTGGTCCAGGACCCCAGCAGTTTGAATGCCTGTCTCTTCTAATGTGTAAACTCTTGGTCGGCCGGGAAGTTCCTTAAGAAGCACTTAGCGTAACGTTTCAAGCTTCTTAGTTCTTCGTAAATGAGTTGAGTGGAAGTCATCATCCTCATCCTCTGTTTCTGGGGCTCGGTGAAATCTGTCAGCGTCTAGGAGGGGAATGGGTCACGTGAAAAGATAGACAGTAGTTAGCACAGAAAGCCAGCCTAGAAAATTTGAAGAAACAGACCTGGTATTTAGCTTGTGATGTAGGAAAATGGAGGAGGATGATTTTAAGTACGAAGAGAAAGAAGTGGAAGAGAAATGATTGGCAGAGGGAAGGCGGTTTGAGAACTAAGTAGGGAAAGGCATGTGCTAGCTTGATGTTGGAAGGTGAGGTAATACTGACAAAGGTCACTGGCATCATCTAAAAAAGTCAGGTTGTTAATGAAGGTTTCTCGTGACCAGTGAAATAGGAAGCTGGTAGGCTGCATGATGCATTCGGTTAAGCTCTGTCACCCACTGAGCCTCTGGGTCCATTTCCCATCTGATGGGAGATGATGTTTCTAGCTCACAGATGCCTCCAGGGGGCGCAGTACTACTGCACTGAGTCCATAGCAGGATGCTCCTGTGAAATAGAACTTAAAATAGTAGATTAGATTACTTACTCTTCACTAAATTCCTGTCAGTTGCTTTGAACTCAGGAGAGGTAAGGTTGGCTTTGAGGTTTGTTTTAGCACATCTTTAATTATTTTAATCTTCCAAAAAATTCATATGTTTGGAAGAAGTAAGCTAAGGATGGATAGTGGGAAAAAGGTTATAGTTTCAACATTTAGCTTATGTTTTAACCAGAAAACCTTACTAGAGGGAAGTATGAAAGAGTTTTATTATGTGTGTATTAGCTAATATGAATCCAGAGTTCATCATGAATTATTATAGAGGCATCAGCTAGTAAGTCCTTTTAAAATTTTTTTAATTTATTATTATTATTATTATTATTATTATTATTATTATTATTATTGTTATTATTTGGTTTTTCGAAATAGGGTTTCTCTGTGTAGCCCTAGCTGTCCTGCAACTCATTTTGTAAACCAGGCCAGCCTCGAACTCACAGAGATCCGACTGCCTCTGCCTCTGGAGTGCTGGGATTAAAGGCGTGTGCCACCACTGCCTAATACATTCTTAAAACTTGTATGTTCTTAAAGTCTGTTAGTAATTTTATTTTGACTATAATTCATTACCATGAGGTAGGATTGAATTTGAAGCACTTAAGATTTACTTACTGTAGTCAGATCTCTGAATGAAAATGTTTGAATTACATTTTATGAACCAAAATCGCGTGAGTGACTTGAGCCTTGTTTCTGCTTTATGCTGTATTATGCTCACGATTTTCGTTTGAGGAATTTCGCGTGCTTCTTTTTTAACAGCCAGAAATCACCGTGGAGAATCTTCCCGCATACTTCAGACGTCAGAGGCCGTTGCTTATCTTGTTCAGTGATGGCAGCATAAGCCCTCAGTTTAGGAGCACAGCCCTAGCGCTGGTGAGACGGAAGCAGCTGGATTCCTTCACCCCCTGCTGGTTAAATTTGTAAGTATATGTGGAATGATTTTGTTTTGACTTAGGAGGTAAAGGGTGGGGGAAGCCTGTGGTGTGGTGCGTGCCTGTAATCACAGCACTCATGAGTTCAAGGCCACTCTCAGCTCCATAAAGGAAATACAGTTAGTTCATTTTCATTAGGAAATGAAATTCTGTAACCTTTATAGTTAACACGGGACCAAATTCATCATCATGTTATTTTCCGAACTAACTTTCTCAGACAAGTTCCAAGATGACCTTATTTAGACTTGACTGTTATTCTAGAATAATTGCAAGCAATATTTTTCTGATTTTAAAAGTAGTTGATGTCTGTTGAAAACAGTGGCAAAGGGCTTGGGGATTTAGCTCAGTGGTAGAGCACTTGCCTAGCAAGCGCAAGGCCCTGGGTTCAGTCCTCAGCACCGAAGGAAAAAAAGAAAAGAAGGCAGTGGCAAATAAGAAAGGAAGTGTTGTGATATTTGCAAACTTTCATTTGTGTCTCTGTGTAGTTAAAGTCACCCCATAGTGTTAGAGAAGGGTTTCATTCAGTGCATCTCTAATATTTTTTTATTTTTATTTATTTATCTTTTTTTTTTTTTTTGGTTTTTCGAGACAGGGTTTCTCTGTGTAGCTTTGCGCCTTTCCTGGAACTCACTTGGTAGCCCAGGCTGGCCTCGAACTCACAGAGATCCGCCTGGCTCTGCCTCCCGAGTGCTGGGATTAAAGGCGTGCGCCACCACCGCCCGGCCTATTTTTTTTTTTAATAATTTTTTTTTCATGTTTTCTAGATGAATGACTGGTACTTCATTAAATGTCTGTGAATACAATTCATATGTACACACATGACCCTTGTTCAGACTCACAAGATGGAAGACATGCTTTCTTTTTTTTAAACTTACTTGAAAAGCAACAAAAGTGTGGTAATGCACATTTATGTTGTGGAGTCCTCTTAACATTCCATCTCACTCTTGAGGCAGGTTTGCCCCGGTACCTACCATGGTAGGCATCTAGGATTTTATGTCGTGTGAAACATGCTGCCTCAGGAAGCTAGGCATCCTTAATGTGTAGTTCCCTGTAGGAACACAGTTATTCTTTTAGCGCCCCCTTTTTTTGGTGCCTGTCCTAGATTTTGCTCTGTAGACCAGGCTGGTTTCGAACTCACAGGGATCCGCCTGCCTCTGCCTCCCGAGTGCTGGGATTAAAGGCGTGCGCCACCACCGCCCGGCTTCTTTTAGCTCGTTGATGTGCAGTTAACCTCCCCGGTTTTTCCCGAGGAAAGGCACATTCTTAGGGGAAAGAAGTCTTTGTAAAAGGAAGCACCCTGTTATAGTTATACCACAGATTAGTTTGGAGCTGACATGCAGTGGGGTGCCTCGCTAAACTTCAAGGAGAGCCTGTTGATTGTCTCAGCCTGTTGGTAAGGCTTCAGGCTCTTGATTTTCATGGAAAGTTCACCGGCTGTCTTTTTTCCCTCCCATGATAGACTGCCCCATGTCACAAAGAAACTTTAAAAGAATTTGATTACTAGTATAATTGTAGACCTCTTGGTGTTGGAGAAATCTTCATAAGTTTACAGGCAGGCTAATCATTGACGTTTACTGCTCTATAAATGATAATTTTCTCTATTGTCGTAGAAGGAATAATTAACATATTCAATCATCCTTTCTTGCAGAAAGAATACTCCCGTGGGAAGGGGAATCTTGAAGGCATATTTTGGCCCTCTGCCTCCACTTCCTCAGCTGCTCTTGGTGAATCTGCACTCAGGTGGTCAAGTGTATGCATTTCCTTCGGCGCAGTCTATAACGGAACAAAACCTGATGCTGTGGCTTGAGAGATTAGAAGCGGGACTAGAAAATCCTATCAGTAAGTTTTCTGTTCTCTTCAGTACAGAGAATTCTGTATTTTGTTGCATAGGTTTTCAGTGTTAATCATAACTAATAAAGATGAGAATGAGTAAAGCTGTAATATCTGTATGTACTGTAAGTATTAGTGTGTTGATTGCATTTTCTGTGGAACAGTCTGGTCCTAAAGTCCCAAATGAAGACCACTGCCTCACCTACTAAGGCCGCCTTCTTTTGAATACTGATTTGTCAAGTCCATGTTGCTTGTGTGCATTTCCAGTGTCTTCAGACATGTGAGTCTTGTAATATATCTACTTTAAAAATTGTCAGATTGGGAACATGGACCTACCAGAGTCCCCTGTGCCATCTTCGTACATCTTTAAAGTGCAGGTGTCACAAGACAGTCTGCATACAGCCTTTTCTTATGCATGGCAGTCTGTTGTCTTACTTTTTTTAAAAACAGTTTATTAATACTTATTTATTTTATGTATATGGTGCTCTATCTGCATGTACACCTGTGTGCCAGAAGAGGGCATCAGATCCCATTATAGGTGACTGTGAACCACCATGTGGTTGCTGGGAATTGAACTCAGGACCTCTGGAAAACTACCAATGCTCTTAACCACTGAGCCATCTCTCCAGCCCCCAATCTTGTCTTTCTATAGCTGTAAGAAAATATATAGTTTAATAGGAAGTGAGTCATTTATGAATAGTACATTATTATATAAAACTCTGATTCTGAGTATTCTGAAAATGTGCATTTTAGACTGAAGATGTCTCCATGAGCACATACTCTTCTGTTGACTAGATTAACTGTCGTAACAGCTAACAAGAGTGAGTTTTACTGTCTACTTCTCTCCTCCTCATGGGAAGTTGATGTGGTATAGGTACTGCTCATAGAAATACCACTCTATGAAGTTTAATAATAATAGTAGCTAACATCATTGAATGCTTACTAGGTGTGTATGACATCAATTCATCATTATTTAATTCTCCTGACAGTCATATGAAGTGTATCCATAGAAGTGTTCAATAACTAGTTTAAAGTCTCAGTTAACCAGTAAATGAAGAAGTGTGAATTCCAACCTGGATCTCTACTATGGAGCCACAGTTTTTGTTTTTGCATGTGCATATGTGTGTGGTGTGTGTGAGTGTATATACACGTGTTCAAATGTGTGTGAATGCCTGTGCTTGTGGAGGCCTGAAGTTGACATTCGATGTCTTTCTCAGCTGCTCTCCACTTCATTTATTGAGGTGGGATCTCTTCCTGAACCAGAGCTCAGTAGTTTTGACTAGTCTAGCCAGCTTGCCTTAGGATTCCCTTTCTCTGCCTTGTGAGTGTTGGGATTATAGGCAGTCACCAGGTCTGTCCAACTTTGATGTTGGTCCAAAGGGACTCTGACCACTGAGCACTCTCTCCAGTCCCAGAGACAATTTTTTTAGAAATTGACAAGTGAAACTCTTTATATTTATGATGTGCATGATATTTATATACGTACGTATATTATGGAATGATTAAATCAAGTTAAATTAACATTTGTTACCTCACATACTTATCATTGTTTTGTGATGAGATCATTTAAAATCACTGTTTGGGCTGCAGAGATGGCTTACCAGGTAAAACAGGCTTGAGGACAGGAGTCTGGATCTATAACACCTACAGAAATGCTGGGCGGGTGAGGCTGCCTGCCTGAAACCCCAGCATGCAGGAGGCGGAGGCAGGGAATCCCTAGAGCAAGCTGGCTAGCTAGACTAACTGCCAAGTTCTGGGTTCAAGCAAGAGACCCTGCCTCAATATTTAAGGTAGGCGATGATTCAGGAGGACACCTGAGGTCAACCTATGGTCCTGATGTGCACACAAATGTGCACATGTGCTTGCATACATACTCACATATATGCAAACACACAGTCTTGCACAGTACATGCATATATACATGCAAAAAAGAGAAAAGTCTACTGTTAGGAATTTTCGTGTTTGTGTAATGTACTATTTACTGCAGTCCTTGCTCTACAGCAGAGTTCCAGAACACGTTCTCTGTCTAACAAGTTTTGTGCTCTTTGGCCAACATCTCATTTGTAGTTTCCCCTGCCCTGTGACTTCCGGCTTTTTTTTACGTTGATGAGTTTAGTTCTTTTAGATTTTTACATTTAAGTGAGGTCTTGTTGTATTTGTCTCTCTATACCTGGAGTCATTGGCTCTTGTTGTATTTGTCTCTCTATACCTGTCTATATAGTCATTGGCTAAGTGTGATGCCCTCAGAGTTCATCCACACTGTCACAGATGACATGATTTCCTTCTATTTAAAGAATGAATAGCATTCCATTGTGCACACTCACCATTTGTTATCCCTTTGTCTTTTGACGGACATAGATCATCTTCAGATCATGACAGTTATGAATAATGTGCATTGAGCATGGAATATAGATATCGTCACAGTCTAGCATCCACAAGCCATTCTAGCTTTAATATTTAATCTGTAGTACTAATGCATACTGTCATATGTGGGTGTTTATGTCTGACTCCATCTCTTGGGGTTTGCAAAAGATAACCATGGATCAACAGTCATTGCTGTTTATGGGCAGATAATATTTCACCACACGAAGACGCTACATTGTGTGTATCTATTTATCATGTGATAGGGTGCCTTCAATTTTTGACTCTTATGAATAATGCTATAATAATAATGAAATAATTTACATGTCCCTGTCTGTGGTCATACTACACTATTACTGTAGCTTTGGAGTAGGTTTTTTTTTTTTAATTGGGACATTTAATTCCATTTTCTAAATTGTTTTGGCTATCCTGTATCCCTTTAGAATGATAGCTTGTTAATACTTTTGTTTTACTTTCTGAGGCAGTTCATTGACTGTAATATTTTCCTAGAAACCAAGAAAATGACCTACCTTTACTGTTTAGTGTCAGTCCTAATGTGGAAGGAGGCTCCTGGTCTTTTCTTACATGTGAGGATGCACCCTTTCATCTCCAGCTTCTGCACTCCCCAGATGCTTGTCACATCTGCATTGCCTCCTTACAGGGTCACGTGAATGCTGCCACTTTGCTCTCAGGGGCAAGCCCTATGGACTCTTCAAGTAGAGATGGGTGCATCTCAAATAGCTCTGCTTTAGAAACGGTGGATGCTCAAAACACAGCCTTGATAGCTCTTTCATTGCTCTCCCACTCCATCCCTCTCACAGCTCGCGACCGACTGTCCCATTCCCTCATGTTCTCATCCCCCATCCCCTTCCCTTCACTGTCCCCACCCCTCACCCCTAGTTTACTCATCCGGATCTCCTCTGTTTCCCCTTCCCAAGGTGATCCATGCATCCCTCTTAGGGTCCTCCTTGTTTCCTAGCTTCTCTGGAGCTGTGGGTTGTAGTCTGATTATCCTTTGCTTTATATCTTGATAGAGGGAGACATTATGGGGTAAAGGAGAAACCTGGTGCTAGGGAAATTCCTAGGAATCCACAAGGATGACCCCAGATTAGACTACTAGCAACAGTGGTGAGGGTGCCTGAACTGCCTACTCTGGTAATCCGATTGGTGAATACCCTAACTGTCATCATAGAGCCTTCATCCAGTAACTTATGGAAGCAGATGCAGAGATCCACAGCCAAGCACCATGCTGAGCTCCAGGAGTCCAGCTGAAGAGAGGGAAGAGGGATCACATGAGCAGGGGGGTAAGGTGTCAAGATCATGATGGGGAAATCTACAGAGATAACTGAACCAAGCTCAAAGGAACTCACAAACTTTAGACCAGCAGCTGTGGAACCTGCATGGGACCAGACTAGACCCTCTGCATATGGGAGACAGTTATGTAGCTGGGTCTGTTTGAGGGGCCCCTGGCAGTGGGACCAGGATCTATCCCTAATGCATGAGCTGGCTTTCTGGATCTCATTACATTTGGTCAGATACCTTGCTCACCCCTGATAAAGAAGGGAGGGGCTTGGTCTTGTCTCAATTGAATGTACCAGGCTTAGCTGTCCCCCCATGGGGAAACTTACTCTGTTGGGGGAGGGGATGGGGGAGAGAACCTGGAGGAGGGGAGTGGGAGGAGGGATGAGAGGGGGATCTGTGGTTGGTATGTAAAATGAATAAAAATAAAACCCCAAAACACAGCCTTGAGCTCATGACCAAGTTTCCATGCTTAGTGTTAGTTTTCTCTTCTGCTCTGTAGAGAGAGACACAGTTCCTACTCAGATACATCACAAGGTTACTTTAACATTCAAGTAAGACAGTATGTTTAGGAGCTTAATAACATGTAAACTTGAAGCATTATCCATGTTAAGTTCTTCCTGGAAAGGACATCCTGAGAACTTTGGTTCTGTTCCCACAACTGTTGCTATAATTCTGAAAGAATCACAGTCCTTCTCAGAGTTCTCTGAGAGTCTGGCATCCCTTCTGTGCAGTTTGTAATGCCTTCAGCACCGCACCCACTGAGGGTCTCCATCATTTCTGAGTGTCTGCTTCTGTTCTTAAGTTACTCCTTCAAAGACTTAATGGCATGCCCCTGTGTGTTGTGCCCCTCTGTGCTAGCCAGACTGGACACCCTTCATTAGACAGGTCTCTGCTAACCATGTTTTGAGAGAGGGTCAGAAGCTGGGCCAAGGTTGTAGTGACATTCTAGGAATACAGTAGGAGTGACCCACACCACAGGTGAGATTGTGGCCCTGGCCATTCTTACTGGGAGTTGGTATGCAAGTTTGTCCAGTTACCCAGCCTCTCTCTGCCCTGACCAGCTTTTCAATGCCATGGGAACATTATTATGCTTCTGGTACTTTACAGATTGAGCGAGTAATGCCTGGCATATAATAAAGGTTCAAGAAGTGTTTGCTATTGTTCTTTATGTCGCTAATAATTTCATGAATAATATATCAGCCACACGATCAAAGAACAGATTTGTTTTCATTGAAAACATTAAGACCTTTCTATATTTCCCTCAGCAAGTAATTAGCAACATTGAAATGTCAAGTTCTGGTGGTTGTCCTTTAAAAATTGCATTTTTCTTTCCTTTAAACCAGACTTTCCTTAAAGATACTTTCATAAACATTTAAGTGAACATTGCCAACTGTAGATAGTCATACTTTTTCCTTCAACCTTTCCCAGATCCTTCCAACTCCCTACACACCTAACTTCATATTAACTTTCTAAAAAAAGTAAGACAAACCCATCCAACCAAGAAACAACAATAACAACAAAACGAAAATCAAAACAGACTAAAAAAAAAAAAAAAAAAAAAAAAAAAAAACCAAAAATACCAAAACAAAACACGCACAAAACAAACAACAGAAAACCATGGAGTCCACTTGGTTTTGGACACCCGCTCCTGGACGTGAGCCTGCCTGGAGTGTGGTCGATAATACCCAGTGACGCTCCGTTGGAGAAACTGATCTTCCCTCTCCCAGGAGTGTCTGTTGCAAATAGCTTCTTGCCTGTGGGAGGACTTTGCATCCACATCCCCTTCTCTGTTTGTCTGGTTTGGACTCGGGCAGACCTCTGCACGTCGTCCCAGTCTCTGTGAGTTTGTATGTGTATCAGGCCTGTTGTGTCTGGAAGATGCTATTTCCTGGAGTGGTCCCTCCCCTCTGGCTCGTACAGTCTTTCTGCCTCCTCTTCTGCATAGATTAGTGAGCATCAAGGGGAGGAATTGGATAAAGCATCCCATTGAGGGCTAAGTTCTCCAAAGTCTGTCATTCTCTGCATAGCGTGACCAGTGTTTTAAAATAATGTGAAGATTCACTGCATGGCACTCATCTAAGGGAAGTTATCTAATCACTGTGTATTTATAGTTCCGTTGACGCCATGGCACTTTAAAATGATTACTTGTCTATAATTAACTTTAAAAAATGGACTTGTTTTCATAAAGTGTGTGGAAAAGATATTGACTTAAAAACAGAAAATGCTTCAAGATTAAGGCATTGCTTGTATGAGTAACAATGTTAAATATGCTCCAAAATAGTTTTTTCTGGAATGATTCATAGAAATAGTTACTTTTCAGAGCCAGGGAGATGGTTCCCTTGGAAATGGCTGTGCAAGGCCTGAGTTTGATCTCTAGCACTCATATTAAAAAAAAAAAAAATGCCGGGCGGTGGTGGCACATGCCTTTCATCGTAGCACTCGGGAGGCAGGGCCAGGCAGATCTCTGTGAGTTTGAGGCCAGCCTGGTCTACAGAGCAAGATCTAGCACAGGCACCAAAACTACACGGAGAAACGCTGTAATCCTGTTGCTGAGGAGGCAGAGATGAGCATGCTTGCTTGGTCAGTGAGCTCTAGAGACCGTGATTAAAAAATAAGGGGAGTCATTGAAGAAGATATTACAGACACCATGGTTTACTTCTGGCCTCCATTGCACCCACACATATGTATGTGTGTGTGTGCGCGCACACACACACACATACACACACGCACACACACACACACACACAGTCTTAGGATTTCTTTTGCTGTGATAACCACCAGGACCAAACAGCTTGGGGAGGAAAGGGTTTGTCTTACACTTCCACATCATAGTCCATAATTAAAGGAAGTCAGCAGGGCAGGAACCCAGAGGCAGGGCTGCCATGAGGCCATGGAGGGCTAATCACTAATTAAGAAAATGCCTCAAGCCGGGCGGTGGTGGCGCACGCCTTTAATCCCAGCACTCGGGAGGCAGAGCCAGGCGGATCTCTGTAAGTTCGAGGCCAGCCTGGGCTACCAAGTGAGTTCCAGGAAAGGCGCAAAGCTACACAGAGAAACCCTGTCTCGAAAAACCAAAAAAAAAAAAAAAAAAAGAAAATGCCTCAAAAGCTTGCCTAAAGCCCAATCTTATGGAGGCATTCTCTTAATTGAGGTTCCCTCCCCTCAGATGACTTTAGCTTATGCCAAGTTGACATGAAACTAGCCAAATGCACACACACACATTTTTAAAAAATGTTTAAAAACAGAATAGAAGGCCAGGTGTGGTGGTGCACACCTTTAATCCCAGCACTTGGGAAATAGAGGCAGGTAGATCTCTGAGCTTGAGGCCATCCTATTCTACATAGCGAGTTCCAGGACAGCCAAAGCTACACTGTGAGACCACCTCTGTCTCATAAAATAAATAAAATTAAGACAGTATGCTTTTTAGGAGGACAAGACTGGAGTGGGTGATGTTTGTAATTTTAAGGGTTTAATCTACAATTTTAAGACATTAGTCTACTAAATGGACATGATGGATTGTATATATGGATGATTTCTTAATTATTACTTTGTGTGGGGTATCCATCAGAGAAGACTGCACAGACATGGGTTTAAGTCAATAGAAAGTCTTTATTAGCTGGCCAGTAACTACAATGAGTGTTTGGAATCCCAGTGTAGCCCTGAGCCTTTCTCAGGGTGAGCTTTTAAGCACAGAAACTATGTCCTGGGTTGACATACTTCAGTTAACAACAACAATCAGCCTGAAGTGGAACTACGGAAGTCAAAACGCAGGGTTAGTACCTTTAGAGAGTTTCCCAGAACTGTGGACTTGGATGGATTAGGTCTTTGTTTTGGTTTTGGCAGGTGGTGCTGTCCACATGCTGAGTTTTATAGCCTGAATGGTACTTCCATCGTGGAGTCAACTGTGCTAAGATCTCGGGGCCTACTAAATCTGGGGTCCTGTTACAACTATGTGTAAGGGTGTGCACAGCTGAGTGTATTGTGTGCGCTATGTGCCTTCAGGAGCCCTCAGAAATCAGAAGAGGGGTTGAGTTCCCTGGAACTGGAGTTAGGAACAGTTGTAAGCTATCCAGTGTGGGCACTGGGGACTAGAACCCGGGTCCTCTGGAGGAGCAGCAAGTGCTCTTAACCATTGAGCCATCTCTCCAGCCCTGAATTACTGCTTTACATGTGACTGTTTTCTCCTGATCAATTTTATAAATTATTTTTTCTTAAAGCTTTTTTTTTTTTTTATAATTTTGTAATTTTTGGAGATAGAGTTTCTCTGTGTAACCCTGGCTGTCCTGGAACTCCCTCTGTAGACCAGACTGGCCTCAAACTCATAGAGATCTGCTTGCCTCTGTCTCCTGAGTGCTGGGATTAAAGGTTTGCACCACCATTCCTGCTCTTCAATCTAACTATAACTAGTTTTAATCATAGTATACCTCTCTTGCTATGGTTTGTCTACTTTGAAACACAAATGGAAATTTGATCAGCACTTGGCTGTGTTGGAAGGTGGGGCCTAGTAAGTGGCATTGGGTTCTAAGGGAGAGCCCCGTGAATGGATCAATGCCTTTCATCAGGGAATAGATTAGCTCCTCTAGGAACGGAGCCTCCTTTCTTTCCTACATCCACCCACTCCCCTTCTGCTTCCACAGTTAAGTTGAAGCAATCTGGGGCTCTCTCCAGATGCTGTCCCCTGACCTTGAACTTCCCAGACTCTAGAACCATGAGCCCAGATAAACTTTTCTTTGTAAATGACCCAAACTCAGCTATTATGTTATAACAACAACAAAACAAAAAAACCAAAAAAAAAAAAACCCCACAAAGTAAGACATGCACTAACTGCATGAAATCTGAAGTTCTTCATGTTGAGCCTCATTCTTGTCTATTTAATCAAGTCAGACGTTTACAGTTTGACATTTGTTTCAGTGATTTTTTGGAATGTTCTAGCATGGTGCTGTTGTGTCCAACTCTAGTTACCTAGCCCAACGCTTTGATTTGACACTGCGTTTTTCACATTGATTTAGTGATTGGTGGTAGATTTTACATCCTGACCAGGCTCTCATGGGGGAGGCCACAGTAGCTGCATGTCTTTCACATTGATTTAGTGATTGGTGGTAGATTTTACATCCTGACCAGGCTCTCATGGGGGAGGCGACGGTAGCTGCATGTCTTTCTGTCTTTCTGTGATGTGTGTCTGCTGAAGTGCAGTGGTGAATGCTAGATTTACTTTGCTGGTTTGTTTGTTTTTGTTTTTGAGACGATTTCTCTGTGTAGCCCTGGCTGTCCTGGAACTCACTCTGTAGCCCAGGCTGGCCTTAAACTCAGAGATCTGCCTGCCTCTACCTCCCGAATGCTGGGATTAAAGGTGTGTGCCACCACTGCTCAGCGATTTACTTATCTTGAACAATAAAACAGATTTTTTTAAAAAAAGACTGGAGAGGGAAGCAAGAAACTTGATATTTTAACTTGTACTTGTCTGTCTGTAATCTTATTTGTTTTTTAATCCCCAACAAGGGTTAGCTGGCGATACAATATTTTTTTTGTTCTTATTAACACTTAATCACTGTAGAAAAATTAGTAGAGTGTGAATATAATGCTAAAATATGAAACTAGAGGCTGAAAAGATGCTTTAGCACTTGTTGTGAAAGCAAGAGGTCTGAGTTCAGATCCCAGCGCCTGCATAAGAGTCGAGCATGGCTGCTGTGTCTGTAACCCCAGTACTGAGGGATGGAAACAGGCTGATCCCAGGAGCTTGCTGGCCAGCCAAAGTGGCAAACCACATTCAGTGAGAGGCTGTCTCAGAAAAATAAGGTCGAAAGCAATAAAGACAATGGACTTCTCCTCTGGCCTCTGCATGCACCCTGGAAAGTATCTATATACCCTCCTTATATAACCACAAATGCAAATGGGGATGGCTAATAAGACCTTCCTACAAATATGCATTTCAAAATAAAACACTTTGTAGCTATATTCATATGGTGATTTCATCTCTGTTAATCGTTAATACGCTTGGTTGTCTCTTCTTTCAGCGATTTTATCGGCTCAGGAATGGAAGCCTCCTCTTCCAGCTTTTGATTTTCTAAGTATGATGGATGCTCCTACATCTCAAGCTCCCGCAAAGAAAGTTCCGGAGTGTGTGAATGAAGCAGAGGTGCGGGAGAGTGCTGAGCAGCCACAGGGAGGTAAATCAACAGCCAGAAGAGAGCCGGTTGAAACGCTCAGGATAAAGCGCTGGAACAAGAGTAACTGGCTGAAAGAAGCGGAAGAGCCTCTTCAGCTCCACAAGGAGTTATGACCGGACCTCTCGGGCTGGCCTCTCTGTGGCCCGAGAAACTCAAGGTTGATTCTGTTAAGGAATAATACTAAATCACGTCACATCTAGACATGTGCCATTCAATGGATTGCAATACAAATCACATGTGTACAGTTTCTTAGTAGCTACACTTCAAAACCATAAAATGAGCAGGTAAAATTGGTTTAAAATGTATTTCACCCAGTAAGTAAACCCAGATAGCTTAATTAATATAAAGATGCGGAGAGATCTACTTTTTCTATATAAATTCTTCAAAATACAGTGCTTTTTTGTACTTAATGCCATCCCTCACTAAAGAGAGCCATGTTTCCGGGGCTTATTTGTCACAGGTGTTATGTGACTGTTGTATTGGGTCGCTCACTGTCAGACAAACACCAGTATAATTCACCTAGTCTTAGCCATGATGTGTATTTGAATCAAAACTGGGATGTAACTCTACTGCATCACCATTGACTCTACAGTGGAGTCATAGCTGGCAGTTGTATTTCTTTTCTTGTAGTCCTGGAAACCAGTACTTTCCAGTTCTGCCCCTAGGGATGTTTGTCAACATGAAGAGACAGTTTCAGTACCGTGACTTAGGGATACTACTGACATCATTGTATAGAGGTTGGGGTGCTCCTAAACACCCTACATTGGAGAGCTTCCCCCATCGAAGAATTGTATTTCCCGTAATGTCAGCAGTGCCACGGCTTCCTAATCCTGTGTCCACTTAGCACAGTGGGATCGTAGTGTCTTCTGTGTTACATTAAAAATGAATGGCTGTCTTACCCTGATTATTATAAATTAATTTCTTAAGGATTTCTTTGTATTTTATGTGTATGAGTGTTTGGCCTGCATGTGTGTAAATGTACTACGTGTATGCCTGTGTGTTGCCCACACAGGTCGGAAGAGGGCATTGGATCCCTGGGGACTGGAGTTATGGATAGTTGTGAGTTGCCATTGTTGATTGATGCTGGGAACCAAACCAGGGTCCTCTGCAAGAACAGCCAGTGCTCTTACCTGCTGAACCATTTCTCTGGCCCCAATTTTTATAAAACCTCCAAAAAGCAATGAAAGTCCCCACAAAAGGACTTAGAATATATGTAAATCTGTGTGTGCATCTCTGTATTTATACATACATACACATGCATTTTATTGTATGTGTTGCATCTCTCCTTTTCTGTACATATATGTGCCTTTTAAGTGTGTGTGTGTGTGTGTGTGTGTGTGTGTGCAACTTTATGTATCTGCATACATTGTAAGAGAGTCTTAAATGAGCTCTTATCTCTTTAAGTTAGATTGCTAAGGTTCAGATTAAACAGGAATTAAATATTCTGCCACTATCTTCTAGGAAAAAAAGAGGCTGCTTTATTTGAGTCATGCCTGAAATCTACCCTTTTTAGCTAGGGACAAAGTAACTGGTCTCCCTGGGCTATATGACTTGCCTTTTACAATGAGAGTCCAGGACGGTACAATAGTTAGTTGTTCATCTGAAATCACATGCTGTTGGGCTCATGTGTCTGCAGCTGATCCGGCTCACTGCTGCACTGCGGATTCTCTGAGGTGTTGGTTGAAAACGTAGGATTTGGTGCCCGGCTGTATTCCTCTTTGTGGGGTGTCTTGTTCATTACATTTTCTACACGTGTGACCTGCACAGTACAAATGAGTCTCGTGACTTGAGTTTCACCGCTAAGTTTCAGTAAACCCTTACAGTGTGTTTCGTGGTAGCATGGATAGATAAGGTTTGCTGCTGTCATCACCCTTCCTTGACTTTTCCCGGTAGCATGTTGTGGCCTACTCATGTCCTTCACTCTCACTTATTTCTAATGAAGGAGGTATGTGGGTGAACGCTTAATACCATCCTGATCATTGACATGCTCGTTAACTGGACACACAGAAACACGACTCTTCATAATGTATCTGCACTTGGACATCCATCGATTGATACCTGCCCCTTTTGTGATTTTTGCATCGCAGGCTGTCTTCATGTGCTCCCCTTGGCCTCCCCTTTTTCTCTTGGACCACTTATCCAAGCAGCAGAATCTCAGCTTTGGCAAGTTTAAGCAGACAGGGGTACTGGGCACTCACAGAATCTAAAGAAAAATTAAACAGGTTTTGAGAAGACTGGCGCTGTTCTGGGAACTGTGTGGGGAGCTCGTGTAGTAAGTAGCTCAACAGGTTTTTCATCTCTCCAGCTCAGGAGAGTCCAGGGAAAGCCTTGATTAGGGGGTGGCTAAGTTCTTTAAGCAACAGCCCTAACAAGAATTCTTCAGTGTTGAGGAGGTAAACTCACAGGAGGAATCAGTCTTGTTGAGGATGAAACTCGAGCGTGAGTGTGGAGAGGAAGTTGAAAGCCTAGAGTGGCGATATCACCCTCTGTTCCCACGTCAGACCTGTGTAGGCCCTTTGCCACAGCATCTCACCTGTTTTTGAGATCTCCAAATGCCTTTTCTCTCAAGTGGCTTTTATGTTCCTGTGTGTGCCCTGATCCAGTATGGACATACACTCTCTGTAATGGCCTGTGAGTTGGAATCTCACCCTCTCCTGCCTCATCTATGTTCAGGGCAGTACTGTTGAGTCCGTAGCTTTCAACCCTTGTGATGAAATGTTCAGTAGGCTGTTTGGGAAACTCCTGGAGATAATCACAGAAGTGGCTTTAAAAACTCAGCGTTTTTAAGCTGAAGAAATCACATGTGCAGATCAGTGTCTGTCTTTGGTACTAAAAAACAGTTAAGGACAGCTTGAGACTTGTTCTCCGAACCAAGGTGTAGGAAGCTGTAAGGCTGTTTTCATTTAAGACTCTTTATGTGTCTGTATGTGAGCCTGTGTGAGTTTATGTGTACCACATGGGAGCAGGAGGAGGCCAGGAGAGGCCATTGGATTCCCTGGAGCTGGAGTTATAGGTAGTTGGGAATTGTCATGAAGGTGCTGGGCACTGAACCCTAATCCTCTGCAAGAAAAGTGCAAGTGCCCTTCACCACGGAGCCAAATCTCCAGCCCCATATTTTCTTTTATCCCAACAAGAGAAAAAGAAGCCACAGCCTTCCTTAAGGCATCAGAGAGAATCAAGGGAGTTGAATTCTGAAGAATGGTAAGCCCTTTCAAAGGAAAACAGGACCCAGGCACTGCTTGGCAAGAATAGGAGGCTGACACCAAAGCAAGAAGAAACGAGTTGGCATTTCTGTCCCACCTGTAAATAAATTAGCTTTACCAGACAGTGTTGGCAAGGACTTTATTACTCTTGTCAGTGAACGCTGATCAGACTACAGATACCTGCATTTTTCTTCGCCCCCGGTTTCAAGCAGAGGGTACACCGACAGGGATGTGCTTCAAGGAAGGAGCCTCAAGCTTAAAGGAACACGAACACTTCATAGTGGGTGTTTAGTGTGCCCATTCTAGAGAGCAATTAGTGTCTGCATACTGGACAGCCATGCTAATGTGCCCGAGGGGATGCTGGCTCCTAGGCCTTAAATTTTATGCCCCA
Organism: Peromyscus eremicus; assembly: GCF_949786415.1. NCBI lineage: Eukaryota > Metazoa > Chordata > Mammalia > Rodentia > Cricetidae > Peromyscus > Peromyscus eremicus. The sequence goes on from NC_081425.1 coordinate 76,098,520, forward strand.
GAAAAGATAGATTAGAATAATGGCAGGCATGTGAAAGACTTAGAGGATTAGGATGGAAACTGAAAATGTTCATGCTTTAAAGGACAGTGACGCCTGTAATCCCAGTCCTGGAGGTGGAGGCCAGAGAGTAAGGAGAGGACAGCCTCACCGACTTAGCAAGATCCTGTTGAAGGGGAGGGTAGGATGGGGATAGGACTAAATGGAGAATGCTTTCCTGGCATGTATGAGGTCCTGAGTTCTCTCCCCAGCACCATGAATAAAATGAGTGAGAAGTGCCAGGTGTATGAAGGCTGTTAGTTGAGAAAAGGCCCTGACATGACATTTGCTCACATTCACTTGGGCTCCTTTCAACAGACTTCAGGGAGTGCTCATGAGAAAGACTGGGGCAGGAGAGTCCCCCTCAGTAGCATGAAAGTAGGGCCAGTTGACCTAATGCCTGGGTGATGAGCAGGAAACACTCCTCTCCACAGACTTTGTACGAAGCTGAAGTCATTAGTCACTGGGTGAGAACTGGCAAGCTTTCCTGCCCTGATGGCCCAGGCTTTTCTTCTTTCCTTCCTTCCTTCCTTCCTTCCTTCCTTCCTTCCTTCCTTCCTTCCCTCCTTTCTTCCTTTCTTTCTTCCTTCCTTCCTTCCTTCCTTTCTCTCTCTCTCTCTCTCTCTCTCTCTCTCTCTCTCTTTCTTTCTTTCTTTCAAGACAGGGTTTCTCTGTGTAGTTTTGGTGCCTGTCCTGGATCTCGCTCTGTAGACCAGGCTGGCCTCGAACTCGCAGAGATCCGCCTGGCTCTGTCTCCCAAGTGCTGGGATTAAAGGCATGTGCCACCACCGCCCAGCTGACCCAGGCTTTTCTAAGAGCAATAAAAACAAAAATCTTTTCACCACTGTGAGAGGCAGAAAATCTCACGGGCCCAGTGTCTCATTGCATAGAGCCCCTCCATCATTAAAATCCCTTTCAAGAACTTCAGAAATTGTGATAACACCGTGTTGGATGGACATGTAGAGGACAGCGGTACAGAATGACTGACGGTTAGTCATCTCCGACGAAGGGACACACACATTTAGAATGAAAGGATGAGGTGGCTAGGCATGCCGATCAGGAAGAATGAGCATTCTGGGTAGAAAGAATAAGATCTGGAAGACTTGGGAAAGTTTTTCTGACTTGAAGGATGGAATGGAGCCAGTGCATCTTGTCAGTAAAGAGGGTCATTTAAGAGGAAAGACTAGAGAGCTATGAAGAGGCAGAAATCATGAAGTCTTTTGGGAGCATGGATGGCAGGGTATTTGAACTGAAACATGTAAAAATTTAAAGTGTGTTCTGATTGCCATTAAGGGATGGCCATAGGGGTGGAAAGAGGATGGAGTTGAGGTGTGCTTTACCAGTTTAATCTGAGTACCCAGTTGCTACTTGGATGCCCATTTTGAGGAAAAGGATGACTCAATCACATGACTCAAGCTTCTGATGTTAGTAACTTAAAGTGATTCCACAGACTGGGGTGGGATAGAACAGAGAAGACTGCGTTGACTGAAAATCTTAAGTTCTGTTTTGTCCGCATGAAGACCAAAGCCCTACTTGATCACAAGGGAAAATACAAGATATTCAGTGGGATATGTGGATCTGGGACACAGTGGAGATTGCCTTTACTGGCCCAACAAGTACTGGATGTTTATTGTCTGCTTGGAGCTGTCAGGTAGTGTGACTAGACCAGCCCCTTTATTTATGTTTAACACTTCTGTGCATGTTATATAGGAAATTAGTGAATTTATAGGTGATAACTGATAACTGCTCTGAAGGAAGAGAAGACAAAGGGAGATGGGGATGATACAGGAGAGTTTTTTGAGTGTTGTTAAGGAAGGCCTTACTGGTAAAATGAGTAAAAAATGAAAAGAAAGCAGGCATCAGGGGCTATTGGTGTTGGTGGCTTAAATGAGAAAGGCCCTGATCGGCTCATATACTTGACTGCTTAGTCATCAGTTGGTAGATTGTTTGGGAAAGATTGGGTGTGGTTTTGTTAGAGGGAATGTTTCACTGGGGGTGGGCTTTGAGGTTTTAAAAATCCACACCATGCCCAGTCTGCCTCTTTCTGTTTCTCTGTCTGTATCTCTGTCTCTGTCTCTGTCTGTCTGCTGCCTGTGGATGAGGATGTAAAGCCCCAGCCACTGCTCCAGTGCCATGCCTGTCTGCTTCCCACCATGATGCTCATGGGCTAACCTTCTGACACTGTAAGCAAGCCCCTAATTAAATGCTTCTCAGTAATAGGACAGTGAATAAAACCGGTGATACTGAAAACAATTTTAAATGGTAGATAATTTTTTTAAAGAGACAACAAAAAGCTTCTTTAAAGGCTCGAGCAGCTGATAAGAGACTAAAAATTTCCTGGCCAAACTCTACGTGAAGGCAAAAACCAGAGAAGTAGCTACATCTCTGACAGTGCCTTTCCCAAAAAGATCTGTCATGTGATGAAATTTCACTTTTTATATTTCAGTGAGTCATTTTGTTCTCACTTTAAAAAAAAAAGGTTTATTTATTTATTATGTATATAGTATTCTGTCTGCATGTACACCTGCATGGCAGAAGAGGGCACCAGATCTCACTCTAGATGGTTGTGAGTCACTATGTGGATCTGGGAATTGAACTCAGAACCTCTGGAAGAACAGCCAGTGAGCCTTAACCTCTGAGCCATCTCTCCAGTCCCTTGTTCTTACTGTTTTAACAAAAACACCAAGCTAAACTAAATAATATAAAAATACTTGAGTGAGTTGTTAAACCAAAGAGTTTTTGTAACTTCTTTGTAGCTGTTAGAAGTAGGACACTTTCAGTAGGAATGAGTGACTGAAAAGTAACAAAATCTTTGAGCCAGGAGGTGGTGGCCCACGCGTCAAGGCCAGCCTGGTCTACAGAGGGAGATCCAGGACAGCTCCAAAAACTACACAGAAAAACACTGTCTTGAAAAACAAACAAACAACAAACAAACAAAAAACTTAAAAACAAACAAAAAAACTTTGATAGTTTCCCCTTTAAGTTGTCACACATGTGGCTGAGCAAACTTATAAAGTCAAAACCATAAAAAAGGACCGAATATAAAAATGAAAACAAGGCCGGGCGGTGGTGGCGCACGCCTTTAATCCCAGCACTCGGGAGGCAGAGCCAGGCGGACCTCTGTGAGTTCGAGGCCAGCCTGGTCTCCAAAGCGAGTTCCAGGAAAGGCGTAAAGCTACACAGAGAAACCCTGTCTCGAAAAAACCAAAAAAAAAAAAAAAATGAAAACAAGGTGTCAAGTTTCTCTAGCCACCATGGATCTGATGGTCTGAAGACGAGGAAAGAGAAATTTCAGTCTGGGGAAAGGCTCCTTGTGCCTCCAGAGTCCATCCCTGTGGGACGCTGCAGTGGAGTCCCTAAGACCACTGGGCAGAGCTGGCTCCATCTGACTGGGAGGTACCTGGAAGACAGTGTATCTGTGTTCCTTCCCACAGCCATGGAGGACAACCCCAAGCTCTGCGTCTATCCAGGGTGGAACGTTGGAACATCTTGGGACAGTTGAAGTTAGAAGAGGGGAGAGCTTAGCCTTAAAGGTGTCCCTTTAATTCCTAACTGGGAGCAAGTTTGGTTCCCAGAAGAAAATGAAGAATGGGACAATAAGAGGGAGAGTTGGGGAGGGGATGGGGGAGAGGGAAGAGGACGACTGTTTTCTTCATCTGCAACCTCAGTGATTTCATGGGAAGATGTTGGGAGTGTCGCCTAAGAAAGGAGAGGGAGGAGTGTCGGCAGCATCGGCAGCGGCATCTCTGAGAACTTGGAATTATAGCCAGCCTTGAGATTTGCCAACAAAACTGGCATACTCTGTCATCCAAACAAACCCTCCAGTGATTAAATTCGGTCTAAAGTAGTTCCGATAGGTCCTGAGGCAAAGAAGTAAATGCACGTTGTTTCTAGGGAATAGTAGGTCTCAAAATAGTCCTCAGACAGCTTTTCAAAGCAAGGATGTGTGTATAGCCAGAATTAAGCAGTAACACAAGGTGGAGGGGTGGGCTTAGTGAATACGAGTTAGCAAATCCTAATAGCAGAAAGGAATTAGTAATCACTTTAGATACTAAGGTTACTGGGCACAAGATTGCTTTGGCTAGTTGAAGTCCTTTGTATTACTATATAAATTTTAAGATTTTTTTTCTCCCTAGTTTTGTGAAGAATGTCATTGGAATTTTGATGTGAAACACATTGAATCTATAGACTGTTTTTGTCAATATAAATATTTTTATATTGCCGGGCGGTGGTGGCTTTAATCCCAGCACTCGGGGGGCAGAGGCAGGTGGATCTCTGTGAGTTTGAGGCCAGCCTGGGCTACCAAGTGAGTTCCAGGAAAGGCACAAAGCTACACAGAGAAACCCTGTCTTGAAAAACCAAAAAAAAAAAAAAAAAATTTATATCAACCTGTCAACCTCTGAGCAGGAGAGGCCTTTTAATCTTGTAGTTTCTTCAGTTTCTTTCTTCGGTGTTTTAAAGCTTTCATCACAGAGGCCTTTGACCTCCTTGGTTAGGTTATGCCTTGGTATTTTATTTTGTTTTTTTTTTTTTTTGAATCTATTGTAAATGGGACCTTTCCCCCTCCATTTCCTCCTCAGCATGTTTGTGGTTGATATATAGAAAGCCTATTCATTTTGTGTTGATTCTGTATCCTGCTACTTCGCTGAAAATGTCTTAAGTTTCCTGGTTGCGTCTTTAGGGTTTTTTTTTTTTTTGTTGTTGTTGTTGTTGATTGGTTGGTTATTTTAGTAGATGATCATATTGTTTACAAATAAGGAAAAATTTACCCATCCCCTATTTGTGTCTGTTTTATTTCTTTTGTCTTATGGCTCTAGCCAAGACATTGAGCATAATGCTGAGTAAGAGCAGACAGAGTAGGCACTCTTGTTTTATTCCTGATTTTACAGTGAATGCTTGCAGTTCTTCCGCATTTAGTATAATACTGGTGTCTTAATTAGGGGTTCTATTGCTGCGATAAGGCACTGTGACTTAAAGCAATTTGGATAGGAAGAGTTTATTTCTGCTTACAGTGGTAGTCCGTCATGAAAGGAAGTTAGGACAAGAACTCCAGGCAGGAACTGAAGCAAAGGCCATGGAGGAACACAGCTCATTGGCGTACTCCCCATGGCTCGCTCAGCCTGCTTTCTTACGCACCCTAGGACTACCTGTCCAGGGATGGCATCACCCACAATGGGCCAGGCCCTCCTGTATCAACCACTAATTAAGAAAATGCACTACACGTTTGCCTCCAAGTAGATCTTTTGGAGGCTTTTTTCTTTTTCCAGTTGAGTGTCCCTCTTCCCAATGTCTGTAGCTTGTGTCAAGTTGACAATAAAACTAGCCAGGACACATGCTCTATGTAAATATACAGAAAGGCTAAAAGTAAAAACTGGGAGTAGGGGGAGCTGGAGAGATGGCTCAGCAGTTAGGAGCATCGTCTCCTCTTCCAGAGGACCCAGGTTGGACTTTTTGCACCAACATGGCAGTTTACAGCTGTCTGTAACTCTAATCCCAGCTGGCGTCCTTTTCTGGCATCTGCAGGCATCAGGCACACATGTGGTACATAGACATACCATGTGGGCAGAATTCCAATACACATAAAAATAAGTGTGAAAATTTAAAAAGTAAAAAGAATAGGGAAATATATATAAGGCAAGATTTCTACATATAAAAAAGGCTGTCAGAAAAACCCTAATGTTAGATGAGGTAGACATTAAATAAAAAATATTAAGCAGAGTTACTTCATAATGGTAACGTCAACTCACCAGTAAATTAAGATAGTTTTAAATTTCTTCTTTTAAATCTGTACGGGTGTTTTTCTTGTATATGTGTTTGTGCACTGCATGCATGCCTGGTGCCCCTGGGCCAGAGGAGGCCACCAGATCCTTTAGAACTAGAGTTACAGATGCTTGTGATCTGCCATGTGGATCCTGGGAACCAAACCCAGATCAGCTGCAAGGACAGCAAATGCTCCTCAGAGTTATGTCTCCAATCCCCAGTAACCTTTTTAATTCCTCAGTAACATTATAAAGATGTATGAAGTATATGAAGTAGAGCTTAGTAGAGCTAAACAATTTTATTACCGTTCGATTTTTTAGGTACCTAATTAATACAGCTAACAGAAAAAAAAGCCAAAGAAAGTTACTAAGGATTTTAACAATGGTGTTGATATACATAGCTTTGCCCAAGGACTGTAGAACAGACATTCCTTTCAAGATCTTAAGAACATTTATAAAAGTTGACATGGGCTGGCTTATAAAGCAAATCTCAAATATTGTTAAAAGATGAACAAAATGTACAGTGTTGTGCTTTCTGACCACAATGTGACTGATCAAGGAAAGAATCACAAAACAATGCTTAAAGGGCAATGCTAAGGCCAAGATTGGAATAGAATCTGGGCATCACAATACTTCTTACTACCAAAGCTCGTAGGTTGTGCTAGTTAGCTTTAACTGTTACATTGACACAGCCTGGAGTTATCTGAGAAGGAAAGACTCAGGTGAGGGATTGGGGGGATGTCTGTGACAAATGGTCAGTCTTGTGAGTTGAGTTGGAGGGCTACCATTCCCTAGGCAGGTGGTGCTGGGCTGTGTGAGAAAGGTAGTTAAAGAGGAGCCTGAGACAGAGCTGGCAACAGTGTTCCTTTGCAGTTTCTGCTTCAAGTTCTACGTGAGTGCGTGCCTCGAGTTCCCTCAGTGATGGGCTGTTGTGGGAGCCCGTTCTCGGGTTCCTTGTGGCTTTACCCAGCAGGTCCGTATAGAGGATGATTAGGACCACGGGCCTGAGTGCAGGTGTCTGGGATGGTCTGCACTTGGCTGTGCTGGGGGAGGAGGTCTTTTACTCCACCCCTTGGCGTCTCTATAAAAACCCTGGGGCAGAGACAGTCGGGCCCGTTGGAAAAGGTTCCAGGCTCTCTCGAGGCTATCCTTTATTTTCTATCTGTTTATCTCCGCAATAAATCCTTCTATCTAATATTTCCTGCTGCTCACACTCAAGAAAACTCTGGGAAACTGTGGGGGTGGTTGGATAAATGCCCCACAGGCTGTCACCGAGAGTGTGAGACAAAGAAATCCTTTTGTCCCTTAAATTACTTTTAGCCCAAGTGTTTTTTTGTTTTATCAAAGCAACAGTAAGGAAACGAAAACAGAAATAAGCTCTTCCTCATATCTATGTAGTAGGATAGTAGCAAAGTCTTTCCTGGCAGTGATATTTCTTTGAAAAATAACTTGTATGTATAATACCTGAAAATAATACTAATATGGCCTGCTACTAAATTACTGAGTAAGCGGATAATTCAGACATCATCTCATTTTAGAGTTGATTAATGTTGTAACATTTCACATTTTTCTTAAAGTAAACCTTCTTTAAAAACTACTAAGATATGTTAATAAAATTCTACCCAAGATTTAGTTTGAATAACCCTCGGTCAAGTCCTTACACAGACTTTAAGAGCCATTAAAAACAGAGGGAGATTGCAGACTCTGGATCCAGTGAAATATTCCAGACCACCCTCCTGATTGCAAATAGGCAAAACTTCACGTCAGCCTTTTAATCAAATAAAATCCTCATTTCCTCTGGCATTCCACGAAGCCTGGATTTTGTTTCCCCTGTGGATATCATGTAAAGTTATGAAGGCTTCCTTTGGAGAATTAATTTTCCTCACATTTAAGCATAATTCTTTCTTAGAAATACAATGTAACAAGCTGCCCTGTTCTTGGTGTCATGAATTGCCTGAACATTTGCTTTGTTGTCCTGAAGGTGACTAATGTGTTTAAACCGATCCCCAAAGCTGCTATCTAGGACTCTAAAAACATCACAGTCCTACATGCCATGGTCTCAACATAGGTGAGCATAGGTAAATAAATCCCCATTCAGTTACATAAGAGGCTAGGATCATTCTTCTTTCTGAAGATACTTACATTCTTAGGAGAGGGAGCTGTTGGATAAAAGTGTGATTTAAAAGGAACTGCTTTATGTTTTACAAACTTAATTGAGAAACCCAAATGTCTAGAGCCACCTGTGAGATCTAGCCAGCAGAGCAGACTAGTTAGAGAACAGATTTGAGTTCAAATGGAAAGATCATCAAGGTGACTTGCGGAGTTCTGCTTTGACCTGATCTTAACTGTGCCCTGGTTCTTCCCTCCTGGATTATGAAAGTATATAACTTCTTTTTATTTCAAAGGGGTTACAGTTAAGAGACTTTGGGTTTTTAGAGAGACCTCGGACTTTTAAATTCTTGGGATGTGTTAAAGGCTGTAGGAATTTTAAAATTGGACTGTATTTTATAAATTATGATAATAAAATGAGCTCTTGGGGGCAAACAAGAAAGGAAAGGTTGTATTTTAAATCAACGTGTTTCTCAGAGCTCAGGGAAGCCCGCTAAAGAGGAGAAGGAAAGAACCAGAGGGGATGGAGGGCACCAGGAGAACAAGGCCCTCTAAATCAACTGAGCAAAGCTCAGATGAACTCACAGAGACCGAAGCAGCAGACACAGGGCTGACGTGGGTCTGCACCAGGTCCCCTGCGTAAATATTACAGCTTTCAGCTTAGTATGTTCATGGGACTCCTGAGTGTGTGAGCAAGTGGGCCTTTGATTCTTGTGACTTCGCTTGGGGCTGGTTTCCTTCTGCTGGTTTGCCTCATCCAACTTGGATGTGATGTTTTTTGTTTTATTATAGTTTATTTTGTTAAAAAAAAATGAAGTGATGTGTTTGTGTGCCAACGGTGACAAGTGATTGCGTGGTTATTTTTTGTCAACTTGAGAGCTAGGAAGAGGGAATCACAGTTGAGAAATACCTCCATCTGATCTGCCTGTGGGCATGTCTGGGGGACATTTTCTTCCCCTTTTTTTAAAAAAATTGAATATATAGTTCTTATTTTATACAATATATTCTGATTAGAGTCTCCCCTTCTTCTATTCCCTCCTCCTGTCTAGATCCACACACAGACATAAGTGGTGATAATAAAATATAATAAGATTCAATAAAAACAAACAAGTTAGAACAGGACAGAATAAACAACAGAAGGAAAAGAGCCCAGGAAACAGATACAGACCCAGAGACCCACTCATTTGCACACCCAGGAATCCCATGAAAACACAAAACTAGAAGCCAAAATAAACGCTCAAAATCTATAGAGTAAATAAATAAATAAAAGTAAAAAAGATATATATTTTAAAGCCCCAACACGACGTTGTGAGACAAGGAACCTCCAAAGATGCCATTGAGTCCGTTTTCTGCTGGTCAACTACCACTGGCATGTGGCCTACACTGAAGAGTAGTTGATTTGGAGTATACCGATTTTTCATTTGCAAATGATTATCCCCTGGAGATAGCTTCTGAGTTAGGGATAGAGGCATGTGTCCACTTCCCTCAGCTCTAGGACCCTATCTGGTGTAGACTTGTGCAGGCCCTGTGCATGCCACCAAGTCTCTGTGAGTTCATATGTGTGTCAGTCCTGCTGTGTTTAGAAGGCCTTGTTTCTTTGGTGTCTTCCATCCCCTCTGGCTCTGACACTCTTTCTACCTCCTCTTCCACTGGGTTCCTGAAGCTCTGAGTGGAGGGTTTGATGGAAACATCACATTTAAGGGCTGAATGTTCCAAGGTCTCTTACTCTTTGCATATTGTCTCACTGTGGGGTCTCTTCATTTGCTACTATCTGCTGCAGGAGGAAGCTTCTCTGATGATGACTGAGCAAGGTCCTGATCTATGAGTATAGCAGAATGTCATCAGAAGCCATTTTACTGCTACATCCCTTTTGTAGAATGTAGTATTTGGTTTCCCCCTAGGTTCCTGGACTCTCTAGTCTCAGGCTCTTGGTCTGAAGCAGCACTGGGTATGGGTTCTATCCCATGGAGTGGGCCTACAATCCAATCAGATATTGGTCACTCCCACAAGCTTTGTGTCTCCAGTGCACTAGCATATCTTGCAAGCAGGACACCATTGTACATGGAAGGATTGGTAGCTGGTTCAGTGTTTACGTTTTTCCTCTGGTAGCATGCAGAGGACCTTCTAGTACCGAGAAGATTAGCCAGGAGGGGTGAGGGCTCTAGGTAGGCTCCAGCTGGACTTCTCTGTGTTTATTGAGTTGTGCAGATGTTATTTTCAGCAATAGGGCTTTGCTGTCCGTTTGTGGAGAGCAACCTATAGCGTTTGCAACGGGCTAGTTGTTTGGGGGTTCCCGTAGAATCCCTTTGGACAACAACTCGATCATATGTAACCCACTTCCAGTACTGAGGCCTCATGTGGTGAGAGAGATGTCCAGCAGGGTCTCTGCCTTCCCCATTATTTGGCAATTTCATTTAGATCACCTTCATATATGTGGGAAGCTTCAATTTCGAAGCTTTAGTTTAGGAAGCTTCTACTCTGTGACCCCTCAAATGGATCTTAAATTTAGCTGTCCCTCCCCATATTTCCGCTATTGCTCCTCTCTTCCTACCCCCTCCCTGTTTGATCCTCCTGTTCAGTCCCCCAATCCTTCATCCATTCATAACAAATAACCGTTTACTCTATTTCCCTTTCCTGGGAGATTTGTCCTTCCCCCCTAGTCACTTACTCTATACCTAACCTCCGTGGTTCTATGGATTATAGCCTGCTTTTCTGAACAGCTAACATTCACATGTTAGTGAATATATACCATATTTCTCTTTCTGGGTCTGGGTTACCTCACTCAGGATTTTTTTCTAGTTCTATCCATTTATCTGCAAATTTCATGATTTTATTTTTTTAAACAGTAGAGTAATATTCCATTGTGTAAATGGACCACATTTTCTTTATCTATTCGTCTACTGATGGAAATGGACTACATTTTCTTTATCTATTCATCTACTGATGGACATCCAGGTTGTTTCCAATTTCTGGATATGGATAGAGCAGCAATGAACATGGTTGAGCAAGTGTCCCTGAAGTAGGATGAAACAACCTTTGGATATATGCCCAGAGTGGTATAGCTGGATCTTGAAGTAGATTCCCATTTTCCTGAGGAACAGGCCACACTGGTTTCCACAGTGTCTGTACAAGTTTGCACTCCCACCAACAATGTATAAGTGTTCCTCTTACTCCACATCCTCGCCAACATGAACTGTCATTTGTTTTATTGATCTTGGCCATTCTGACAGGTGTAAGATGGAATCTCAAAGTAGTTTTGATTTGCATTTCCCTGATGCCTAAGGATGTTGAACATTTCTTTACATGCTTCTTAGTCTTTTGAGTTTCCTCTTTTGAGAGTTCTGTTTAGATTTATACCCCATTTTTAAATAGAGTTATTTGTTTTCTTGATATCCAGGTTTTTGAGTTCTTTATATATTTTGGTTATTAGCCCTCTATCAGATGTGTAATTGATAAAAAAAAATCTTTTCCAATTCTGTAGGCTGCCACTTTGTCCAAATGGCAGTATCCTTTGCCATGCAGAAGCCTTTAAGTGTCAGAAGGTCCCAGTTATTAATTGTTGATTTTAGTGCCTGTGCTAATGGTGTTCTGTTGAGAAAGCCTTTTCCTGTGCCAATGAGTTCAAGGCTATTCCCCACTTTTTCTTCTATCAGATTCATCTGGCCTTATGTTGAGGTCTTTGATCCATTTGGAGTTGTTTTGTACATCATCATAAGCATAGATCTCTTTGCATTCTTCTATATGTAGCCATCCAGTTTGACCAGCATCATTTGTTGAAGATGCTGTCCTTTCTTCTAGTGTGTATTTCTGGTATCAAAAATCAGGTGTTTGTAGATGTGTAGACTTAATTCTGGGTCTTCACTTTGATCCCAGTGATCAACATGTCTGTATTGGTGCCCATATCATCCAGGTTTTATTTATATAGCTCTGTAGTACAGTTTGAGATTGGGGAAGGTGATACCTCTAGCAGTTCTTTCATCATTCTGGAGTGTTTTAGCTATCCTGGGCTTTTTGTGTTTCTATATGAAGCTGAAAATTGTCATGACTGCATTGAATCTGTAGATTGCTTTTGATAGGATGGCCATTTTTACTATATTAATCCTACTGGTCCATGAGCATGAGAGACCTTTCCATCTTTTAATATCTTTTTCACTTTCTTTCTTCAGTATCTCTAAGTCTTTATCACACAGATCTTTCATTTTCTTTGTTAACGTTGCCCCAGGATATTTTATATTTTTGAGGCTATTGTGAAGGATGTTGTTTCCCTAATTTCTTTCTGAGTCTGTTTGTCATTTGTAGCTAGGAGGGCTACTGGTTTTTGTGTGTTAATTTTGTGTCCTGCTACTTTGCTGAAAGTGTTTATCAGCTGTAGGACTGTGGAATTTCTAAGCTCGCTTATGTATCCTATCATATCATCTGCAAAGAAAGGTACTTGGACTGCTCCCCTTCCTGTTTGTATCTTCTTGATCTCCCTCTTGTCTTCTTGTTGCTCTAGCTAAGATTTCTAGTACCATATTGACTAGGTATGGAGGAATTGGACAGCTTTGTCTTGGCCCTGATTTTAGTGGATTGCTCTGAGTTTCTCTCCATTTAAGTTGATGTTGGCTTGCTGTAAGTTGCCTTTATCAAGTTAAGGCATGTCACTTGTATCCCTAATCTCTCCAGGACTTTTATCCTCAAGGGTTGTTGGATTTTATCAGAGGCCTTTTCTGCATTTAATGAGATGATCATGTGTTTTTTTCTTTCAGTTAGTTTATAGGGGGATGGTTTATATTTATTGATTTTCATATAGTGAACCATTCCCTCATCTTTGGGATGAAGCCTACTTGATCATGGTGGATGGTCTTTTTGATGTGTTCTTGGATTTGGTTAGCAAGTATTTAATTGAGAATTTTTGCGTCTATGTTCGTAATGAAAATTGGTCTGTAATTGTCTTCGTTGGTTCTTTGTGTGGTTTAGGAATTAGGGTGACTATGGCCCTTTCAAAAGAATTGGGCAGTGTTCCTTAGGTTCCTATTTTGTGAAATTATTTGAAGAGTATTGGCATTAACTCTTCTTTGAAAGTCTGATAGAATCCTGCACTGAGCTGGGTGGTGGTGTCACACACCTTTAATCCTAGCACTCAGAGGTGGAGCCAGGCGGATTTCTGTGAGTTCGAGGCCAGCCTGGTCTACAGAGTGAGTTCCAGGACAGGCACCAAAACTACACAGAGAAACAGTCTCAAAACAGACACACACACACACACACACACACACACACACACACGCACACACACACACACACACTAGAACCCTGAGCTGAAACTGCCTGGCCCTGGGCTTTTTTTGGTTGAGAGACTTTTAATTACCGCTTCTATTTCACTGGGGGTTATAGGTCTGTTTAAATTGCTTATCTGGTCTTGACTTAACTCTGGTAGGTGGTATGTATTGAGAAAGTTATCCATTTCTTTAAGGATTTTTCAATTAGGTGGAGTACAGGTTTCTAAAGTACATCCTTAAGATTTTCTCAGTTTCCTTGGTGTTTCTTGTGATGCCCCACTTTTCATTTCCAATTTTGTTAATTTTGATCTTCTCTGTGCTTTTTAGTTAATTTGACTAAGGGTTTGTCACTCATTTTCTCAAAGAAATGACTCTTTGTTACATTGATTCTTGGTATTTGTTTGTTTGTTTCTGTTTTATTGGTTTCAGCCCAGAGTTTGGTTATTTCTTGTAATCCACTCCTTCTGGGTGTGGTGTCTTCTTTTTGTTCTACAGCTCTCAGGTGCGCTGTGGAGTTACTGGTATGACATCTTTCCAGGTTTTTGATGTAAGTACTTAGTGCTAGGAACTTGCCTATTACAACCACCTTCATGTGTTCTGTAAGTTTGGATATGTTGTGTATTCATTTTCAATCAGTTCTAGAAAGTTTTACATTTCCTTCCTTATTTCTGTCTTGACCCATTTTTTGTGCAGTAGAGAGTTTTTCAGTTTCCCTGAGTTTGTAAGCTTTCTGTTGTCGGTATCCAGTTTTAATGTGTGGTGGTCAGATAGGATGCATTTCAGTTCCTTTGTATCTCTCGAGCTTTGCTTTGTGTCTGGGTATTTGGTTGATTTTGGAGCAAGTTCCATAAGGTACTGAGAAGAAGGTATTTGTGTGTGTGTGTGTGTGTGTGTGTGTGTGTGTGTGTGTGTGTGTGTGTGTTTGGGTGAAATGTTCTATAAATATGTTAGGTCCATTCAATTTATGACATCAGTTAGCATCAGTATTTCTCTGTTTAGTTTTTCTCTGGATGACTTCTCTATTAGTGAGAGTGGGATCTCTCACTATCAAATTCTCTAACTATCCATGTGTGAAGGTCAATATGTGATTTAAGCTGTAGTACTGTTTTGTTTATGAACTCGGGTGCCCTTGTGTTTGGTGCACAGATGTTAAGAATTGCAGTGTCCTCTTGGTGGGTTTTTCCTTTGTATATGTAGTGTTCTTCACCATTTCTTCTGATTAATTTTGATTTGAAGTCTATTTTGTGGGATATTAAATGGCTGCACTGGCTTGTTGCTTAGGTATGCTTGCTTGAACTATCTTTTTCCATCTTTTTACCCTGAGGTGATGTCTATCCTTGATGTTGAGGTGTATTCCTTGGATGCAGCACAAGGATGGATCCTGTTTTTATATTCACTCTGTGTCTTTTTATTGGGGAGTTGAGACCATTGATGATGAGAGTTATCATTGAGCAGTGTTTCTTGATTCCCGTCATTGTGTTCTTTTTAAAAAAATTATTTTTACTTTATGTGCACTGGTGTTTTGCCTGCATGCCTGTGTACAGGTGTCAGATCTTGGAGCTACAGACAGTTGCGAGCTGCCATGTGGATGCTGGGAATTGAACCCAGGTCCTCTGGAAGAACAGTCAGTGCCTTTAACTGCTGAGCCATCTTTCCAGCCCCGTTATTTTGTTCTTGTTGTATGTTTTTTCCCTCCTTTGATTTGCTGGTCTGAAGTTATTTATTCTCTGTGTTTTCTTTGGTGAGGTTAACCTCTGCAGCCTTCTGTAAAGCTGGATTTGTAGACAGGCACTGCTTACATTTGGTTTTATCATGGAATGTCTTTCTTTCTCCATCTCTTGTGATTGAATATTTGGGGTTATAGTAGTCTAGGCTGGCATCTGCGGTCTCTAAGTTTGTAGAACATCTTTCCAGGCCCTTCTGGCTTTTAGTCTCCATTTATATGTTATTTGGTCTTTTTCCCTTGCAGCTTTAAAATTTTTAGTTTGTTAGGTACATTTAGTGTTTTGATTATTATGTGCTGAAGGGAATTTCATTTATGACTCCATCTATTTGGTTCTGTATTTTTTTTGTACCTTGGTAAGCACCTCTTTCTTTAGGTTAGGGGAATTTTCTTCTATGATTTTGTTGAAAATATTTTCTATGCCTTTGACCTGTGTTTCTTCTCCTTCCTCTATTGCTATTTTTCATAGATTTGGTCTTCTCATAGTGTCCCAGATTTCCTGGATGTTTTGTGCCAGAAGTTTTTTTTTTTTAATAACCTTTTTTTTTTTGACTGAGGTATCCATTTCTTCTACCTTGTCTTCAATGCCTGAGACTCTCTCTTCCATCTCTTGTATTCTGTTGGTGAGACTGGCCTCAGAAGTTCCTTTTCGAGTTCCTAAATTTTTCATATCCAGATTTTCCTCAGTTTGGGTTTTCTTTCTTAATTATATTTCCACCTTCAGATCTTAAACTGTTTTCTTCATTTCCTTCCACTGTTTGTTTGTGTTCTCATAGATTTCTTTAATGGATTTATTCATTTCTCTTTTAAGAACCTTTATCATATTCATGAAGGCTATTTGAGGTCCTTGTCCAGTGCCTCAGCTATGCTGTGTTTCTCAGGGTCTACTATAGAAGGGTTACTGGGCTCTAGGGGGATGGATTGTCCTGGCTGGTTTGATTGTGTTTTTACTCTGGTATCTAGGCATCTGGTGTTGGGAAGATTGTAATTCTAGGTGCTGATGTCTGTTCTTGTCTTTGTTCGGTGTCTTTTGTTCCTTGGTTTCTGTTATCCTCTCTGGTTCTTAGGAGAGTTGTTGGCTGTGTGTTGTCTAGTAGGGAATGCTTCTGGGATCCTGACACATACAGCCAGTAAGGGTTCAAGGTAGAATCTGTTTCTAGGTATTGGGAGCTAACACTTAGGATTGGGAATGGGCTAGAAAGGGGTGCTGAGAGAGTCCACAGGAGGGAGGAAAACAGGGTGTTCCACCAGGACCTGCTTTATCTACTGGGAATGGGGGTACAGAATGAGGAACGGCCACAGCAGATGGTCTTCTGCAGAGCTGGGGATGAGACTGGGGGGATTGGAGTTGGAAGAGAGGAGGAAGAGGTGAAGATTTGCAGTTGCATTATCCGCTTCGCTGGCCTATATGGCCAGCGGGTTCCCAGGGAGTGCTCGCTGGAGATGGGTGCTAGGATAAGGGAAGGGAAGGGCAGGAAGACTGGAGAAGATCTGTGTGATCCTTTGGAGATGACAGCAGAGAGGGAGAGGGGACCACAACAAGTTACAGAGCTGGGGTGAGAGTAGGAGACTGAAGGAATGAGGGGCACTGTGAAGATCTACCGTTAGCTTAACCGCTTCCCTGGCCTGCATCAGGACATTTCCTTAACTGATAATTGATGGAGGAGAACCTGTCTCAGTGGGTGGTGCTGCCCCTGCACAGGAGATCCTGGGTCATCTGAGGAAGGCAGCCGAGCAAGCCAGAGGGAGGCAGCTGGCAAGCGGCATTCCTCCACAGTCTCTGCTTCGGCTCTGGCCTCAGGTTCGTGCCTTAGTTTCCCTTGATGATGAATTGGAAACTGTAAGATGAAATAATCTCTTCACTCTCCATTTGGTTTTGGTGCTTATCACAGCAACAGAAAGCAAACCAGGGCAGATGCTTTGCTTATGTTCGTTCAGTGTTTAGGAACAATTCAAATGACTCTGCAGAGAATAAGGTAACTCCATGTGTTGCCTTCCTGCTCACCAGAGGAATGGAGTCTTGCTTTTCCCACTTAAAAAGAAAGAAAAATATGGCTCACCCCAAAAATAGGAAATATAAGTACCATTATTAGTTATTTTATGTTTTGTTTTTAGATTATACCATAAATCTGTTTATATTTGTTCTTTCAACCAACAGTCTCTATGGTATTTATAATTGTTGGAGCCTGAGCTAAGTGCTGTGAACATAGAATTAAATCAGGAATCAGCCATTCTCTACAGGGCCTCCTGTGAGGAAGAGTAACAGAGAGAACACTCTTCCCTTGTGGGCTGTGAGTGTTGGTGTGAAGAGTTACCTAGAATGGTAGGAGTCATTAGGAGGCAGCTAAGTCAGCTGGAAGGACGGAACTTTTTCCAGAGGTGAGGATATTTGAGATGAAATTTGAAATATAAGTTACTAAAGGAACTTCCAAGGACAGGAGAGAACATAGGCATTGCCATAGACACCATGAAGAACCCAACACCTGCAGAAACAGGTGGTAGCTCTATATGGAATGAAGGGGATTTGGAGAAACGTCTATAAGGTCAGAGAGGAACAGGAACCACAGCAAGCACTGTTGGATTAATGAGTTGGGCTCTGGACTATAGGTTATAAATCAGGGCTATACTCTTATCAATAATTCTGCATCCTACCCTAAGGGTAGAAAAGTTAACTTCAGATGTTTCTACTTTGATAAAAAAGAAAAATGAAGCATCTATGATGGACTGAGTGTCAAGCTCATGATCTTTACCCCAAAGACTATTCCAATCATGTTAGAATGATAGACTTGTTCTACTAGCCCCTTTGCCTGAATTAGCTTAAGTAGATTAAATCCCCCAGAGACTTAAAAGTTGTAGCGAATGCTTTATCCTGGAAACCATAATGTATCAGATACTCTCTAGGGCAGAAGTCATTTCCTGCAGTAATTTTTCCAGGCTATTAGAATACCATTTTTTTCCCACTGCAGTATAAAATATCCAGAATGGGAACTCAGCAAGCCTCTGCCCCCCAGCATCGCAATTATTACAGTTCCAGGAAGCAGCTACTGCATGAGAAGGACAGATAATATTTGCACACCACTGTCCTTTCTTTGGTTTGGTTTCAAGGTGTGCTAGTGTTTCTGATATTTCCTAGAAGAAGGAGCCTTTGAGAAGCAGATTCCCACAATGCTTCTTAATGTAATTCCAGAAGTCATGGAGGACAAACTATTTTTAGGTCTCTGTACTTGAAAGCACAACAAAAACATTTATCAATTGGTTTAAAACTCCTTCTTGTAGTTTATCTCTGGTATACTCTAAGATTTTGTACTATGAACATTTTAGATAGTCAACACTGACATATTAATTTCTAAGCCTCTGTATGATGGTTTCCATAGAAAGGCTTGACAGTGAACTTTCTTTACTCAGAACCCACAAGATTATGAACTCATGTTGTCTTGTAATATATATATATATATATTACATATATATATAACATATATTACCATATATATATGGTTTCCCCAAGTGTGAGGCCCTTTCCCATACATTGCTTCAGTTTTCATGATAGCACTATGATACAGACTCAGTATTCAAAAGCCAAGAAATCCCAACTTAGTAAGTGAACTTTCCATAAAATAAATCTGTGTGCTTCATCACTCACCCCATTGCCAAGATTCTTTGATGCTCAAGAGTCCACACAAACAATGCTAATGGTCATCCTGACTGGGGCCTTCCTGATGAAGAGAGTCTTCTAAAGCTCCTGGGCCACAGAACCAAAACTCTGGCCCCAAGGATGCTGAATGCAAGTCAAGGGGCTTGCCTATAGATTGTACATGAGTATAAATAGCCAGGTGTGGGGTTGAGTCGGGATGGCAAGAAGGATGGAGATAGGTGATGGCAACTGATGCCTCAAAATGTCATTCAGCAATTTTCCTTCAGAAGTAGTACTTGAAAGGTAGAGATGAAATGATCCTTAATGGTCAGAAGTTTTCCTATTGGTAACATTGCCCTGGACAGTGGAAAAGAGGACAGACATGATATTAGTATGGTTTTCATGTGTGCATGTGATGATTTTGTTTCTGTGCATGGGAAGTTGCAACACACATATGAGTAAGACAGGAGAAAGCAAGTTTCCCTGAGTTTTTAAGGTGGTGATTTAGAAGGAATCCGTGTGAAGTGGCCTGATAGAAGATAAATCACTGATAGTTGTCATCCAACCAATTGTAGTCCATGCTCAGACACACAGGGAAGAGCATTGTACATTTTAGAGAAGTTGGGGTTTCTCCAGCCCCCTGCCAAGGGCAGATCGGAGTGCTAGACACGTCCATATCTCTATTATCAATAGTGAAACTCAGGCTCAAAAAAGTATAAAATTTGTCTAAGATGCCCTGCAAATATGTGGAAGAATCCATTCAACCATGACTAAGTGATCAGTGGTAAGGATGTAGAAGAATTTGGAATGCAGAAGGAAGGAAGTCCTAGAAACCTGAAAGCAAGCCTCGGCTGTGCAATTGAGCCCGAGATAGTGAATGTCTTAGTTAGGGTTTCTGTCACTGTGAAGAGACACCATGACCACGGAAACTCTTATAAAGGAAAACATTTAATTCTGCTGGCTTATAATTTCAGAGGTTCAGTCCATTATCATCATGGTGGGACACGGTAGCATGCAGGCAGACATGGTGCTGGAGAAGGAGCTGAGAGTTCTGCATCTTGATCCACAGGCAACAGGAAGTGAACTGTGACATTGTGTGTCGCTTGAGCATAGAAGACCTAAAAGTCCACTCCCACAGTGACACATTTCCTCCAACAAAGCCACACCTACTCCAACAAGACCACACATCCTAATAGTGCCACTCCCTTTGGGGACCATTTTCTTTCAAACCACCACAGTGATGGACTGTCACATTTGTTACTTTTTTTTGTCAGCAAAGAAATCCTGAGCTATGGTTATGGGATTCCGTCTTTGGGACTTAAAACCATGACTTTCCAAATTCTTATTTGTCAGAAATCAAAGACAATTTTCAGCCTTAGTCAGATTTTTTAAAAATAACACTTTTTATTTGTTCTTTGGCAATTTTTTTTTTTTTTTTTTTTTTTTTTTTGGTTTTTCGAGACAGGGTTTCTCTGTGTAGCTTTGCGCCTTTTCTGGAACTCACTTGGTAGCCCAGGCTGGCCTCGAACTCACAGAGATCCGCCTGGCTCTGCCTCCCGAGTGCTGGGATTAAAGGCGTGCGCCACCACCGCCCGGCAGTTCTTTGGCAATTTTGTAGATGCATACAAATGTATTTTGATCATCTTCACCTGCACATCTTAAAAAAAAAAGATTTGGGAGAATTTCTGTTCACTCACTGCCTATTGTTTAAGAACCGTGTTTTCAGAAACCCACATAGTCAACAAGCAGATAATAACTTTGGAATGCTTGGACTTACATAGGGTGTCTTAATTACCCCCCCCCCCCCCCCCCCGCCCCAGGCTCAGGGATTTATGAGGAAGAGGGGGACAGAAAGATTGTAAGAGCCAGAAGTGGATCACTTCAAGGAAGCAGTGATCTCCAGATGGAACAAGGCAGTTGTATATGTAAACTCCCAGAGACTGTCCCAGCATACACCAGACCTGCGAAGGCTCAAGGCAGACAAAATCCCAGTATGGAGGAGGGGAGGAGGGCACAGAGACCCACCCCTAGCCAAGGAACTATTGGCAATTGATAGTTTCTGGGAAAGGGAGGGCCGGTTTTTTTCACAGGAGTGACACTGGCTATATTAACCACACTCTAGGGTGGCACACCCACGCCAGCACAAACTGGACTTTATGATTGTTTATTCTTAAAGAGTGAGAAGAAGTTGGTGGATAGGAAAGTGGAGGAGGACCTGGAGGAAGGAAATGAATATGATCAAATATATTTTATGAAATTCTCAAGAATAAATGAAACATTTTTTCAAAGAACTTATGCTTTTAGTGATTCCTTTCCTTCTCTCTCTCTCTCTCTCTCTCTCTCTCTCTCTCTCTCTCTCTCTCTCTTTCTTTCTTTTTCTTTGCCTAAGTCCCTCTCTCTTTCATTTTGGTTTTTTGAGACAGGGTTTCTCTGTGTAACAGCTCTGGCTGTTCTAGAAAGTCACTCTGTAGACCATGCTGGCCTTGAACTCAGAGATCTGCCTGCTTTTGCCTCCTGAGTGCTGGGGTTAAAGGCATGCTACACTTCCTGCTTTCTAGTGTAATCTTGGAATACATACCCTTTCAAGCATAAGAAACCTTAGACCAATGGTTCTTAACTTGTGTGTTGAGGTCGAATGATCCTTTCGTAGGGGTCACGTAAGACTATAAGAAAACACAGATATTACATTATGATTTATAACAGTAGCAAAATTACAGTTATAAAATAGCAATGAAAATAATTTTATGGTTGGGAGTCACCACAACATGAGAAACTGTATTAAAGGGTCACAGCGTTAAGATGATTGAGAACCACTGCTTTAGACAAAACTAGCTTGAACTCATGACCCTTCTGCCTCAAACTTCCAAGTGCTACAATTACAGGTGTGCACCATGACATCCAACGTATATAAAACTTTTTAATGTTTATTTTGATAAATAATTGTAGAGTGCTTGGCCCTTAATGAAACATTTATTTCACACCCCTTCCAAAGCTCAAGAAACATTATGGGGGAAAGAATGTAGGAGCTAGAGACTGGGGAGACATGCTATGAAATGGTGTCATGGCCGTGTTATTCACACTCTCTGCAGCTGTATTTGCCTACACAAGATCAAACCCCTCCTCATTTCATCATGCATAGGGGAGGGTCTCATGAGGCCCTGCCCCTCAGTGATGGGCTGTGATCAGTTACTGAGTGCTGGAGAGGAGGTGTCATTTTCTCCAGTGGTATAGCAAACGATAAGCTGCTTGCATTCCAGTAAATAGACCTCCTACTATGCTAATGCCAGCAATCACAAATTCACTAGGTTCAAAAATCCAGACATTAGAGTAATATGGGACTGGCTAGAAAAAAAAAAAAGCAGGGTGGGGGGGGATAAGAGAGTGTAAGGAGTGGGATGAAAGCTCATTACATGCAAGTTTATCACTGTGAAATTTGTCAAAGCACTTTTCAAGGTCTAGGATTCAGGCAGGAGTCTCACTTTCTCATTTTTTAAAAAATATTAAGAAATTTTCTATTCATTTTACATACTAACCACGGATCCCCCTCTCCTCCCTCCTCCAATCACCCAGCCTTCCTCCCTGCCCCCACCATTCTCACCTTCTGCAAGGCAAGGCCTCCCATGGGGAGTCAGCAGAGCCTAGTACATTCAGTTGAGGCAGGTCCAAGCCCCTCTTTCCTGCACCAAGGCTGCACAGGGTGTCTCACCCTAGGCTCTGATTCAGGCTCTCTTGTCACGATCCATTTTTCTAGGCGAAAACACTTTTGTGTTTTATAAAAATGAACTCAATAATTCACAATGGCCTTTTTCTTATGGGGCATATGACATAATTTGCCTTTCTGAAAATATGTGCAAAGTCTGTACACTATTGGTGCTTTCCCAAACATCCAATTTCAATTTTTGTAAACAAGTAAGTCGAGGCTAACATTCATAACTCCTCCCTCCCACCCTCCCTTCCTTTCTCTGTGTAGAACTAAATTTGAGTGTAGGGCCTTGTGCATGCTAGGCAAGTACTTTACCATTGAGCTTTATCTCCAGCCTGAGAACATGTATTTTAAAAATATGTTTCAGTCTGACCAAGTTTTCAAGTTCCTGACACCATGAATGACTTGCCTGTGATGAGAGACTGTACTCTCCAACTATGAGCCAAAATAAATTCTTTCCTTAAAAATTCACACACACACACACTCACACACACACACACACACACACACACACACACACACACACACACGTTTCATGCATCCAAGGCTATCATTGAGCTCTATGTAGCTGGGGTAACTTGGACCTTGACCCTATTATGATCCTCCTCCTTCTACCTCTCATGTTCTGGGGTGAAAGGCATGAACCCCTATGTTGTGGAATATTATTTTAAGATGTGATACATTTGTTTATGCTGTGGAACATTTGTTTAATGATGAAAGATGTGTTGCATTCTTTTATGTTGCATTTGTTTAACTCTGTGAGGCTGTGTTACTTTGCCTGTCTAAAACACCTGATTGGTCTAATAAAGAGCTGAACAGCCAATAGAAAAGATGAAGAAAGGATAGGTGGGGATGGGAGACAGAAAGAATAATAGGAAGAGAAATCTGGGAAGAAAGATCAAGGAGCAAGAAAAGGAGGAGAAGGACTTCAGGGGCCAGTCACCCCACTACACAGCAAGCCACAGAGTTAGAAGGAAAGAAAGATATACAGGAATAGAGAAAGGTAAAAGCCCAGAGGCAAAAGGTAGATGGGATATTTAAGTTAAGAAAAGCTGGCTAGAAATAAGCCAAGCTAAGGCCGGGCATGTACAAGAAAGAATAAGCCTCTTTGTGTATTTATTTGGGAACTGGGTGGCAGGCCTCCCCAAAGAGTGGAAAAAACAGCAGCTACACCCCCCTGCCTGGTCTACAGGTGCTGGAAATCCAAGCTAAGGCTTTGCATGTACTTGCCAAGCACTCCTCCAACTGAGGCATGTCCTCTACCTACAGTGCACAGCAGAACTCATGGACAAGACTACTCATGTGCAGTGATTCCTTTGCTTCCTTCTTTCTCCTCAGACTTACTAACAAGCTCGATTGTCAAGAGAAATTGAGTCCAGTGTTGGTGGGAAAGAATTTCAGAGTTATTTCTAGTAATTCCCTTGCTCCCTTAATGGACAAGCATGAGATACATTTTTTTTTAAAAAAAATATGTGTAACAGATTTTATTTTGCTAACACTTGCTCTAATCCTAACTTCATAAAATAGAAGCTTTCTATCCCCACTGGTAATACAGGACATCCAAGAGGTCAGGCTCCCTTCAGTGCTGTTGGTCTGTCCTCCCAAGAACAGTCCACAGATTCTGTCAACTACAGAAAATAATGAATTGTGGTGTGTGTGTGTGTGTGTGTGTGTGTGTGTGTGTGTGTGAATGCTAGAGATTGAGCCCTGAGCTTTGTATGTGTTAGGCAAGTTCTCAACCACTGAATTATACTCCCAGCTTCCAACAATCTTTAAACTTTTTAAAACCTTTGTTTTTAGTTTGAATATATGCATTTTTGCCTGCGTATATGTCTGTATACCACATGCATGCGGTGCCTGTGGAGGCCAGAAGAGGGAGGATCCCCTGGGACTTAAGTTACAGATGGTCATGAGCCACTATGTGGGTGCTGGGAATCAAGCCCAGGTCTTCTGGAAGAGCAGCCAGTGGCCTTAACCACTAGGCAATCTCTCCAGCCTCTAGTTTTTATGTTTTATTTTAGTTTTGTAGGGTCTTACTCTGTAGTCCAGGCTGTCTTCAAACTTGTTATCCTTTTGCCTCAGCTTCCCAAGTACTGGGATTAGAGGCATGCACCACCATGCCTGGCTCTCAGGTGCCTTTATTTATTTTTAAATTTCTTATTTTATGTGCATGGGTGTTTTGCCTGCATGTGTATCTGTGTACCATATGCATGCAGAACCTGTGGAGGCCAGAAGAGGGACTTGAATTACAGATGGTTAAGAGCTGCCATGTGGGTGCTGGGAATTGAACTTGTGTCCTTCAAAAGAGCAGCCTGGTTGGAGCTCAAGGCAGGGCTAATGTCAACTTCCAGTCTGTGAAGACTGTGTTTAAAGGGGGACTCTGTACTTGGGTAGAAGGTGCATGAACATACCTGTATTTAAGGGGATATGCCTGTACTTTCTTAAGTGTACACACACACACACACACACACACACACACACACACACACACACAGAGTTTACAAGATAGCTGTGACCGCAGAGCAATACAGTTCAGTTTTTTTAAGCATCACTGAATAACTTGAGACAAAATTTATCAAGAGTTTCTGCTTTGCTTTTTAACACTCAGATACCAGTTAACCAAGTAAGTGGGCTGTATGGACTTGACTGGTACAGGCATTTGTACTGTAGGGAAAGTGCAGGGTCACACAGTTTTATCTAGTAAGACTGATGCAACTGAAAACGTGCATGTTTCGTGTTACAGGACATCCGACTCCATAGGATGTCCACTGGTGAGGGTGGCCACGAACTGTGCTAACACAGCAAGCAGAGTTGCAGCTCACTCATCTGCTTCTGGCTTAAAGTCATAGTTCTTCAAGATTAGAAAGATTCTCTATTTAACTTTGTGCTCAAAGAAAATTTTTATTAATGTTTTAAGCTTGGCCTTTTTTACGTTAACACTATTCTAATTTGCATATATTAGGATCGGGTATGTCATATTGGATATGGTAAATTAATTTTTTAAAAGTGTGTTGTGTGTGTGTATAGTTTTCCATGTGCACATATTCGTATGTGTATCATGGGGGGGCATGGATGAGCAGATGTGTGAGCATGCATGTAGAGGCCAGAAGATGTCAACATCCAATGTCTTCCTAAGCCCTTATTTTTAAGGCAAGGTCTCTCCCTGGGCCCTGAGCTCAAGGATTTGGCTAGACTACCTGGCCAGCAAGCTCTAGGGACTCTCTAGAGTCTACACAGGCATCCCTCATCACTCCCTGTCTGTATATATGTGCTGGGAATCTGGACTCAGGTACTGCGGCCCGCACAGCTGGAGTACGAAATCTGGCGAGTGACGCCTAGGTTAAACAGCACTCTAGACACCCAGTTTCAGTTCGTCAGGGAAGCAGCTCTCTTTATTTGTACCAACATGGGTTTATATACCCCTCTAACAGCAGGAGTCAAGGAATGGTTACTCTGTATCCGTAGGCAAGCCTGACACTGTTTTCCAAACAGGAAAAACCACAGGGGAACTGATCCCCAGCGCCCTCCGGAACCCAGCTGCACATTTTTCACACAAACAACTTTACTGGGACAGGACAAAAAAGGGCATTTAAAATTAAGGCAGCAAACTTATTGCTGCTGACACTCAGGTCCTCAAATTTGTGTGGCATGTGTTCTTCCAACTAAGCTGTCTCCTCAAACCAGGAAACCCATCCTTTCTAATTATTAGGATGCTCAATTTTAAAATTGAAAACAATTTTTTTCATACATTATAGTCTGATCAATTTCCCCTCCCTCCTCCTAGATCCTTCCTATGTCCTCACCCGTCCAATTCTACCCTTGCTTTTTCTCTATTAGAGAAAAAACAGGTTAAAAAAGAACAAAATTAATAAAAGAAAAAAGCATAAGAAACACACACACACACACACACACACACACACACACACCATAAAAACACAATATCAGAAACCATAATGTAAAAGCAAAAGACCAGTAAGGGTTTTTTTGTTTTGTCTTTTGTTTTTGTTTTCCCCAAACAAAGCCATATGAGACAACAAATCTCCAAAAATGCGACTGAGTTTGTTTTATGTTGGCCATCTACTGCTGAGCCTAGGGCCTGCTCTTAGCGGTTTGTGTATCCATTAGAGAGAACTAAAACTTCCTTTGCAAGTGGTTGCCAGTTGGAGAGAGCTTCTGGGTTAGGGAGGGGAGCTCTTGTCACCTTCCCCCTCTCTGCAGTGGGACCCCCTCTGACATGGACCTGTGCATGCTGCGTACATGCTGCCTTGGTCTGTGTGAGTTCCTATGTGCATCCATCCTGTTGTATCTGAAAGACTGTTTCCTTGGAGTCCTCCGTCCCCTCTGGTTCTTACAGTCTTTCCCCCTCCTCTTCCACATAGCTCCCTGAGCTCCCAGTGATGGTGGGGTGGGGTGGGGATTGATGGAGACATCCTGTTTAGTGTTCCCAGGTCTCTCACTCCCTGCACACTGTCCAGCTGTGGGTCTCTGCATTTGTTCCCATCTACTGCAGAGGAAGCTTCTCTGATGATGGCTGGAGGTTCTCAAACAGTTCCCCAACAACTGCACAACTGGTCGTACCGCTGCCCATCACTTTAGAGATCAGTGTTGGTGCAGTGGCTAATCTTTGTTAATGTTTCTGCTAATCTAAAGTAGTAAACACGCTCTTCTTTGTTCTGTAGTTGCTCATGTTGTGTTACTTTTGTGTCTTGCAGCTGACTGATAGCCAAGGAGACCCAATGGGACAGAGAGATTGAATCAAACAAAATATGAGTTAAGGTTTTGAAGTTTATAGATCTGCTTCTGGTTCTCTCTCTCTCCCTCCCTCCCTCCTTCCCTCCCTCTCTCCCTTCTTCCTCCCTCTTTGAACTCGAGTGCATATGTGTGCGTGGTTTGTGCGCACACACGGTGTGATTAATTTTCATTTTGAATCAGTCTTCGGTGGAAAACTTCAGTTCACATTTGAAGGTGATGTGAGGTTCAGCATGCTCAGATATTCATTTCGGTTTTTGACTCATGGTTTCCTGTCCCTAGCCGAAAGGGAGGAGAGAATAAATTTCTCACCTGTCAAAGTGCATATAAATAAAACCTCACAGGAGTTATGAGAAGAATTAGAAACAAGGACCTTTTTTTTTTTTTGCATTTGAGAAATTTGAATGTTAAAGATTCTCTGATATTTTTTCCCTAAACCAGAATTTTTTTTTAGGTTGTTTTGGCTTTGACTAGTCACAAAGCCTCTTATTATGACAAGTACCAGGTTTAGTTTTTAGACCTCAAGTAACACCGACCCTCTTGATCATCTCAGCTAACGTGCTACTGTAGATGATGGGAACCATGAGGAAGGGAGGCACTTCAGGCCTTGCAGGAACAACATCAGAAAGAGATGGAAGTCAAGGAAAGGAAGCTGGAGATGCATGCCTGGGGAGCCTGGTGTAATCTGCCAACCAGAAGTTTCCTATTCTTCAGGATCCCAGTAGCAGGGAGCCATGCTGCCGCCTCACGAGTGTCAGCTCAGGCAGTCTATAGCAGTGCTCCAGGTGTTCTTTCCCTGTAGCTATGGTCTTTGGAAATCTCCCTTAGCATAGTAAGAACTGTTCCCATAGTGACCAGTGTGCCATGAACCTCACTACTAAAATATTCACCACA
Organism: Peromyscus eremicus; assembly: GCF_949786415.1. Taxonomy (NCBI): domain Eukaryota; kingdom Metazoa; phylum Chordata; class Mammalia; order Rodentia; family Cricetidae; genus Peromyscus; species Peromyscus eremicus. The sequence continues at coordinate 76,126,382 of NC_081425.1, forward strand.
CTTAATTACAGCTTATTTTTCTTGTCAGTTATTTCTACTAGATGGTAAAGTCATGTTCTGTATCCTGGTCATCTCTGTACTCTTATCTTCTGAATCTTGGCCTTGAGTGCATATGAGCACACACACACACACACACACACACACACACACACACACACAGAGGCATATACCCAAAGGACTCTACATCCTACTACAAAGACAATTGCTCATGCATGTTCATTGCTGCTCTATTCATAATAGCTATAGATTAGAAACAGCCTAGATGTTCATCAACTGATGAATGGATATTGAAAACATATTATATTTACACAATGGAATACTATTCAGTTGTTAGGAAAAGTGAAATTATGAAATTTTCAGGTAAATAGATGGATCTAGAAGAAAAATTATCCTGAGTGAGGTAACCCAGATCCCAAAAGACAAATATCATGTTTTTCTCTTATATGTGGATATTAGCTATTAAACTTTTGATAAGTGTGATATAATCCAAACAATCATAGAGGTTAGGTACCTAGTAAGGACTGGGATAGGTGGAGAAGAGGGCCTCCTAAGGAAAGAGAAAGAATATAGTGCTATGGAGAAATAAATGGGAAACTAGAATAATAAGAGTAAATAGGGAGGGTTGGGAGAGCAGGGTAAAGAAGAGAATATGGGAAGGACAACCATCATTATAGGTTATTTGAAAGACCATATGGAAACCTACTGTAGACGCTTCCTAAATATATACATATATAAATGGAGGCACCAAATAATGGGGGAGACAATGCCTCAACTAGACATCTTATGCCATCAAGTAAAGCCTACAGTGCCATCAATGAATAACATCTTGTTGATTAGTTGGCCAAAGGGGTCCCATGGGAACCCTCAAACACCACAGGCCATTACTGAGGCTATTGGTTGCTCTCCACAACCTGATGGTAAGACCCTGTTGCTGAAAACAACACTTACCCATGTCATCCAACATGGAGACGTTGAGTTGGTGTCCAACTAGAAGCTTCAATCCTATTGACTAGCATTCATGGTGCTAAAGGTACCATGTACACTACCAGAGGAGAAAGGTAATCATCAACATCACCCAGCTACACACCCTGAGACCTACAACAGTGACCGGCCTGTAAGATACACTGGTGCAGCAGTGGTACAAATGTTATGGGAGTCACCAGCCTCTTTTTAAAATTGGATTTAATGATCTATTCCATGAGATGAAAACCATACCTGACATTGTGAAAGTGGCCAAGAACATGAGACTAGGTAGGCCATGGGCCTAGGGGGACAACCTACTACTATGACTCCACTAGATGAACATAGCAATAAAGTTATCCTAACAACACATTGCTATGCCCATAGACCAGTGTATTACTCAACGTTTATCAGAGAAGATTTTTCTTGCAGTAGATGGGAACTAACACAGAGACCCACAACTGGACAGTGTGGGGAGAGAGAGAGAGAGAGAGAGAGAGAGAGAGAGAGAGAGAGAGAGCGCTTGAAGCACTCACTCCTAAATGGGATATCTTCACCAAAGCCATTCCATCAAGGGTCAGGGATCTATGTGGAAGATGGAACAGAAAGTTTATAAGAGCCAGAAATGATAGCGGACTCCAAAGAAACAGTGTCTTCCATGCACAATGGGACCGATGCACATATGAACTCACAGAGACTTTTGCAGCATGTCCAGACCTGCATAGGTTCAAGGCAGACAGGGTCCCAACACAGAGAGGGGTTCCGCCCCTAATCCAAAAAAATATCTTCAATTGATACTCACTAAAGGGAAAATCAGTTTTCTCCAATGGAGTGTCACTGGGTATATCAACTACCTTTCAGGGCAGGCCCCATGCTCAGTAGTTGGCCAAAACAAAACAAACAAACAAACAAACAAAAACTCCTCTATGTTTCTTTGTGGGCTTTTTGTTTCATTTTTGCTTATTGGCTCTTTGTTGGTTTTTGTTTTCATTTTTGTGTTTTTGTCTCTTTTTTTGGAAGAGAGAGAGAGAGAGAGAGAGAGAGAGAGAACACAAAGCTGGATAAGTTGGATGGGTAGGGAGGTGGAGAGGATCTGGAAGGAGTCAGGGGAGGGGAAAACATGATCAAAATATATTGTATGGAAAAACTTTTTTTATTATAAAAAACAAAACAACAACATTATGGGATTGACATTTAAATTGGTAAAGGTGGATGAAATTAGACTACCCAGCTTAATGAGGAGTGACTTGGCTCCATACAAGCTGTTGAAGTTCTTCAGAGAAAAGACTGGGGTCCTGAAGCAGGGGGAGTTCTTCCTCTAGACTACCTTCACACGATTCCAACCTAGACAGAATTGCTAGCAGATTTAAGGACACAGCCCCACAATCACACATTATATCTATCTTATATACAAATGCTTATTGTATATGTTTATATAAGGTATTTAAGGGGTGTTATGTATGCACCTACATTTGTTTACAGGGAATGAATACATAAAAATACATACATATACATGCTGCTGGTTCTGCTCCTCTGAAGATTCTAATAGTTACAAATACCATCAACCTTATTAATGGAATAGCTTGTCTTCCTGTAGTGTATATTGTATTGATAAATTTCAGATGATGTTTGAACTCACTTAGAGTTAGCTTTCAAAGTGGGTCTGCTCCGACTTCAGACCCAAGCACATCTCTGTCAATTGTCCTCCAAGGCCTCTTGTCTAGGGATGGGCTAGACCCCCTTAATTCTGTTGTAGGGAGGAAAGGGAACAGGAAAAACTGCCCAAGAAAAACTAGTGTTCTTGAGAAAAGAAGGTGAATCATTTCCAAAAGAGATTGCTACTGTTTATCCCACTATATAAAAGGGTCTGTTGTGGGAAAGGGAGGTTGAAAGTTCGGACATGGGAAGCTCAGTTATGGAGAGAGAGTGCCATGCTAACTGCCTCAACTTCTCCATTTGGTTTCTGGAGATTGTGAGTGCCCAATCTGGTGGTACCTGTTTGTTGCTATTTGTTCTTTCACTTGGAAGGTTCACCTGAGAGGACACTCTGCATGAGTGAGACTTATTCTGTGAGATAACTCCAGTAGGGTATTTTGTTTGTTTGTTTTTTCTTTTCTTTCTTTCTTTCTTTCTTTCTTTCTTTCTTTCTTTCTTTCTTTCTTTCTTTCTTTCTTTCTTCTGAGACAGGGTTTTCTCTGTAGCTTTGGAGTCTGTCCTGGAACTCAATCTGTAGACCAGGCTGGCCTCGAACATACAGAGATCTGCCTGCCTCTGCCTCCCTATTGCTGGAATTAAAGGCATGCATCACCACCGCCCAGCTTTGGTTTTTCAAGACAGGGTTTCTCTGTGTAGCCCTGGCTGTCCTGGAACTTGCTCTGTAGATCAGGCTGGCCTTGAACTCATGGAGATCCTCCTGCTTCTGCCTCCTGAGTGCTGAGATCCAAGGCGTGCACTACTACCACCCATGCAGTAGGCTAATTGAAGGAGCTTCCCAGTTGATTTCTGCTGAATGTTTTGAGTGCCTACTTTGATGATTGTTTGCATTCTCTCTCTTCTTTTCCCCTGGTCTTCTATATACTTAATAAACTCGCTCATTCAAACCAGCAAGTATGGCTATTGTAGGTCATTCTTGACTATGCAGAACAATACCTATGGAGAAATATTAGATCAAATATTCCAAAACAATGGGCTTGAGGAAAATGTGTCAAAGATTTGCACTAAGGATTGATATTGCCACAGCTATGTCTTCCTTCCTTCCTTCCTTCCTTCCTTCCTTCCTTCCTTCCTTCCTTCCTTCTTTCCTTTTCCCCTTCTTATTCCTTCTTTCTCTCTCCCTCCTTCTTCCCACCCTCTCCTCCTCCACCCCTCTCTTATTTCCTCCATTCCTTCTGATAAGTTATGTATCTGAGGTTAACCTCAAATTTGCTATGTAGTTAAGAATGACTTGAACTTCTGAGGCTAGGATTGTAGGCATATACCACCAAGTACTGTTTTACATGGTGTTGGGGATCAAACCCAGGGCTTCATATACATTAGACAAGCACAAACTAAGCTATATCCCCAGCTCACTGGATGGCCTCTCTTATGAGTTTAAGAAGCACCATTTGTGATTTCAACTATACTACTCTTAAAGCAGAACACTTAGCACAATAAAGCCAGTTACTCAGGTCTAAAGTAGCATAGTGTCAAAGTTGGAGGGTAAAATCTATGTTTAAAAGGAGAGTACATATCAAACATTTTCCAGCATTTGCTATGTCCCACATGCTGCACTAAGTTCTTCATCTGACCCCACTGAATCTTTACAGCCACTCTGTGAACAGGTATGTCATTCCCAATTTACAGATTGGAAATTGAAATTTGGAGGTTAAATAATTGTGGGAGCCCACAGAGGATCCCTAGTGAGATCTTACTCAGGGTCAGAGAATCTGAGCTTGCTTTATCCAGCAGGGCTGCATAATGGGATGATTTGGCCACGGACGTGTTTACCAGGTGTTTGGAAGGGTCTACATTTGGCTGTACCATGTGCTTTGATCTTGCAAGGGGGAGGTCTTTTGCCTCTCCCTTTGGCATATTATAAAAAGTCCTTTTGAATAAACGAAGAGGCTGTTAGGTATTGACCCAGACCCTCCCGAAGCTATCCTGTGTTTCTGTTTTCTTCTTATCATCTAAGTCTCTCTTTCTATCTGATATTTTCTTATCACTCTCCCCTCCACCTAAGAACCCTTCCATAGATGGGAGCAGGTCGGAGCTGGTCTCCCACAGACTCCCACAAATAATGTGCCTTAAATTCACTCCATTAAAAATAGAAATGGAATACAGCAGTCTGTCTCTAGATCCCATGCTTTGGGCTACCATCCTAATGGAGTAAAACCAGACAAAAATTCCACTCTGGTTGCAATAGTGATCAAAGCAAAAACAAGTGCTACAAAAAGTAAATAAGAAGAGACACCGCCGCACTTCCTGAATTACCTCGTGAGAATAAGTACACGGTACGGGACTGGAGTGTGTATGACTTAATCTCTTGTCTTAGTAATGTGTAAATAGATTATACAAGTTTAGGTTTGAGAGGAACCATGTAGTTCAGCTAATGCAGCTTCACTAGAAAAGCAAATCCTCTAGCTTCCCGAAGGAAAGCAATGTGGCCTGTGCTTGAAGACAACCTGTGAAGACAGTGTGCCTTTTTTGGTGATTGCTGGTGTGTGTGTGTGTGTGTGTGTGTACAGGAGCATGAATGCATACATGTGGAAGCCAGAAGTCAATGTCATTTGTCTCCATCAGTAATTCTCCATCTTATGTTTGAGACAGGGTCTCTTGCTGAACCTGGAGCTCACCAACTTGGCAAGACTAGCTGGCCAGTGAGCTCCAGGGGCCCTTTTATCTCTGCTTGGCCCCACCCTACCTATGCCAGGATTATAGGTGCTCACTAACCACACCTAGCTTTTGCTGGGGACCCCAGATCAAGTCCTCATGCCTGTGTGACAAGCCCTTTACCTACTGAATCATCTCCCCAGCCCCTGCTGGGTCTTCTTGTCCTCCATGTCAGAGTCCACTTTACCTGCACGATCCTGGCTGGCCTCAGCCTTACCCTCTCCAGTAGAGCCTGTTTACTGCCTGTACATAGAGCAGTGTGCAATGCAAGGATGGGAAAACCAAGCCTTTCCCCACAAGATGACACAGAGCCCCTCCCACCTTCTGCTCACACCTTCGCATATGTGGTCCTGCTCTCCCACCATCCTCTCCAGCATAGAATGCTCTGCACCATCCTATCTGATGCGGTTACATGCTTGCTCTAGTTCCATCCCTACTGATTTAACAAGGATAAGATGGCCCCCAAGCAACCATGCTTTGTCCCAACTCATTTTGTACTGCGACTAAATGTATACTCAGATCTATTGAAGTAGAATCAAATTAAAGCCTGGAATTTTCCTCTCATGAGGCTAAATTTAGAACGTGATGGTGAATATTTCTCTCAATTATTGTTTTCAGTTTTTTTTCTGTATAATATGCGAGCATGTCAGGCTGTGAATTTCTGTTGTTCATATTAATCAATTACATGTAATTTATTTATACAGTATTTTCTTCCATATCAAAAACAGAAAACACTGCCCCAGACAGGGCCGAGGCTTTTCAAAATCAATAATCAGTACTTCTTCGATATATAATTCAATCAATTGCAACTCCAACTAAGTACTAAGCAAGATTAGCTTTTTTAAAATCATTTTATTTATGAAAATACCATGAAGATGTTTATAAAATTCAAGACCCAGCATATTTAAGATATAATATTTATTTTTAAACTGTTTTAAGATACTTTTTAAAAAAAAATTAAACTTCTGGTTTTAAGAGCTTTGGAAGGTTAGCCTATGCTGGCTCCCAGGGATCAGTGATTTCTACATCCTACCAAGAAAAGGTGTCACCCACTGCTAGAGGGGTCCTCACCAAAGCAGGAGAGGTGGGAATGGTCTGGAAAGGCTGCAAATGAAAGCAAAGCAGCCTGGAGACTTGCTTCTCAGCTGTGGAAAGGGACTCTTTTTTTTTTTTTTTTCGAGACAGGGTTTCTCTGTGTAGCTTTGCGCCTTTCCTGGGACTCACTTGGTAGCCCAGGCTGGCCTCGTACTCACAGAGATCCGCCTGGCTCTGCCTCCCGAGTGCTGGGATTAAAGGCGTGCGCCACCACTGCCCGGCCCGGAAAGGGACTCTTAATTGACTGACCTTATTAAAGTCCACGGCACGTGGACTACTGGGATTTATATCTGCCTCCTTTGCTCAGAAGTTTGATTCTCACAGTGAACTACACACACTTTTTTGGTCTCAACCCTCTGCATTCGGCTTGCGATGAGTTCTGGGTCTGTTGCAGTCATGTGTAAATCTCAAAATGGGATAAACACAGCCATAGGCCAAAAACAAATGTGTAAGAAACAATCTCAGGGCTGGAGAGATGGCTCAGAGGTTAAGAGCACTGGCTGCTCTTCCGAGGGTCCTGAGTTCAATTCCCAGCAACCACAAGTGGCTCACAACCACCTGTAATGAGATCTGGTGCCCTCTTCTGGCCTGCAGGGATGCGTGCAGGCAGAACACTGTATACATAATAAATAAGTAAATCTTAAAAAAAAAGAAACAATTTCATCTGAAGATAGAAAGTATTCATTTTTGTTGATATAAAACAAGAATGTACTTGAGTGTGCAACTCCTTTTAAAGATGAAGCAAGTACTTTGAGGATAGCCTCACCATGTTTTGCCTTTCTTTACCATTCAAAATATTTCAGGGAAATGAAACCCAAAATCCTGTTCATTAGTTGGGACTTAACTGATTACAGAAACTCCTACTCAAATCACCACAAATAAAATAATAGTTTAAGTAATTGAAATGTTGAAGAATAGGTCTCAGGCATGGCTGGATCCAGGAACCCAAACTCTGACATCAGGACCTTCTCTCTCATGTGGAATGCCTTTCTTGCTCTCGTGTGTGGGCTTTCCTTCTAACAGTGACAAGATGGATCTTCAGCAGGTTCCATAGGCTCTCAGCAAGCTGTCTTGCGTGTAAATTGTAGTTCAGCATATATATGACTTAACAACAGAAAACCCACTTTTCTGAGGCTTTCTATCATGGTAGAATAAATTCTGCCCCTGGGCATTGCTTCCGAAGCCACACACCTTCTACCCTGCTTCTTCTCCACCCTCATTACCATCAAGCCTCCTCTTTGCAGATCATCTCAGCTACGTTAGTCTTCTGCCTACTTCACAGGCTTCCCGAGCGCAGGAGATAGGTCCAGTGTCTTCTGCCAGAGACATTTCTCTTTGCATCTTTAAAACAGTCCATTGCTTAACTTGATTAAAATTTTCCTGAGTCTTTTCCTCTTAGAGTCCCTCTCTAACTATTCTGCCAAAATCAGGGATTTCCATCCACTTACCTTGGTTCATCTCTCTTTATATTCCTCTCACTACCTGACATACAGGTTTTCCTTATTGTCCATTCTTTCTGATGTGTCTTAGTATAATATGTAGTTATGAAGGGTGAAAACTCCACCTGTTTTTCCTATGCCCTTCTCAGTGTTTAAAGCAGTGTGTACTCCAGGGTAGACACTCAGTAATAGTTAGTTGAAGGAGTAATAAAATGAATGAATAAGGGTGGACTAGGAGAAATGGGAAGGGGCCTCTCCGTAAGGTGCCTTGATGCTAAGCTAAAGAGGTTGGTTTCCTTCCTTGACAATAATGGAGTTATTAAGTGGTGGGTGACACAGGGGAGTTAGAGGAGCTCAGCTTAATTTGTAGATGGAGGCCTCTCAGTACAGTGCAGAGCCTCTGACAGGAAGCCAGAATAGGCCAGGTCAGCAGCCTTTCAATCGTAAATGAGATACCAAACTAGGATAATGGTGATCCTACTATAGAGGAAGGATGGGTCAAGAAAATGTAGGAGACAAAAATCTAAGCAATGGAAAGGTGATGACGTTTGGGGAGAAGGGAGAAAGTGCTGCTAGGGTAAACGCTGCGTTCCTTGGGCAGCAGGAGGACAGGGGTGGTTCTGACATGCTGTTTGATGGAGCTATTTGCTCATCACTTGAACATGTGAAGCTGAGACACAGGAGGGAACTTAGGTGCCAGATATGGATTCAGAGTCACTGGAAAACAGGAAGTAGCTGAAAACATGAGAAAGGAGAGGGTCTTGGACAAAATGCCATAGACTCCTTACTGGTTTATATATAAGATTTTTTTTCACAAACATGGCTACGCTTTTTCTATGTAACTACATCATGTCTTTTATATTTTTGGTTATGAGCCTAGCTTTTAACAGCTGAGCCATCTCTCCAGCCCTACATCATGTCTTTCAAAGTCAGACAATACATCTGATGCTTGGCATTCCTCACAAATAATTTTTCATTAGACAATGGTATTTTCATAAAACTCCATGCAATCATAGATAGGATCTTGGCCTATTGAAACATGCAGTTGAAATGGAAGTGTCTTGCAAGAAAAGAGCCGTGTAACATCAGAAAATGTCACCTCAAACTTCTGGCAAAAAAAATAAAATTTACAGTGTGATTTCTCTCAATTATGTTACTAACTGTCTGATGTTCATCATAGCAAATAACACAGCTAAGCTGTGGTTATCCAAGTTCTATTTTTCTTTCTCAAAGTGTTGACTTTGAGACATCATGGAAGTACACATGGAGAAGGCAGGATATGACCACTGCTGAATGAAGACAATCCGTTAATGCCTGCCAGCTGACATACAGCTCAAATTCTGCAAGTGTGGTCTGCAGGGCTGAAAGGAAGCGTAAAGAGAATTGCCTTCCTCCTCTCCTCCACCCCAGCAGAGCCATATACACTTCTTCCTTATTCTCACCATCCTTCTCTAGGGCAGCCATGTCCTCATGGACCTCAGAAAACTTCCCCTTCTCCTTCCCTTCACCCAAATACCATCGAACAAAGGCATGCTTGGCTTACATCAGGTCAAATCTGTGGCCTAGGCAAGCCCAGGTCTCAGCGATGGCTGTGGTGTTGCTCTGCATGCACAAAACCCTTGGTATGGTGGCCAGCTCTCTACTAGGTGCCACAATAGAAGGCTGGTAATTAATGCCAACACTGAAGCCAGTGGGGCATAAATACACAATGCTGATGATGTATTTGGTTTCAATGGTAGCAATGACAACATCTACATCTTTGGGAACCATATGATCATGGTACAACAGGTAGCAAGCCATGCATTTACCATAGTGAGGGTCACAGTTCATCATCTGGTTGGCTGTCTCAAAGTAAGTACTGATGATCTTTCTTGCAGATAGTTGCTCATAGTAAGTTGTTATTTTTTTTGTTTGTTTTGTTTTTTAGCATAGATGACAGGAGTAGGAGTATATGTGGTCAGGAGGAAGTGAATGTAGGGATAGGGCAACAAGTTGGCCTGGAATTTTATAAGACAGTGTTCAGGGAGAAGAAATGGTAAAAGGTAGTCTAGTTAGAAAGGCAGTTAAGGTAGTTTGGACAATTAATATCAAGGTATCTATGACAATTACTATAGATGGCCTCATTGTCCACCATCAAGGCACAGATAGAGTGCTCCAGGATGGTGTGGGTGGTGAGGATGGAGGCAGAGGACTCATACATGACTGTGGAACTAGGTAAACAGGGGACTCCAGCTTTGACTTCTTGATGTAATCAAGAGGGAGACATTTCATCAGTAGGGAGGTGAACCCAGAGTCAGTTCCCACACTAGAGCTCTGGAAAACCAAAAAACCCCGAAGACCTCTACACTGGCCGTTTACCTTATGAATTAAACCCAGATGATCTCATCAAAGATGTCATCTTCAAGATGATCACTAGGTCAGCGACCTCTTTGCCAGTGGTGTATTGCCCTGGGGCATAGGCATTAGCAGCATTTTGATTACCTGTGATGAACTGCTCTCTGCAGAAGAGCTGGTGCTAAGTGCCAGTGAAAAAAATCCATCAGTGACCATGGTTCTTAGCTCTGTAACACTACTCTGAGCACATGCTTGCCAGTGTCCACCTCACTGAAGAAGGTGCTGAAAAAGTCCTTCCCATACCAATGGTCCCACGTTTTTGGTATCTGGCCACTCAGCTAGATACCATGTTCTAGGCAACAGCAATTCTAGAAGGCATTGCCAATAGGGGACCAGCCTGGCCAATGTGGATAGAGATGTACTCACGCATGATAACTACAGGTTAGGAAGTGAAGACAAAGGACACAAGGTCCTGGTTACCATTCCCAACAAACTAAGAATCACGGTGAGTTGTGCATTGGTTCTAACATTTTTCAACAAATGTCTTCTCCCATCTTTATCTTTATTCTTACAAACAGTTACCTAAAGCTTACAAGAGACTTAAGTAATCTTAATCATATATATATATATTTTTGAGAGGGGAGAGGGCAGGATCTTACCATGTTTCCCAGACTAGTCTCAAAATCCTAGGCTCAGTCTATCCTCCTGCCTCACCCTCCCAGATAGGCAGGGCCATAGGCTCACAACAGTTACATTTAATGAGTACTTAACTTACTCATCCAATGCCAAGCACTCTATATGTGTTATCTCCTCTTTGCTCTGTGAGGAAAAGTTAGGCTTCTAACAGAGGAGGGACTGATTCTCAGGGGTGGTACAGCACCACAAAAGTGGTACAGCTTATCAAGATCAGAACCAACATTTGATGTCATCTTACTCCCTGAGAAGATGTGTTCTGAGTTGGGCTCTCATGTCTCACTGTGTATCCCAGGCCGACCTTAAACTCCTGAGTGCTGGGACCATGACCAGCACATACTCTCTGCCAATCACGCACTCACTGCCTGGCCAGTTCCTTTACCTGGATGTCGCTTGAGTTTTGCATATTTCACCTTGCCTTTCCAGCCAGCTGGTAACCTGTATGAAATTAGGTATCGGGGTTCATTACTCATAACATTTTCTAAACACACAGAAGGCTGTAACCTCAAAATATAAATCCACTGCTTGAATTTAAAATTTTCTTAAATTCACAGATCCCGTATCTCTAGTTGCCCATTTTTGGGGGTTGGGTAAATGCTACTTTGACAAAAGATGGAGGAAGGATGGTTGAGTCCTTATTTCTCAGAGTTTTCAAAAGAGCAGATTCATTTCTGCCTAGAATAATCCAAATACACCTTTACTCGATACTAAGCATATGGGTATTATCGTACCATGTGCCTGCTATTACTTACTAATCATTTGTTTCTCATCTCCAAATATCTAGCTGAGAAGCACTGATCATTTGCTTTATGTAATTTCAATCATTTGTATTTTACTTTATTTCTTCTTGGAGAGTTCTAAGAACCATATCTAGCCCATAATTTTCTTCCTGTCTTGGGTTTATGGCTTCTGAAGAAAAATACATGATGCTGTGGGTTAGTTTGGTGTGCTCCTTTCTCTGACCCTGCATCCTGTGGTTTTATCACATGTTTGAAGCAGAGGTCAAAAGAAGTTAACTGGTACAAAATGGTCTGGGATAAAAAACAAAATCAAATTTGTTATTATTTGATGTTTTATCTTCAAATGTAGTTGACTTAATGTATAGATAAGTGTGATCAGTGCAGTAATAAAGGCTATTATAAAATGCAGATTCAACTTGTTATTGACTGCTTATTGAATTAAATTAAATTTTATTATTCAAGTAGTCTAGCCTTCATAGACAATGACAAAGAGACTATCCATTCCATGTAATTAAATCATAAAATCACAATATTTGTGGCATCACCTCCCTGTGAGATATTAAGAAGGCAGAAACTTACCCAACTGTGATATATTGGATGAGATGTTAATAATGTATTTTATACTTAAAAATTGCTAAGAAAACCTTAAATGTTCTTACCATCACTGGTAAGAACCAGTGGAATTAGATGAAGCTGTCAGGGTGGAGTCTACACGATTTTATCCTGAAGGCTTTATGAAGAAGAGACCATACAATACTTGCATACACACTTGCTTCCCATGTCTCACCCTAGGCACTCTACTCAGTCTCAGCACTTTACCAGCAAGCCATCACCAGTGTGGCCCTTAATCATGGACTTCCGGAACCATGAGCCCAAATTAACCCCTTCTTTTTAAGCAACAATAAAAACTTGCAAGTCAGTGGTATAATTTCAAGAAGGAGACAGTCGACCTGAAAACAGAAGAATGAATAGGTGGGTAAAACGTGTGGATGTACATCTACCAAAGGGAAGTTGTGAACAGAAAGGTCTTTTTGTAATAAAGAATCCGGGAGGTTGAGGCAGTGGGAGAAGTTCAGCATAACTAAAAGGTCGATGATTTAGAGACAATGGCGGGAGTGGGAATGTGCTGAGGCCAATGCATCATGGCAAACGCATTTGGATTCTATAGTAAATTGGACGGAACGCCAACAAGGGTGTCTGTCAGTGGTAAAGTGGCAAGAGACCTGGTTTGCTGAATCAGAACATCCTTATCACAGTGAGGAAAACAAGTCCACAGAGGAACAGAGAAAGAAGCAGGCATGTGTGGGCATCTGTGGGAACCTACGGTGGCTTTCCAGGTAAAGAATGGTAGTGGTTTGTACCAGTCTGATAGGCAGGCAAAGAGAAAGTGCCAGTGGAACGGACATAGAAGTCGAAGGAAAGAGAAAAATGAATTGATTCAGCTTTTAGATTTTTTTCTTTTAAAATTATGTGTGTGTGTGTGTGTGTGTGTGTGTGTGTGTATCTATCTGTGGGTTTGCACACTTGCATGCAGTGTCAATGGAGGTCAGAAGAGTGTCCATTCCCTTGGAGCTGGAGTTATAGGCAATTGTGAGATGCCCAACACTGGAGCTAGAAAACAAATCTGGGTCCTCTGCCAGAGTAGCTATCTCTCGGTCCTAACTCAGCTGTGTGTGTGTGTGTGTGTGTGTGTGTGTGTGTGTGTGTGGTGTGTATGTGTGTGTGTGTGTGTGTGTTATGTGAAGTGTAGAATAAGGTAGAAAAGACCAATTATTAGATATTGATTTATTGACTGAAAGATTTACTTAAAGCTTGTACTGCCTATTTGCCAAGCCTGACTTCACCTAGAACAGAATGACCCAGAGAAATAGCTGAAACAATGGATTGTCGCCCTTAACAACCTTCTGACCGCCATGTGGGCTTCTATAAACACTTGCTTGCTTGCCCACCCCGCCTTGTGGTTTAGAGTATAAAATGAGAATAGACACTGGATCCCAGCCCTCTGAAAATCCTGGCTTCAGATCACTGGCGATATCTCCTCTCTTCCAGTCTCACTGGTGTCAAGAGTGCTTATTCCAGAAAGATCCCCGCAGCATATGTATGTGTTTGCGTATGTGCACATGTGTGTGCATTTGTGGAGTCTAGAGGCCAATGTCAATGTCTTTCTCAATTGTTCTCCCCCTATTATTTATTTATTTTTGTTTGTTTGTTTGTTTTTATGTGTATGATGTTTGTTATGTAAGTTTGTGCACCACATATATGCCTGGTACCCATGGAGCCCAGAAGAGGGTGTCAGGTTTCCTGGGTGTTGTGTGACAGATGTTTCCCCGAATCATATAACACACATGCCTACTCACCCAGATAGGGAGCCCATGACAGACCAAAGTACCGATACTACCAAAGTCCAACTTGGTGAACCATGCGTTTTATTAGGATTACTTACAGGAAGATGGGTGAGGGGTTATTTACAGGAGCAGAAATGACTCAAAGACAGCTGTATCACCAAAGCCCACCCCAGCATGAGTGACATCTCACAAAAGCTGAGAATCTGGAGCACACTGCACAGCCTACAAGCCCCTGAACAGGTTGGAGAGCATCCTTTCCAGGTACCTCGGTTGGTGTGAACCTCTTCCAGGCAACTCAGTTGATTTCTACTTCTTCCAGGCTGCTTGACTGGTCTCAGAGTCCTCTTTGCAGCCTGGCTTGCTTGAGACTGATTGGAAGCAGTCTTTACGATTTTCTCTTGAGAGGGAGGGGCCTAGTGACTCTGGTCAGTTTCAGGGACTTCCTGAGCTATTTTAAGTTGTTTACTTTCTGTCTTAAGACTGTTTCTCTTCTAGATGGAATTTTTCAGTCTCAGGGGAAACAGCTACACAACACTGGACTGGGGTTTCAGACAGCCGTGAGCACCATGTCAGGGCTGTGAATCCAACCTAGGTCCTCCAGCAGAGCAGCCAGTGCTCTCAGACCCTGAGCCATCTCTCCAGCTCCAAGTCCTCTACTTTATTTTTTAGTTAGGATCTCTCATTGAACCTGGAGGTCAGCCAGCGAATTCCAGAGAGCTGCCTGTCTCTGCCTCCCTGACACTGGTTTTACAGATGTGCACCTCTACATTCAGCTTATGCCCAGCTCAACTATTAGACCATTTCTCTGACAAGTCTTTCACGCCCATCATTGTGGCACAGATAATAGATGTTCACTATTTGCTGAATGGATAAACGGATCAGAGGATGCTCACAAATGCTTAGTGAAGAAATGAACCACCATGTGCTTCTTTAGAGCTCTGGAAGCATCATATTGGCCTTGTTTGACTCCCCTCTTCCTGGCAAACCTCCACACCAGTTCCTTTTCTTGACGTACCAATATAAGTTCAAGGTTCTACCATTTACCTGTGTGTAAGACCTCAGAGTTGTTTATTTATGGTTTTTATTGAGTCATTTATATCTACTCTACTTTCTCACCCATCTCTGGTTCTCTTTGAGATATTGTTTTCTCCTTCAATCAGCCAGCAAATACGACTGTCCTGGTTAGCATTTTGTCAGCTTGACGCCAGCTCGAGTCATTTGACAAGAGAAAAACTCAACTGAGAAAATTCACCTACCAGATTGGCTTGAGAGCAAGTCTGTAGTGGGTATTTTCTTGATTATTGACTGATATGAGGGCTCAGATCATTGCAGGTGGTACTGACCCTCAGCAGGTGGTCCTGGATGCTATAAGAAAGCAAGATGAGCCAGCCATGGAGAACAAGGACGTAAAGCAGAGCTCCTCTGTGGCCTCTGCTTCAGTTCCTGCCTCCAGGTTCCTGCCTGTCTTCCTTGAATAATGGACTGTGATTTGGAAGTATAAGCGAAATAAACACATTCCTCCCCATGTTGCTTTTGGTTATGGTGTTTTTTTTTTTTTTTTTGGTTTTTCGAGACAGGGTTTCTCTGTGTAGCTTTGCGCCTTTCCTGGAACTCACTTGGTAGCCCAGGCTGGCCTCGAACTCACAAAGATCCGCCTGCCTCTGCCTCCCAAGTGCTGGGATTAAAGGCGTGCGCCACCACCGCCCGGCTGGTTATGGTGTTTTATCACAGCAGTAGAAACCTAACTGAAACAATGGCTTGAGAGTTTACTATGTGCCAGATTTGGGGCCAGGGACCCCAAATACAGGTTGAATTAGTCTTAAACAGTAACAAAATTCTTGGCATTCTTCCTTAGTGATGCCTCATAGATTTCCCCCCTAGTTCAGACCCTTAGGACTTCTCAAGGCTTCTACTCACGTGGCCACACTTCTTTACTGAAGCACAGTAGTGAAAATCAACAAATGCATCTGCTGTTTGCTTTTGTTCCTATTGTTTCCTCCACTGACAATGCCCTCTTTCCCTCTGTTTTGTGAAACCCTGCAGCCTTGCTTATTTTGGCCGCATTTCCGATAGGACTCTTTCCAGGAGCCTTTGACCCAGTCTTCCTCCCTCCTGCCTCTTCCTGAACATGACTCTCTTCTATTTCCTGCAGATGAGCTTTGTGCTGTAATCAAGAGCTCTTCCCCACTAAACCTTGAGCCAGGACCATGACTGCATATTATTATAGATACGTAAGCTTTTGATTCTGGGTTTGAATCCTGGCTTTGGAGTTCTGTGGTTTTGTACAAGCTGTTTAATCTCACAATGTCCTTATCTGGAAAAGGAGGTTCATAATATTACTTACTCAATAGGGCTATGAGGTTATGGGGGGACTTAGTGAAACACAGGGGCTAGCATTCAGGAAGTACTTGGTTAGCATTGGTTGAACTTTTGCACGTCTAGATGATTGATAGCTTGTTATTAGCATTTCCACTCCACTTCCCAAGAAGTTCCCATTCATCAGTTAGAAGGAATACATTTGTCTTCCTTAAGAGTGTTTCATGTTTTTGTTAAGTAGCTGCTCAGAGTCAGGCTACCTAATGTGACATACTTTGGCTTTAACATGTGGGAGATAATGGGAACAAAATCGCAACCCGGAGAATGTCTCACATTCTGCATAATACTTGGCTAAGCCCCATACCTCAGTGACAAAGTCCTTGACCCTAAGATTACAAGATACTTGGGGATAGGCCAGTGGTTTCCTTCTATTACAAGAAATTTCCACAGTAATCTACAGGACCTCTGCTGTTCCAGGATGATCTGTGACATGATCCCCAGTCACCTGCTCTCCTTCTTTGACTTAATAAGTCTTTGTAGGGGCCTAGAACGTAAATCTCCAAAGTGACAGAGATGGTGGAAATATTTGTCATAAGATTTAAACAAGGACATCACCGCAAAGCTAGTTGGGAGTTGTCAGAAGACAAAGACCTCATGTTTTGTCCAACTGCCATCATCTTAGGGGTAGAAATGGAAACATCAGTGGTTTGAATTCTTCTCTTCAGGAAAACCACAAATGGCAGCTGTAAATTCTGTGGTGGTTTTGCTTGCCGAGGGAGCAGAGAAGTCTTGGAACTCAAGAAGATGCGGGATACTTCCAAACCCTGTTTGACCTCTGTGCTCTACTTTCCTTTACATTTTTTTAGTGTGTGAGCACACGTGCATATGTGTGTGTGTGTGTGTGTGTGTGTAGGTCAGAGATCAACTTCAGATGTCTCCCCTGTATTGCTCTCCACCTTATTTATTTATTTATTTATTTATTTATTTATTTATTTATTTGGTTTTTTGAGACAGGGTTTCTCTGTGTAGCCCTGGCTGTCCTGGATCTCACTCTGTAGACCAGGCTGGCCTCAAACTCACAGAGATCCGCCTGGCTCTGCCTCCTGAGCGCTGGGATTAAAGGCGTGCGCCACCTCCACCCGGCTCTCCACCTTATTTTTGAGACAGTGTCTTTCACTGAACCTGAAGCTTGATGTTTGGTTAGACTGACTGGCCAGTAAGCTTCCTGTCTTGGCCTCCCAAGTGCTGTGATTGCACGCTACCATGCTCAGTTTTTATGTGGGTGCTGGGGATCCAAACTCAGGTCCTCCTGCCTGCAGAGCAAGTAATTTACACCACTGAGCCATGTCCTTGGTCCCTGCACTGTTCTTTAAAATGGGATAGATGGGTCCTAAATCCCAAGCATATCTATCTATCTATCTATCTATCTATCTATCTACCTACCTATCTATCTATCTGTTTGTCTATCCATCACTCTTATAGACATGAACTCATTTTAACATCCATAGCCTCATCATCATGAGCACCACTTCCAATTTTGACAGTGTAGAACTTCATCAAGAACACTGCTCAGGGCCTTAGTTTAACCCTGACAGGTTGGCTTTGTAGCCAGTGAGACAACCTGGAAAGGCTTGTTTTCTACTGAGGGATTGTTTGGCTGACATTTCAGTTCCAGAAACTTTGACCACTTCTTCTGGATGATGCCAACCATACAAGGTTTAGCTGGTATAAGTTGAGGCTTCTGAGAAGAAAATGGACAGTCTTCCTTTAAGTAGGTGTGCTGAAACTTTATAATCTCCCTACTTTCTTTCCTTCCATGGACCAAAGAAAGCTGGGGGGGCGGGGTCCCTGTATCGTCTCCCTTACTGAGAGCCCCCACTGAGTTTCAAGGCATTGGTCTTCATGTGAGTTGTATAATTTAACTTAACTTTCCATGTGAATGCACGGATGCCCTGGGTTAATGGGTAACGGCTGAAGCAGCATTCACAACAAGGTAGCATACCTGGAGTGCCTTCCCCCAAGGGGCTGGCCTGCAATGCTTCTTGGCTGCTGCCTCTCAGAGTCTCAGACAGTTTCTGAGAACCACATGGTACTCCCCCCTCCTCCCGAAACCAGTTGTGATCTCTGATGTGTACGGAAGTGGGGAGTGGGCAGGCACTGGCAGTTTTTAAAGCAGGTTCAGGGATTTCAGCCCTCCATGAGGCTTCAGAAGCACTGGGCTGGAGCCAAACTATACATGCTCCTGTGATTAGGGTGATCCACACTCCCTAACAGTGACCCAGGGCCCAGCAAAACTTCTATCTCTAACAGTGTGTTACTTTCTGAGGTACATACTGAGAGGAGCCAAAGGAGAGGATTCTGCTGGGGGATGTCTTTTTGTACGCTGTGAATGTATGTTGTTCCCACTGGTTAATAAATAAGCTGCTTTGGCCTATGGCAAGGCTTCTTAGAGGCAAGCAGGGAAATCCAAGGAGAGAGAAAGGAAGGAGAAAGGTGAAGTCTAGGGAGAGGGCAGCTGCCGCCAGGAGAAGCAAGATGCAAAAGTACCGGTAAGTACGGCTGCATGGTAACTTATAGATAAATAGAAATGGGTTAAGTTATAAGAGCTAGCTAGCAAGGAGCCCTGCCATAGGCCATGCAATTGGCAATTAGTATTAGCCTCTGAGTAACTCTTGTATAAGTGGCTGTGGGAACGAGCTGGGCAGGATTGGAGAAACCTTCCAACCACAGGATTCAGCTGACATTGTCAAGTCCAGCTGCTTTTAGGCCTGAGGTAAGGCAGGACGTTGTGGCAGGAGCAAGCTGCTCACCTCACAGCAGCCACACAGCAAAGGGAGAGAGGAGAGAGGAAGAGTCCTCACATACTCTTCAATGGCACACCCAAAGGACCTACCTCTTCGAGTTAGGTCCCGCCTCCTGTGTCCAGCACATGCTAACAGCACTGGCAGTCAAGGACTGAGCCTTCAATGCGCTTTTGAGGGGCCTTTAAGATCCCAACTTAGCCGGGCAGTGGTGGCGCACACCTTTAATACCAGCACTCGGGAGGCAGAGCCAGGTGGATCTCTGTGAGTTCGAGGCCAGCCTGGGCTACAGGGTGAGATCCAGGAAAGGTGCAAAGCTACACAGAGAAACTCTGTCTCAAAAAAAAAAAAAAAAAAAACCCAACTTAACAATAAGCACTTTTGTTTTTTAATTTTCTCAAATGTGTTTTTAAAATATGAACAGCCTAGAAATACAGCTGTCTTTTAGTAGCTGGTTCCATGACTGCCACTAGTCCAAATCCCAAGTCCCTTACATAAAACAGCAATCATGAACATATCCCACACATATCCTTCACCTATCCCAGCAGTCCCACCACATATTTTACGTCAGCTCTAGATTACTTAACAGGTAGAATGCAATGTAAATAGTTATAACACTATATTGTCTAGGAACTAAAGACAGGAAGACAAGTTTGTACATGTTTGACACACACTCAAATTTTAAAGATTATTTTCAAACCACAGTTGTTCAAACCTGTGGATGTGGAAGCTGTAGATAGCGTGCGAGCTGCACTCTGCACATGTGGAAGGCAAGGCAAGGAGATGCTTTGCAATGGGCCGTTCTCCCAGAGCTGTTAAGAGTGTGGCTGTCAGACCCTGTAGTCATCCTCTACTAGATTGGAGTGGACATTTTAGTAAGAGCCTCATGTTTGAGAAGTAGTAGCCTGGAGAGCCTTCTACTACTTTGTGTTTCTAGAATGGGTGGAGAAGAAACAGAATATTAGAAAGGGCATGGAATGGTCTGTAATCCCGAGACCAGCTACAGGGATCCAGGAGACCAGCTGGGTGCGCCAAAGTCAAGGCTTGGGACCTGTCTGTCAATCACTGTGGGTCTCTTTCTCTGTGTGAAGTAAGGCCACATTTCTTCTGTATCAAAATTATCTAAAAAGGGCTGGAGAGATGGCTCAGTGGTTAAGAGCACTGGCTGCTCTTCCAGAGGTCCTGAGTTCAATTCCCAGCACCCACATGGTGGCTCACAGCCACTTGTAACTCCAGTTTCAAGGGACACAACAACCTCTTTTGCCCTCCACAGGCGCCTGCACACATGTGGTACACATATACACATATGTGTTACACACAAACATGTGGTACATATACATACACAGGCACATAAACATAAATAATAAATTTATCTTTAAGAACAGTATCTAACATATATAACAGAATATAGGAATTTAAGTGAAAGGCTCTCGTGTTTGATAAGGGGAAATATTTTTTCTGTGAAAGATGCATATTTAAGACAGAATTGGGGCTGGTGAGATGGCTAAGGGGGTAACAGCACTTGCCAAGTCCTGTGACTTGAATTAGATTCCCGGGACCTACATGGTAGAAGGCAACAGTGGACTTCACCAAGTTGTCCTTAGATTTTTCATTTGGCACGTGTGCACATGCACAGACACATGTGTGCACACATACACACAAAATGCAATAAAAAAAAACCCCAGAGTGCTGTAAAATCTAATTTTACATTGGCCTTTTAGAGAAAATTATAGTATACAAGGACAATTTCTTTTTTTCTTTTTATTAAAAAAAAACAGCACTTTAAATCCCACGAAACGGAAGTTTCCTCTTTGAACTGTATGGAGGAATGCAAGTTTTGGATAACAGATGTTTGGTTTCCACATAAATTTTTATCAGGCAACAGATTTTTGATAGGAGGAAATATAATTGTCTGCATCTCTCCCCAACCGAAATTATCTCACTCGTACCACAGACTTGAGTCAGGGGGACTTGATCAAGCAATCTCTTTGTGATTGACTACTAAGGCAAACATCAGGTTCCATGCCCCTCCTGGGGAATGAGAGCGAGGGTGCTTCTGGGACACAGGGTCTTAGGGTACCACATGCTGTCCCCCACACAAGCTGAGTGGGCATCACTGGCACCCGCTGCCCATTTCCACGGCTTTGCCTGCTGGCCGGAGGGCCGGGTTGCCTGCACCTGTATTTTTACTCTTTGTCCTTTCTGAACCTGAATCTCCCAAGCTTACTCAGGGGCTGCTTCTCTTCCCTCACTCTCTGGCCCTCTCATGGCTGCCGGGAGACAGGTTGTGTAAAGCCTAGACTCTTTTTTTTTTTTTTTTTTTTTTTTGGTTTTTTTTTTGAGACAGGGTTTCTCTGTGTAGCTTTGTGCCTTTCCTGGGACTCACTTGGTAGCCCAGGCTGGCCTTGAACTCACAGAGATCCGCCTGGCTCTGCCTCCCGAGTGCTGGGATTAAAGGCGTGCGCCACCACCGCCCGGCCAAGCCTAGACTCTTAAAGAGACCTACTGAAGGTCAGTGCTGACCTGAAGCCAGGAGTCTCTGTTGCCTTCCTGTTGGCAATGACTTTCTTTTTGGTGGGAATTGCTGTCACATAATAGCACATTAGTTCTGCTCGGCCACTTGGGCTAGGAACTCCATGCCCAGCATTCTGACAGGTTGCATCTGCTGATATTTAAAAAGAATTTATTTCTGGCAACTTTAAAAATGTGCACCCTTAATTCCAGCACTTGGGAAGCCAATCTTTGTGAGTTCGAGGCCAGCTTGGTCTACAGAGTGAGTTTCAGGACAGCCAGGGCTACACAGAGAAACCCTGTCTTGAAAAGTAAAAAACAAACAAATAAACAAAACCCTTCTATCAATTCCTGAATCTTATAACTGAGTACGGGTCTCCTGTAGTGTACAGAAGCAGAGTCTTTATCTCACCAGCTGGGATTGTCTGCACCCTGGATGCAGTACACAGGAAAGTTCTAGATACTGCTCGGATGGTGGAGGGAAAGTACAATTAGAAGCCAAAACACTACCCTCCTGTTGTGGAATATTAGTTGGAGATGTATTACACTTGTTTATGCTGTGAAACATTTGTTTAATGATGCAAAGATGTGTTACATTCTTTTATGTTGCATTTGTTTACCTCTGTGAAGCTGTGTTACTGTGCCTGTCTAAAACACCTGATGGTCTAATAAAGAGCTGAACAGCCAACAGCAAGGCAGGAGAAAGGAAAGGTGGGGTTGACAGGCACAGAGAATAAATAGAGAAATCTGGGAAGAGAAGATTGAAGAACAAGAAAAGGAGAAGGAAAGGGGCTGGTGACCCACCTACATAGCAAGCCATGGAGTAAGAAAGAAAGAAAGAAAGAAAGGAATATAGAATAGAGAAAGGTAAAAGCCCAGAGGCAAAAGGTAGACAGGATAATTTAAGTTAAGAAAAGCTGGCTAGAAATAAGCCAAGCTAAGGCTGGGCTTCATAAGAAAGAATAAGCTTCCACGTAGTTATTTGGGAGCTGGGTGGTGGGCCCCCAAAGAGCAAAGAGTAAAAAAAAAAACAAGCATAGCACCCTTCAAACTCCTTTCTGGTTAAACATACCATATTTATTTTAGATTCAGTATGCTGATATCTGCTTTTCAATTTATACTTATAAGAGGAAGAGAATTCAATTGTATAAACATTTCTGGAATTTTCTGTATAAAATTTTCTCCAGCCCATGACCTATTGTTATTAATGGATCCAATAGCTACAAACTTGTGGCTTGAAACAACAACACAGATGTATCATCTCAACCGTTCTGGAGCACAGAGGTCCAAATTCAGTTCCCCTGGGCTATCAAGTATAGACCCGTGTTTCTGGAGCTCTAGAGGAGACTACACTTGCTTGCCTCTCAGAGATTCAGGAAGTTGCCTACATTCCACACCTTGTGGCCCCCTCCTCTATCTTCAAAAAGAGCAGAGTGACACCTGCCTTCGGTGGCCTCTGCTTTCACCTTTATGGCCCCCCTTTCTTTGGCTCTATTTACCTATCTCTCTCTTTTAAGAACCTACTCCACCCAGATGATTCAGGCTTACCCTATATCAAGGTCCCTAGCTCAATTCCATCTGCAAATTCCTTTCACCTTGCAGGGTATGTCTATTTGGGATGAGGGTGTGAACACTTTAGTGGGAAGGGGGCTGTGGGGGCTGTGTGGGGGTGTGGGGTGGAGTAGTAGGGTATGTGTGGGGTGTGAGGGGGTGTGGGGTGTGGGGTGATGGGGTATGTGTGGGGTGTGAGGGAGTGTGGGGTGGTGGGGTATGTGTGGGGTATGAGGAGGTGTGGGGTGGTAGAGTATGTGTGGGGTGTGAGGGGGTGTGGGATAGTGGGGTATGTGTGGGGTGTGAGGGGGGTGTGGGGTGGTAGGGTATGTGTGGGATGTGAGGGGGTGTGGGGTGGTGGGGTATGTGTGGGATGTGAGGGGGTGTGGGGTGGTGGGGTATGTGTGGGGTGTGAGGGGGTGTGGGGTGGTGGGGTATGTGTGGGGTGTGAGGGGTGTGGGGTGATGGGGTATGTGTGGGGTGTGAGGGGGTGTGGGGTGGTTGGGTATGTGTGGGGTGTGTGTGGGGGTGTGGGGTATGAGGGGGTGTGGGGTGGTGGGGTATGTGTGGGGTATGAGGGGGTGTGGGGTGGTAGGGTATATGTGGGGTGTGAGGGAGTGTGGGGTGATGGAGTATGTGAGGGGTGTGGGGTATGTGTGGGGTGTGAGGGGGTGTGGGATGGTGGGGTATGTGTGGGGTGTGAGGGGGTGTGGGGTGGTGGGGTATGTGTGGGGTATGTGTGGGGTATGTGTGGGGTATGTGTGGGGTGGTGGGGTATGTGTGGGGTATGTGTGGGGTATGTGTGGGATATGTGTGGGGTACGTGTGGGGTATGTGTGGGGTATGTGTGGGGTGGTGGGGTATGTGTGGGGTGATGGGGTATATGTGGGGTATGTGTGGGGTAATGTGTGGGGTAGGTGTGGGGTGTGTGTGGGATATGTGTGGGGTATTTGTGAGGTATGTGTGGGGTGTGTGTGGGGTATGTGTGGGATATGTGTGGGGTATATGTGGGGTAGGTGTGGGGTGGTGGGGTATGTGTGGGGTGATGGGGTATGTGTGGGGTACGTGTGGGGTAATGTGTGGGGTATGTGTGGGGTAGGTGTGGGGTATGTGTGGGGTACGTGTGGGGTTGGGTATAGGGGTTAAGGCATGATAAATGGCTGTAAAGTTTTCTGAGATAAGATTTTTTTTTTCTCTAAAACTCTTTCTTCTCTCCTTTGAGCAGGAGCCACACTCTGATCTTGCTTCAGGGGGCAGAAAGCAGAAGTCACTGGCAAAACACTTCCCCTTCTGACTTAGGATTTTTAAAACCAGAGTACATAAGGAAGTTGTGCGCGGGGTCGTTGATGGAGAGGTGGTGGACTCTCCTAGCCAGGGGGGCTTCTCCTGGTAGTGCTCAGGGAACTGGTGGGGCTGAGAACTGAGGAAGTACCAGACCACGTTACCAATTCCAGAGCCCCCGGGCGGGCATGGATAACTCCAAACCTTAGGGACCTCCCCCAGGAAGCTGCAGCTGCAGTGTGAGATGGAGTGGAAAGTAAAAATGAAATGATGGAAGGAAAAAAGAAGCAACAGTATTTCTTACACATCTGTCCAAGCTTGGATATGCAAGAGGCAGCTAAACGGAAGTGACTGTTTCCTTCTTCCTCCCGGCTCTCTCTGCTCTCGGACTTGCCAGGTGGAGCACCGTGGTGCACAGGAAGGGGAAACCTGGGATGCTGAGAGGCACCTAATCTAACGCTGTGGGTCAAGAAACACTTGCTGGGAGAACTGATGTCGGGGCTTGGTGACTAAGACAACAGCCACAGGAAGGGCGATTTGCTTAAAATTCAGCGGGTGTTCTGGCAGCTGAGCTGAGAACCCTGACCTGTGAAGCTATGCTTCCAGTCCCCTACAGAAGGGGTGGGCACTTTCCATGTGCCGTGGAGTGAATGCTCCCCTCCCCCCACAAAGACTCAGCTGCAAGGCATCACTAGTGGGAGGTGAAATCTTTAATAAGAGTTGGGGCCTTGGGAGAGGTCTGTAAGTCACTGAAGAGGGGGTTTAGAGCACTAGCCCCTCCTTGTTCCCTGGCCTGTAAGGTGATTGACAGTTCTCTGCTCCTGGGCCACAGGTATAGTGGAAATTAATGAGGCAATTCCAAGTAGTTTATCTGATAGTCGAAAGAGATTTATTTTGGGTCAACTTAACAGCAAGCAGAGGGGTCGGTTATGGGACCCAGGAGAGTGCCAATGTCATTTCCAGTTTTCTCTCTATGCTTGGTGGTTTTTGTCACAACATGAGAGCTCTCAGCTGCTGCTCCAGTGCCGTGCCTGCTTGCCAGCTGCCATGCTCCCCTCCACGGTGGTCATGGATTCGCACTCCGAGACTGTAAGCTCCAATAAACTCCCTTCTCTGAGATGCTTTGGTCATGGTGTCTTCCCAGCAATAGAAGAGCAACCAAGTCAGGCTCACGGAGAACACGTGGAGAGGAGCGAGGAGGACATGGACACAAGGACTTAGGTGTGACTATAAGTTAGAAATTAACTGTACTCTCATACAGTAAATGTTTCTAATCAAGATTTGTTTGCGTTTTCTAGACCAGTCTTCACAATATCTCTTTATATGCCCAAACTGTAATAACATGCCACAGCATGACAGAACCCAATTACTCACTACGATTCTGTTTCTATTTGTTCCAGCTGCCAAGTGGGGACTCCAAGAATCTATTTTCTTGCGGTCTCAGAAATAAAAGTTCCTCCCACCATCCTGTCACTCCCAACCCCTCACTTACACTGTCCTGACATCCCCCCAGGCCCTGGTGAAATCGGCAGAAGGATGGAGCGTGGTGCTTCCTAGTGTGGATTGGGTAGGAGAAGAAGGGAAGGGAAGGGAAGGGAAGGGAAGGGAAGGGAGGGGAGGGGAGGGGAGGGGAGGGGAGGGGAGAGAAGGGGAAGGGAGGCAATGGGGCTCCAGGAAGCAGCTGTGAAACTGATGGGAAGGAAGAGCAAGCAGAGCTCCTGTGACTCCAGGTCAGCACAGGGGAAGATTTCCGAACACACTCTCTTGACAGTGGTTCTTAGGGAAAGGCTGGTTGCAGGCAGCAGAAGAGAGAAAATAGAAGTGGAGGCAGGGAAGGTGGAACCGGTTGTCTGACATATTACAGCGTGCAGTGGACTGCACTGGCCGTCAGTCACTGGGGAAATGGAGAAACCTAGGGTACAGCGTGCAGTGGACTGCACTGGCTGTCAGTCACTGGGGAAATGGAGAAAGCTAAGGTACAGCATGCAGTGGACTGCACTGACCATCAGTCACTGGGGAAATGGAGAAACCTGAGGTACAGTGTGCAGTAGACTGCACTGGCTGTCAGTCACTGGGGAAATGGAGAAACCTGAGGTACAGTGTGCAGTGGACTGCATTGGCTGTCAGTCACTGGGGAAATGGAGAAACATAAGGTACAGCATGCAGTGGACTGCATTGGCTGTCAGTCACTGGGGAAATGGAGAAAGCTAAGGTACAGCATGCAGTGGACTGCACTGGCCGTCAGTCACTGGGGAAATGGAGAAACCTAAGGTACATCGTGCAGTGGACTGCACTGGCCGTCAGTCACTGGGGAAATGGAGAAACCTAGGGTACACTAAGAGCTGGGTCAGGGATTAGTGAGTGTACCAGCTGCGGTATATGAGCTGTCTCAGCAATCACTCTGTGATGGCTAAAGAAACTCCCTTATTTGCCAGACAGCCGTCTTGGTACCCACTAGCCATTTGCCTGTCTGTGACTCCAGTCCCTGGAAGATAAGTTCCCAGTAACCCTGACTCTCACCCCAAAATGTACAGCTGTGACCATCTACTTGTTATAACATGACTGACTACCTTTTGGCTTCTGTAACCTGTTTACGCAGACATTCAAGGACTATTTTGAGGTCATCTTGACTACCTAATCTTGGCGGAGCAGAACAACTCCTGCTTGCTTTCAAGTGCAGAAACTCAAGGTCGTCTTATGGTTTTTGCCTTTAAGAATCCTTCCCTCACCTCCCTTCTCAAGGCAGTCTCAAGTTTGGCTCAGACATTGTTCTTCTGCTAGTGGCACCGATGAATTTAACTAATTATAATCTGGACTGAGTCTGTGGTCTTTCCTCAGGGGTCACGAATTTCATGAAAACTGTCCTTGTTATTAGGAACAATGTTAGCAGACAGAGTGAAGTCTGCCGTACGTGTAAGCTGCCGTGGTTAATCTTCACTGTCAACTAGACTGGATTTGGAATTTCCTAACAGACACAGCTCGGGGAATGTTTCTGAAGGTATTTCTAGAGACATTTAACTGGGGAAGGAAGACTGACCCTGAATGTGGGTAGCACTGTCCTATAAGCTAGAGTCACAGACTGAATAACACAATCAATCAATCAATCAATCAATCAATAAAGCCAGCTTTCTCTCTCTCTGCTTCCTGGCTGATGATACAGTACCACCAGCTTTTCCCACTCTAGCTGTGATGCCTCCCTACAGCAGATTGTATTCCCTAAACTGTGAGCCCTCCCTTCCCCCATATTGCTTTTGTCAGTTTTTTAAAAATAATTTTTTTCCACACAATATATTCTGATCACAGCTCCCCTCCATCCTCTCCTCCCAGGTCCTCCCCATCCATCCAACTCCACACTTTCTTTCTCTCTCTTTAGAAAACAAACAGGCAAATTAAAAATGAGAGTAAGAAAAAGCACAACAAACACATAAACATACATTAAAAACAAATCACAAAACCCTAAAAACACAAAATCAGAAACCATAATATACAAGCCAAAGACTGGTAAGCTAAAGGAAGCCCAAACAAAGTGATATCACACACACACACACACACACACACACACACACACACATACACACACACACACACATACACACACACACACACAAATAGCATTCAGTTCACTTTGTGTTAGCCATCCACTGCTGTGCATGGGGCCTGGCCTTCAGTGCTGTTTGCTTACCCAGTGAGACTCTGTTGAAAAAAAAAAAACCTAATTTTTCCTTTGTGAGCAGGTGTCAGATTTCTCAGGTATTTGTAGTAACAAAAGTGACTAACACAGGAGCCCACTCCTTTTCAGTAAGGACTGTCTATGGAGTGTCTACCTAACATTGGCACAAGAAGGAAGGGTGTCTGGGATGGGACTGGATCATATTCAGGAGAAAGGGAATGCCTTTCAGGTTTCTGTTAACTGTCCTTTTTAGTCTAGCATTTCTCTGGTCAGCTATAGCATATATACTTAAAAGTAACACATTAAAAAAAGATGGTAACAACCTCTGAATGCAAAATTCCAAAACAAGTACTTGTGATTTTTGATAGAAAAAGTTATTTAAACATCTATTGGCTTAATCATGAGTTAATTACCTTTGCTGAATTATGGTTTCAAAGTACTGGGAATAAAGTGTTACAAAATACACAAAGAAATAAAAAATGTTTTATTTTTTACTTATAGCTTGAAATGTAGTTGGAAG
This sequence comes from Peromyscus eremicus, assembly GCF_949786415.1. NCBI lineage: Eukaryota > Metazoa > Chordata > Mammalia > Rodentia > Cricetidae > Peromyscus > Peromyscus eremicus. The sequence goes on from NC_081425.1 coordinate 76,155,005, forward strand.
ACAGAATTCAAATTCATGTAAGAAATTTGAATAATTTTACAAAATTGTACTATGAGAATTCATCAACATTAAGAAACTCTATGATGGGTACTTCAAAGATCTTGGGATACCAGGGCACTTTTGGCATGGATAGAATTCTGAGAGCCATGTGCTATGAATTCTGGGATGATTCTAGCCTTGTGAAAGGTATTTGCCTGTCACTGCTCATATTGAACACTCAATAGTAAGACAGGAAAAAAGGCCATATTATCATCCAATCACAACTGGAAATTATTTCATTCACTTGGGCTCATGCATATGGAGAACATGCGTGGATCCAGCCTTACCGCTTACAGAACATTAAGCAGTAAGGTGAACACAGACACTGGACTTTCAACTAGGTTGTTCTTCTAACATGTGGCTGTTTCTACTTCACATGAAGATTTAGCTGCCAGTCTTAGGAAGTAGCAGGAGGGTAAAGTTGGCTCTGAAAGAAACTTGGAAAATGGGAATCTGTGATCAAAGTTCAGCTAAATATGTCAGCGTGAGTTGCCAGTAATAATGTTATATAACAAGTGTTTTCCAGAAGCAAATGATTGCTTTTTTTTTTGGTCTGTATGAAATAATTCAAACCATACTTAGTAAACAGAAATTCTGGAAGCAGTCTCAAATAATGGCTTTCCCTAGTATGCCACATGCAAATAGCAAGTTAAAGACTAAGACCTCACTCATGCAAAGGCCACTTAGAAGTTTCCTTATAATGATGGATTTGATTCAACAAGTGCTCAAGGAATGCCCAACATATGATTAACTTTCCGAGCCATGGTTGCAGACAGGAACTAACGGAGGCCTGGAGCCTCAGGAGTCCTCACTGATTTGGAGAGTCAAGCAGGAAACACACCAAACATCTCAAAGTGCAAGGTAGCAATCTCAAACAGTGTTGAGGTTATGCTTTTCATTGAGTATGGAGTGGGGGATTGTGTGTGTGGTCAGGGAAAGTGAACAGGGTGAGGACTGGAGGAGGCTTCCTGGGGGCACAGAGTGTACAGAGGGAAAATAGAAAGGGCATTCCAGGACAAGGTCGGGCAGAAGCAGGAAGCATGTTGGAGAGGGAGGAGGGGAGCAGGGCCGCTTTCTAAGGGCTCAGCAACTTCATTTCCTAGCCTCTCACCTACTTTGCTGGGCTTCCTTCCTGTTTCAGTCATCACTGTTTTATAGTAGAACACTCCGTCTCTTCTCACTAGTGTGCTCTCTCACTTGCTCTTAGCCAAAGGGTTGAGAAGAGAGTGTCCCTCTTCTCTTCATCATATCTTGTTTTGTTGTTGTTGTTGTTGTTGTTGTTTTTGTGTGTGTTTTAATGAGTGGGGAGCTGGGGATCAAACTTAGGGTGTCTTTAGACGTACAGCTAAGCATCAGAAAGGAGTTAGAGTCAGGGATGGGAAGCAGTTGACAACCTGTAGAATTTTCCTCCTGCCTCCTCCCCCTTCGTTCTTTCTCTCTGCAACTTGAGTTACCTGCTTTCCATTCACAAAGTGGAATATGCTTACCCCCAACTCCTTAACAGAAGGGCAACAGGGAAATCTTCATGCTACGTGCAATCTTAACTGTATGAACTATCGTCAGGAGAGTGAAGTCACAAATAGCTTACGGAGGAAAATGCAGAAATTCCTAGGTAAGGTCAGTTGGCTTGAACGCTGTCTGGGGCTCCCTCAAGGGTGTATATGGAAAAGAGAAGAGCATGCCCTTCAAGATGTATTTTTGGAAAGGCAGTTGAGGAAAGATAATGAAAACCCTTGGGGGGACATGTTGCTAATCTTCATTGTCAACACAATTGGGTTTAGAATGCCCACAGGCTAGATACACCTCTGTTGTGTCTACAACACAGAAAGGCTTAACTAAGGGGAACAACCCAGCCTGAATGTGGGGGGCTTGGATGGAAAAGCTGACTACTGACATTTCCTTTCCTTGTTCCCAGACCTTCTATGGAGTGACCTGAACTTCTCTGCTGTGTGATCCCCACCAAGATGGACCAAACCCTTAAAACCAGGAGCCAAAATAAACCCATTCTCCTTAAGGAGGAAAGTATTTTGGATATAGCAGAGAAAAAAGGTAGCTAATACAGGGACTTGTTAAGAAAGATAGAGATAGAAATACTGTCTGGACGGACAATATTGGGTGTGATGAAGTAGGAGATTCCCTTGAGTCTCAGGTTTGCAACGAACATGCAATTTAAGAGGCGGGAAGAATCAAAGATCAAGTAATCAGAGGGGGACGAGGGGAACGGGGTTCAGTGTTTCGATGGAAGAACAAGAAGGAAGGTATTGAGCAAAATGGATTTTCATTTGTGATTCAGCTGAATATTTTCTCATGTGAACCTAGGACTCCTTTACCTCGAGTGTACCAAACATTCCCCCCCCCCATGAACCTTTGGTTTCTGTTCCTCTGCCAGAGGAGGTTTTGTGGCTTTAATCGTTATTATTAGCATACTCTCCTGCCCATTTGCCACCGCTCAGAACCAGAGAGCTGCATGCGAACCTCAGCCCCGTTGAGAAAGTGCTCACCACTTCCTGGTCTTTCAGCCTCTCTTCTCTTCTGCTCACTGGACGCAGAGAGGGCAGTTTGTGTGAAGCCGGGAGGGCTTTGAAATCATACCTATGTGTTTCGAGCTCTCTGCAGCTTAATGTCTTGAATTTAGTTTGTAGAATTTGTTTTCTTTCTCAGTCTTCATTTGCAGTTGTATTTCATATGTTGTAGGCTGACCGGTATCTGAACCATGATAGTTCTCCGAGCAAGTTACTTTGAGCCTCTCCAAGCTTTCCATCCAGGAAATTGCCAATTCATTTTTAATAACGTATCTCAGAATTATTCCGTAAAAACGAACCTAACCCAAGCACTTCTAAATCTGTTAAGACTCTCCTTCCTCCCTGATGCCATCATGGCTTTCTCTCTCTACCTCTTCTTGTGGGTTCCTAAGGCAGCCACATCCCAGGGCTCGAGCGGTGCCTCTCTGTGAGCTCCTCTGGTCATACACTTAGTGTTTGTGTCCTTGGCCACCCCAGTTCGTATGCCACACTCTAGTGTACAGATAGAAAGAGGCTTTCATGAAGTAATGGGCTTAGATAAGGTCATGGCAGGGGTCCTCAAGGTGGGTTTAGTGCCACCACAAGAAGAGACAGCAGAGGCCTCTCTTCTCTCAGGAGCACAAAGAAGAGGCCATCTGAGCACACAGTGGGATGACAGCCATCTGCAGGCCAGGACGGGGCAGGGCTGTGTCTCCAAGTTGAGAACCTTAGCCTTTTGGTAATAGGTTTTGTAGTGTCTACCACTGTGAGAAATAAATGTTTGGTTAGCTGAGCTGCTCTCTGTGTGGTATTTTACTACAGCCGTCTCAACTCTTACGTTATTAATCTCCTCTCAAGATTTTTCTCCTCCGTTCTGGTTTCACCTGACTTTCATTTTAGATCTTTTCATTGCTTCTATTTAGATGTTGTACTATCGGCTCAAGCTGGACATGTCCAGGCTCAACATGTCCTGTCTGCCAGCCATAGGGACTCTTGGTGGAATGTCTCTATTTCTTCACCTTCATGTACATTAATGACAAACACTCATGATGTCATCCACTCTAACGGGAACTGTCATTTTTCTGTCTCTAAAACAGTCCTTTTTAGAGTACTGGTTGTAAGTTTGATTTTGTTTTGTTTCGTTTTTAAGACAGAGTCTGACTGTGTAGCCCCAACTGGCTTAGAATTTGTGATGTTGACCAGCCTGGCCTTGAACTCACATGAAGCCCTGCCTGCCTCTGCCTCCTGGGTTCTGGGAACATAGTGTGTGCCATCAGGCCTAGCTGGCTGCAAGCTTTTGTAGATATGGTGTTTCTTGGCTTTTGAGCCTTTTAATTCTATATCTTTATAAAAAAATAGCAGATGCGCAATAAATATTTGAATTTATTACTTCAGTTTCAAGGTGCATGTTCCATGCTCTAAAAATATAGAACCTTGAGTTAATGTTATCTGGAATTCTTTATTCCTTAAATGATCATTACTCATTTTTTTATTAATTTCTAAAAAGGACATTATAAAATGCAAGTCTATCCAAACTTACTCAGTCTAAGGACACACTTTTCAAAGCCTCAATTTACATCTTCCTGTAAAAAAGTCCATGGAACAAAGCCTGAAAGATGCTACATTATGTTTAATTATTCACACATGGAAATACTGAAATAAAATATGCACAGAAAATTGTTACATGTAAAACATACATACATATATATGTATATATATACATATACAGATGATTATTGGAAAGCTCTAAGAAAATAAGGCTGATCATTTTTTCATTAATGGGAGGAGATTTTATAAGAATATTATTCAATAACAAAAATCATAAAAAAACTGGCATATTTGGCTATATGTGTTTAAAAGTTTTAAGTGTTTCTATATACCAAAAATAATCATAAAATTAACACAAAAAGCTAGAAAACAGTGAGGAAAATATTTGTCATGTATACGACAGCTAATTAATATCCTGTACATAAAGAGATGAAGAACTAAAGCTAAAAGAGTCAAGAGACACAAGTGAGTCACTACAGGGGAGACATGGTGGTCAGTCACATTCGGGGGAAATCCAACCCAGTTATACACTTAGTGAAACACAAATGAATATACGAGATGGAGGAGAGTCTAGAGGAAACAGACGCTCTGCTGCAGGGCAGATGGAGCGTAGATCCAGGCCACACACTCCACGTGAAGGAATCTGTAAGAAAGTATTCAGAGAAGTGTGCAAAAGTAAATGCACAAGACTGTTTTCTGTGATGTTGTCTATACTGGTAAACCACTGAAAGTATTGTGCGTCAGGCCGGTTAACTCTGGGTCAGGGTTAGAGGTAATGCAGTATTTTTCTTTGCATTTTGTTTTTGGGCGTGCGCCACCACTGCCCGGCTAGTTTTTCTTTCAATTTGCAGGTCCTTCCCTTTCTTCTTTCCTCTTTTTTTTTCTCTTTTCTCTCCTTCTGTGCGTTTGTGTTCATGTAGTGTGTGTGTGTGTGTGTGTGTGTGTGTGTGTGTGTGTGTGTGTGTGTGTACATTCATGTGTATGGACTGGTGCATGCTGGTGAACATTCTCATAAGTGCACGTCCATGTCAGAAGTTGATGTTGGGAGTCTTCCTCAGTTGTGTTCCACCTTATTTTTTGAGGCAGGATCTCTTACTGAACCTGGAGCTCACTGATTGGCTAAACTGGCTGGTCAGCAAGCCAGGCATCCTCCTGTGTCTGCCTCCCAGCACTGGGATTACAAGTGCATGTTGTTGTGCCTGGCTTTTTATGTGGATGCAAGGGATGCAAGCCCAGGTCCCACATCTGTATCTAGCACCGCTGTCTCCCCAGCTCCCACATCTGTATCTAGCACTGCTGCTGTCTCCCCAGCTCCCACATCCTCTCTAGCACCGCTGTCTCCCCAGCTCCCACATCTGTATCTAGCACCGCTGTCTCCCCAGCTCCCACATCCTCTCTAGCACTGCTGTTGGCTCCCCAGCTCCCACATCTGTATCTAGCACTGCTGTCTCTCCAGCTCCCACATCCTCTCTAGCACTGCTGCTGTCTCCCCAGCTCCCACATCCTCTCTAGCACTGCTGCTGTCTCCCCAGCTCTCACATCTGTATCTAGCACTGCTGCTGTCTCCCCAGCTCCCACATCTGTATCTAGCACCGCTGTCTCCCCAGCTCCCACATCCTCTCTAGCACTGCTGTTGGCTCCCTAGCTCAGCTCCGAGTTCAGGCACTGAGCTGTCCCAGCCACTTGACCCCTCCTCTTCCTCCTCTAAGTGCTCTGCTGACCCTCACCAAGACACCGTCCTTGGGTGCTGCTTGGATCCCACCACCGTTGGTTCAGATGTCTGAGACAGGTCCTGTCAAGTCCAGAGCTTCAAGCCTGATGCTCAAGGACTCCTCTGCTCTCACTGACCTTTTCACCCTCTCTATCCTATTTTGCCACATAGACTTAGAATTCAGTCGCTGTGATGTTTGGCTATTTTACAGTCCAGTCTACAACTTCCTGTCTCTCAACTTCGGCAAAGCCTCTTCTTTCTGTCTTTTTTCTGTGCCCACTGCCACCTCCTTCATTTGTCACAGTGCAGTTCTTAGTGAGGAACTTGGGCACTTAACAGTTTTACTTTTAACCCTTTTGTTTATGCTCAGTCTGTCCAAAGGGTTAAATGATTCGCTTCATCCAACCTTATGGACCCCACATCTCCCAGGACATAGATACCCAGATATACTTGTTTAACAGGGAATGAATCAAAGCTTAGATCAAGTAGCAAGTGGATTACTCAATCTTCCCACTCAGAGCAGGAGTCACTCACGAGTGGCCAACTGGCTGCACCATCAAAGCGACCCTGTTTTGGCAATGAGTCTCCCACATATTGTTGACATTTTGTTCGTGTAGCTTTTGTCTCCAATAAAAGAAACACATTGTTTTTCCGTCTTATCCCAGAGAACTTGAAAGAAAACTTTCCATTTATTATTTGAGAATTTCATAATGTGTACAATATATTTTTATATTACCCACACTCATTCCCATTTCAACTCCTCCAAGACCTCCCTTGCATCTCCCTTCCAACTTTATATCCTCCTTTTAACCCCACTAAGTCCAATTAGACCTGTTCATGTGTGCGTGGGTGCAGGACCATCCACTGTAGGAGTATGGACAACCCACGGGACATATCCCTGAAGAGAACTGACTCCACCACCCACAACCCCTGACAGCCATTTACTGTCCTAGTGCTTAGCCAAGAGTGGGGCCTTCTGATCCACAAGTGTGACTGGCTTAATCTTGTACAGGCAACCACATGGCACAGATAACTTAAGAGGGAAAATAGTCAGGGGGCAAGAACAGGTCAGTTTTCCTCTTTGTGCTGACTGTTTTCATTGTTGGTGGGGCACACCCACCCATTTCTTTCTGACCAGCATGACTCTCCTGGCTCACTTTGTACCTCTCTCTACCCTTGATCTACCAGAATTTGTGTGACAGGTTTGGCTCATACTTAAGGGTCCGTGTGCAAAGCAAAGACCCCCAGACTGGGTATGGGCCAAGGTCTAACAACTGGATCCTTCACAGACATGTCTGTTTGGATTGGCAAGGAAGTGGCTGTGAGAAACAATTCCAGAATGACCATGGAGGCTTATGCCTATAGATATAATTTTCTCCCTCCCACCGAACCAAACAACCCCTATTATTTAGTAAGCCAGCCTGGGCATCCTCGGATTCGTGTATCAAAGATGGAACTCTCTGACCCTCCAATCTATTCCTCCATCCCCTTCATTGCAAAGTAAATGGCCTTACTTCCCACCACTTGTGTACTCAAGAGACATCTCTGATTCCTTTCTTTCCCCTTGGTGTGTGTGTTTATGTTTTTGAGGGTGTGATGGCTTGCTAGTTCAACAGCGTGCATGTGGAGGTGAGGGCACAATCGCGGGTGTTGGTCCTTGCCTGCCATCTTGGGTGATGGGTCTCTCTGCTGTGCATGGCTGCAGCAGCTCACAGTAGGAGCTCCTGTGTGTGGCTTCACGTGGGTGTGGGGATTTGAGCCACTGAGGCCGTCATGCTTGTACAGCAAGCATTTTTCCCACTGATTCCTTTTTTCTTTATAGCTAATAGACATCAACAAATTCTACTGCTTCTAACTCAGATCTGGCTCCTTCCTTTATCTCCTTTGTTACCAGCCATAACCATGACATGGCCCCTTTCACCGTGCAAAGACAATACACAGGGGATCAACTAACAACAATCTACTCTCCTGGCATCTGACTAGTCCCATGGCAGTGAGAACTCACTTATCACCCAGAGCTGCTAGTAATCTACTGTGAGAATGACCCAAACTCCTCCTACCTCCCAATGAGGCTGTATTGAAGAACTGAATTTTGGTGGGGCAGATCATGCTCAAGCCACACCTGTGGTGGTATTGTGTTCCCCAAAATATTGTGTACCCTAATAAACTTATCTGGGGTCAGAGAACAGAAAAGCCACTAGATACTTAGGATAGGCAGTGGTAGCACACGCCTTTAATCCTAGCATTCCAGAGGCAAAAATCCATCTGTTCAAGGATACAGCCAAGCATGGTGACTCATGCCTTTAATTCCAGAAAGCGAGCCTTTAATCCCAGGGAGTGATGGTAGAAGGCAGAAAGGTATATAAGGCATGAGGACCAGAAACTAGAAGCATTTGGCTGGTTAAGCTTTTAAGTTTTGAGCAGCACAGTTCAGCTGAGAGCCATTTGGATATGAGGACACAGAGGCTTCCAGTCTGAGGAAACAAGATCAGCTGAGAAGTTGGCCAGGTGAGGTTAGTTGTGGCTTGTTCAGTCTCTCTGATCTTACAGTGTTCACCCCAATACTTGGCCTCAGGTTTGATTTTATTAATAAGACCGTCTAAGATTTCTGCTACACACACACCCTGTTCTCATTTGTTCTTTCCACCTGGAACTCTCTGGAACTCTTCCCTACTGGAAATAGTGGTGATGACTTACCATCTTCAGGTCTCTGTGTTCAGTGCTCCCAATCAAGAAGTGGCAGCTGGTAAGTTCATGTAAGTCTTCTCCCCTTCTGTAACTGCTTTTAGGTGTCAGCTCGTCCTTTATTGTGTGACAAAAACAACCTAGAAAAGGAAAGATTTATTTCAGCTCATGGCTTCAGAGATTTCAGTCCATGGCCATTGCTTTGTTTCTGGGATATGGCGAAGAAGAACATCATGGCATAGACTATGAGGTAGAGCAGAGCTTCTTCTCCTCTCGGCAGATGGGAGACAGAGAGCAAGATAGGATGACAAGTTCCCAGTGACCTACTTCCTCCTCCTGGACAACACCTAGTTTCTACCACTTTTAGGAGTGTCATCAAAACTTGAACCCATCATTGGATCAATCCATCAAACAATCCAGACAGACACCTTCTGATTTCCTATGTTGATCTCCTATGTCTTATCCACAAGGCAGAGGTTTATAGTCACTCTCCTTCTCTTACACCTGATTGCCATCTCATCTTCAAATCACAGAAGTGTGGGGGCTGTTAGTGTTGTGTGCAGACCCTTGACACCTGGCGTATGTGGAGCCTGGGAGGAGCTGATTTGGGTCCAATGCTGCTGCCGTGGCTCGCTCACACCCTCGCTTCTTTCCCGTGCAGAACTAAGCAGGAAGAGCACATCTGGTGTCACAATTCCTGCCCTGGCTAGTTTTATATCAATGTTACACAAGCTAGAGTCATCCAAAAGGAGGGAACCTCAATTGAGAAAATGCCTCCATAAGATCTGGCTGTAGGTCATTTTCTTAATTAGCGATCAATGGGGGGGGGGGAGGCCCAACCCCCCCAGTGCATTGTGGGTGGTATCCCTGGGCTGGTGGTCCTGGGTTCTGTAAGAGAGCAGGCTGAGCAAGCTAGCAAGCAGCACCTCTCCATGGCTTCTGCATCAGCTCCTGCCTCCTGGATCCTCCCCTGTTTAAGGTCCTGTCCTGACTCCCTTCAGTGATAAACAGTAATATGGAAGTGTAAGCCAAAAAACCCTTTCCTTCCCAACTTTCATTTTGGTCATGGTATTTTGTTGCAACAATAGCAACCCTAACTGAAATAGTTCCTGAGGCTCAGACTGTTCCAGGTGCTGTTCTCTGCTGATTAGCCATTGTGCTGGGCCAGTTAGTCTTCATTACTTCACTTTCTAGACAGTATCCTAGATTTTTCCATGCTTGTAGTACAGGGAATTCTAGCCTCCAAATCAAGAGAAAGAATTCCAAGCCAAACCCACAGGATAGGATGCTACTGTGGCTGGTTTTTGGTGTACTGTAACAAGTGAATGTTAAGCCCACCTCTTCACAGCAGTTCCCTTAATGGAGCTGCTGATGCTCAGGTGCTCCAGTGTATAAAAGGATAAGAGGAAAGCAGCAGTTTAATTTCACAGCATGCCCTGAGTTATAGCAAGGCCAAGAAGAGCAAACTATGTGGAGGCCAATTGGGTTAGACATGAGTAGTTAATGGTTTCGAGATTTTTTTTTGTATGTGTGTGTTTGAGAAAGGGTCTTATTATGTCACCCCACTGGTCTAAAACTGGCTATGTAAACCAGGTGGGCTTCAAACTCACAGAGATCTGCCTGCCTCTGCCTCTCAAGTGCTGGGATTAAAGGCATGCACTACCACACCTGACATGGTGGTTAGTTTGTCAACTTGACACACTCTAGAATCACCTGAGAAAAGAGTCTCATTGAGGGATTTTATAGATCAGACAAGCCCATGGGCATGGCAGTGGAGAATTATTTTGATTACCTTAATTGGGGTGGGAAGACCTGCCACTATGGGTGACTCCATTCCTTAGGCAGGAAATCCTGAACCATGTAAGCAAGCATAAGGACAGTAATATGACCAACTCTCTCAAGCTCCTGACACTGTGACTTGGCTGCTGTGATGAACTATAATTTGGAAATGTGAGCCAGAATAAACCCTCATGTTGTTCGAATCTTAAAAGGTCTTTTAATAAAAAACCCAGTACCAGATAGTGGGGTGAAAGCTGAAAGATCAGAGAAGCAGAGCAAGCCATACCCACCATCTCTTACCTTACCAACCCCTCAGCCTGAAAGAGCCTAGCCAAAAGGCCTCTAGCCAAAAGGGCTTCCCCGGTCAAAAAGCCCTTAGTTCCTATCTCCTCATACCTTATATACCTTTCTCCACCCTGCCATATTACTTCCTGGGATTAAAGGCATGTGTGCGTCCCAAGCAAAGGCATGAGATCTCAAATGCTGGGATTAAAGGCGTGTGCCACCACTGTCTGGCTCTAAATTTTCTCCTAGCCTGAGTCAATCTCATGTAGTCTAGGGTGGCTTTGAACTCACAGAGATCCCGATGGATCTCTGCCTCACAGAGTGCTGGGATTAAAGATGTGTTCCACCACTGTCTGGACTCTATGTTTAATCTAATGGCTTGTTCTGTTCTCTGATCTTCAGGCAAAGTTTATTAGGGCACACAATATATCACCACACCCTCCCCTGACAAATTCCCTTCGTTGGAGTATTTTATCACGGCAACGGAAACAAAACTGAGATAGCAGTGAAGGTTTTCGTGACATGTAAAAGATGAAATAAGCTTCCTTCTATGTTAGCTGTCCAACAAATGTTTATTGAACATCAACAACAGGCCAGCCACATAGACTTGGAGGGTAGTAGAGGACAAACTAGCTTCAATATTAGACCCCTAACAGAGACACAGGGACTGGCAGTTACTGACTCTAAAAACGCACGCCATTAGGCTAAATACATGTAAAAGCACAATATGAATTATGCAATGGCTTCCCACCCCCTCTCTTTGTGTGTGTGTGTGTGTGTGTGTGTGTGTGTGTGTGTGTGTGTAAACCTAGGTCCCCTTGCCTGCTGAGCAAGCACTCCACTATGGGGCTATATTCCCAGGCTTCATTTCCAATATTATATTATTCTATGGCACATTCATAGACTTTCACAACTTAAAAGAAGTTCATGAAACCAGGCGTGGTGGTGCACACTTTTAATTCCAGCAGCCAGGAGACAAAGGCAGGTGGATCTCTGTCAGTTAGAGGCCAGGTTGGTCTACACAACAAGTTCCTAGCCAGTGAAAGCTAAGTAGCGAGACAAGACTCTGTCTCAAAACAAAACAAAAAGAAGTCTATGGCACTCGTTTTTTAAATCTTCTCTTTATTTGCAGAAACTGGAGCGTTAGAAATGAAGAGAGCTTGCTGAGTTTACATAGTCACCCCTGTTTGCAGCATGCCCATTTCACTTGTTATAATAGCAGCCCTGGGTCACTGCCATCATAGCCTAATGTGTAGTTCCCATGTATTTATTGTGAGAACTACAGCTTAGATACAGAATTCTATTCACCACCCCTGTGAGCATGATAACAACTGGCAGCAACTATAAAATTATCCCAATTCTCCCCTTTTCTCAGTACTGGAAAAGGAAATGATGCCACCAAGCCAGCGCCCTCTCCTATGAACTGTTCTGCTCCAGTTAAGATGAACGTTTTAATCAATCTTCATTCTGAAGAAGATCGTAGACCCTTGGCTAGTTGGAGAGTTTGGGTGAAGGCTGTAACTGTAAGACAGTGCCTGCCTGGCTTGAATGTTGGTGGCCTGGGAACTGGATGCTGAGTTTGGCCACAGAGGACTTTAACTTTCTATTAGTGGCATGATTCAACAGAAGAGTAGTCTATTTGTGGCTTGCCTTATAATATTCAGGTTTCTCACACTCTTAGAAGCTCCAAGTAGCATAGTGTGGGGATGAATGGAATTCAATTTAGCTCCCTGTTGGAGAACAAGCCATAGGAGAGCGTGTTGCCTGTCTATCATGGATGTCTATGACTCACTGTGTGAATGTTCCCTAGGATTTTCTGAAACTCCAAACACAATGTTTTACCCTCCAGCTTTGGGGATCAGAACTCAGTGGCTCGTTTTCAAGTTGCTCAGGGCCACACACCAAGTTGGTGGACAGAAAAGTCCAAGGGGACTTAGGAAGTTAAACAATAGCTTGGAACTATCTAACACTGGCCTCAAGATGCTACCCTGTCAATGAGTCTGGAGGGCAAGACTTTTCTGTGGCCAGGTTGGGGATGGAGGATGGGGGGGGTAGATGGGGGGCAGGAACAGGGGGGACAGGGACCAGGATGGGACACGATGACAACAGGGGTGCAGGGTTATGACTGTGCTTGTGGACTGCGACTTAGGTGTGGCTTCTCAGAGACCTTTTTCTTTCCACACCCATCCGAAGGTACCATGGATCAGCTTTATTCTAAAACTCCAGGCCCAAACGACATCTCATGGAAATGTTAAGGTACAAGCTTGGGAAAAATGAACCTATATAAATTTAAATTTGCCTCAAGCTGCAGGGGTTCTGTGAACCTTTAATATATTCATTTTCATCGTGAATCTTTAATACAGTGTTACTTTTTTTCAAATTTATTTGACCAGAATATCTCTTCCCACCTATTAGTGGTACAATTATTAACACTTGGAGGGTTATAAATCTAATCTATGAAATTGTTACCAGGAGCAAAATCCAGAAAGCCAGACCTGTTTCCAAAATTGCCTGGATTGGAAAAGGTCCACACGCTAGGACTTTATCAGAGACAGCACCTTACTTTCTGAGTTTTGCACTAGGTATAGAGGGAAGCAAATCAGCCACAGCTAGGGGTCAAACCCAGGGCTTTGTGCATGAAGGGCAAACATTCTACCAAAGAGCTACACCCTAAGCTAGAGGATGATAATACATAGAATTATTTTATTAATTCTTTAAGAACTCCATACAATGTGTCCTAGGGGTTCTATTGCTGCAATGAAACCCACGACCAAAAAGCAGAGTTGGGGAGGAAAGGGTTTATTTGGCTGACACTTCCACATTACTGTTCATCATTGGAGGAAATCAAAACAGGAATTCAAGCAGGGCTGGAACTTGGAGGCAGGAGCTGATGCAGAGACCACGGAAGGGAGCTGCTTTTTGGCTTGCTTCCCCTGGCTTGCTCAGCCCACCCTCTTACAGAACCCAGAACCAGCAGCTCAGGGATGGCTCCACCCACCATGGGCTGGGCCCTCCCCCATTGATCACTAATTGAGAAAATGCCTTTCAGCTGGATCTCATGGAGGCATTTCCTCAACTAAGTCCCCTTTCTCTCTGATGACTCTAGCTTGTGTCAAATTGGGACACAAAGTCAGCCAGTACTACTTCGTCTCCTAACTCCTCCAAGGTCCACCCCACCCCCATTACCCTCCAAACAACACATCTTCTCTTTATAACCCATTAAATCCAAATGTGCAGCCTATGTTCTTCTGGGTATGAGACCATCTACTGGAGTATGGTTGACCCTCCAGGGGCCAAAACCTTAAAGAAAAATGGCCCTCCCTCCCCCAAGAAGCCATCAATCTCCCATAGCTCTCCATTAAGGATGACACTGTGGCTCCAATTCTGAAATAGCTCTAGAAAAGATGCAATTTCTTTGAGGGCTATAAATCCCAGCTAACATATAGGTAGCTGGCTCAGGAAGGTCATAAAGTACTGGCTCATATCTAATGCACAACAGCATATGTTACAGACCTTTGTAGCTCTGATTTCCTCATCTGTGAAGTAGAGTATTGATAGCATCTCCTTCGTGTAGTTATGGCGGATGAGCTGAAGGAACACATAGAGTAGCACACTGAATAGTTCCTGGCACCCAGTAAGTACTAAAAGCCCCCAGCCACACCTGGGTCTGGACCTGCATCTCTGAGGCCTCACTATAAATGGAATTTGCCCAAATCAGTGGCTTTTAACTGATAGGATTCAGTTGAAGTGCAAACTAGCAATGCAATTTTATTCTGCTTACAATTTTGATCCTGAAAATCGATTACATGTAAATATCTTTAGAGAATCTGTGAAAAGATACACGGTGGAATCATCCCAGAAAAGAAGCGATGGACTTTGATTGTTTGTGATCGACAGCATGAATATCCCGTTTATATGATGTTCCAGGAGCTGAAGCTTTGTCCGTGTCTTTAAAACATTCAGAAAATACATATCATCTGCACAGAAACTAAAATTATGTAGGTAATGGATGAATAACCTTTATTTTATTTCACCTTGGCCCATAGAATTTGTTCATTCAATTGTGTAGTTACTGACAAGGACATACAAATCTTGGGTGGCTTCCTTTTGACGTAGTTTATGCAGAAGTACATCAAGTGGCCACAAGAGGTTGGAAATGCAGGATTTCTGGCCCATTCTAGATGATGCCAGTTCATTTAGAGGATGCTTGTCAGGTCAGGGATGGAAAACAGGCTCCACTTACTCTGACTGCATTTTTGCGAGATAACACACTCTCATGACAGTCTCAGTCAAGATAACCTGGTTTGTCTTGACTAACCAAATTAGATCAATTCAATAAAACTGACATTTCAATGAGTTGACTAAAGCAACGTTCCAGCTTTCACATCTCCCCCAGAAAGGAGGAGTGAAAGAACCATGGCATGGCTGCCATCACATCTTTTGTGGACGGAAAATAAGACAGTGACAAATGGGAAGAAAGGTCCAGCCATGAGCCATCCCTGGAGACTGCCATCAATTCACCATTTGTGCTGGTCTTCGATTTCCTTCGATTTTTACTTTGGATTGCTTTCTGTCATGTCATTCTAGGTGACAGTTTGCATGTATGAAAACTCTGAAGGAAACATTTGAGTATGCTAACAGTGAAGATCACGTTTATTAAATTTTGAAGTTTACACTTTCCAGGATACCCTTTGAATGACTGCTTTGGAGAGACCACAAAACAGCTCACATACTATGTTACAACTGACATTAGGCAAGCCGCGTGGTAACTCTGGTTACCTTGTGAAGTTCCAAAACGTAGAATGAGTCCTTACCATAAAGTGAGAAACTTACAGAGCTTGATAGACAAGTCAAAGATGGGGGAGAGACTGCGATTCTAGGCATTCTCAAGAGCATCTGAAATTCGCTATACTAGATAAACAAGGATTGATGGGAGAACGTTCTAGCCACATGAAAACTTGTAAACTTATATATCCTGTACGTTTAGGTAGGTAATTTATAGCTCAAAACTTAAGTACCTGGTCACTAACTGATGATCAAATTATAAGACGAAGAAACACATAAATTAATGAATTATTTAACCCACAGTATATTATTTCCCATAACCAATTCTGCTGGTTTTGTCTGTCACATCCAAGATCAGAGCACTTAAAAGACAGGTTGTGCTTCAGGACGACAGGGTCATGTTTAGATGAAAAGGTGGATGCACAGACATCCTACTTCACATGCATCCTGAGAAAGTCTTGCACATATTCACCTCACGCAATACACGGAATGCTCGTTGCAACAGCAAACTGGGCAATGCCTACAAGTTTGTATCTGAAATGCCCACCAGGAAGAGAAATAAACAAATGGCAGTGTTCTTCCCTTGAAAGCATATAGCCAATAGTTAAAATGAATAAATTAGATCTGTATTTATGTATTTTGAAAAATGCTTATACACTTAGAAAGCTGATACTTATAGGATGGCAGTGTGTGGGTAGTTTATTGTAGAAATAGTTTAAAAGTGCATAAAGCCATTCTCTCTCTCTCTCTCTCTCTCTCTCTCTCTCTCTCTCTCTCTCTCTCTCTCTCTCTCTTTCTCTCTCTCTCCCTGTCCCCCATATTCATACATAAAAGAGTCTGAAACTTACTGTGATGTTTTATTGTTAAATAAGCATATCAATCATGTCCAAATGTAAAATTCTGGTTGGTAGGTATGGTGTATTTATATATTACTCTCTGCACAGCTCAATGTCCTTAAAGGGTTAAGCATCAGTACAGTGTCTCACAGTGCTGTTCCTGGAGAAGGCAACAAGCTGGAGGAGTTCTGGCTGATGGTTGATATGCCCCCAGAAGTATTACTTTGGGGAATTCAAGTAATGTACTGTTGTTTGTAAATAAACTCCAGCCTGACCTTTCGTCCAAGTTTGTGTGTGCTTGGGTGAGCCCTGCCTAACTCTCCAGATCTCCTGTTCCCCAGATTTTTCCAGCTGCCCCTTCTGCTTTCTCTGTCTTTTTCATATGAGCCTATCACTCTTAAAATTATTTCATGACCTTTTAGCACAGAAATATTTCAGAGCCATAGGATATATATTATTTGCATTTTTTTCTCTCTGCAAATTTGGAGTTAGTCATTTTCCGAAGAACTCTGTGTTTTTTTTTCCCTTCCTGGTGGGTGAGGACTGTTGCTAGAGACCAAACTCTGTCTGTTGCAAGTGCTCATATACAATATTAAATGACCTTTCTGTATAATAAAATACACACACACACACACACACACACACAGAGACACCCCTATAGATTAGAAGTTCTCAACCTGTGGGTCACGACCCCTTTAGGGGTTGAATGACCCTTTCACGGGTTGCCTAAGACCACTGGTAAAACATAGATATTTAAATTACAATTCTTGACAGTGGCAAAATTACAGTTATGAAGTAGCAGCAAAATAATTTTATGGTTGGGGGGTCACCAAAACATGAGGAACTGTACTGAAGGGTCGCAGTGTTAGGAAGGTTGAGAACCACTGCTGTAGTATTGGTTTTCCTTTGGGCTAGATTTCTAAAAGTAGGAAGACTGGATCAAGAGATAGATATACTGAATTTCTTCTAGGTAATTGTTAAATACCTCTCCATAGAGGTTTCACAATTACTCACTCTGCTGTGTATGAATGTATGTTTTCCCATGCCCATTGAACTGAGTAAACTGTAGATTTTAGATTTGCCAGACTGATGCTGAAGAAATAATATGCCACTGCGTTTAAGTTGTCATTGTCCTTGTACAAGGGAGGTTGAGTTTGTTCCTGTATGTTAAGATCATTTGCTTTTCTTTTTCTGTGACTGTGCCGGCCTGGGCTGCGTTTCCCATCAGGCTGTCAGGCCTTTCCTTCCTCAGTGCCATGGAGACTGAGGGATCGGCCCCATCGGGAGCATTGCGGTGTCTTCCCAGTTTGTCCTTTGCCTTTTGCCATCTAAAAATGTTTTTATCTTACTGTGCCAGCATATCTAGTCAGAGAAAGGAAGGCTTCCCCCACTTTTAGATTCTAAATGAATTTACCCATCTATATGTGTCCATATATATATATTATAATTTATTTTATATATATTTATTTTAAAGCTGGCGTGGGTTCATTTTGAATATTTAGAATCCTGATTACTTTGGAATGCATCCAGGCTTGTATTATGAAATATGAATTTTATTTTGCTTATTTTGCTATTTATTTTTAAAATTCTAATATTTTGTTAATAACAAAGAATGAGGCTATTCCTTTTTAAATTTCCAAATGAAATGAATTAAAAAGAATGTTTTAAAATCTATTCCTGGGCCAGAGAGGTGGTTCTTAGGAGCACTGGCGACTGTTCCAGAGGACTCAGGCAGTTACTCACAACTGTCTATAACTCTAGTCCCAGGGGATCTTACATCTTCTCCTAGTTCCTGAGGGCACCAGGCACACACATGTTGCATAAAAACTTAGGCAAAAAAAAACCCCCAAGACCCCCCCAAAAAAATCCATACACACATTAAAAAAAAAAACAAACAACAACAAAAACCTCTGTCCTCTCTCTGATTTGAAATAGCTTCTGCACCATTTACATTTCCACTCGGTGCATCTCTGTTTTGTCCTGTTCCATCCACCCATCCCCAGTCCTCTCTCGCGCCTCCTGTGGCCCAGCATCACACAGCTGAACTTCAGAGACTTCCAGCATGTGCTCTAACCCCAGCATCTCCACACCACTGCTCCTTCTCACCCTCAGCGCTTGCCTGTTCTTTTCAGGACCCTCCTACTAGTCTTCCTAGCTTTTTGTTTGTTTTTTCTTTTCTTCTTCTTTACAAAGCCAGAAATATAGAACCTGTTCTAATTACTGAAAGTATGTTGATAATTTTGATTGTATTATTTCCCCCAATGAATATTTCAGATATGAATAAATGTATGTGAGTGAAGATTGATAACCCTGGGTCTTAAGCAGCATGTGGTTTTTGTCCTGAATTGTAAGCCTGAGATTTTAGACCCCTAGGACTATGTTCCCATCCCCCTTTGCTGTTCACATGACCGGCCCTGTGGTTCCGGGGCTGGAGATGTAGCACAGTAGTAGGGTGCTTGCCTTGCATGCTCAGGGCCCTGGGTTTATTTCCAAGACTATTAGAGAACAAAAATCTCCTTGTCTGACAAGACATTTCAGGTCTACAGCTTGCTTGTTCTGCAGTCTCGAGCTGTGGCCTTCACAGACATCCGCTGTTGTAAATGGTGTACTCAAAGAGTCCAGAGCAGCCCGAGTCCCCTAGATTTTGTGCTTTCCAAAACCAGTGGTGCTCAGCAAGACCTGATACTGTGTGGACACAGCAGCCATCATCCAGCTCAGGGACATCAGATGCTTGATTTGGTTCTTAGTAAGCTGGCACCGAACCCAAGCTTCTTCTAAAGATAGAACCTTTTCCTAGAGGTGGTTCATTATTCAAAAACGGCTGTAGTTCTGTACACAGTATGAGTTCCCTTGAATGGAAATCAGGCTTACATGGAGAAGCTGGGAGCAAGGGAAAGTTAAAGAATGGGGGTGAGGATGTCAAATTTGGTATCTGAGATTGGTTCTTACGGGTATAGGTTTTGAGAAATCTTGGCCAACTTGAGAAATGTAGGGAAACAGGCTATGGAAGCCGGGCAAGGTGATTACACAAAGCCCATCAGGCTCCAAGGAGGTTATTTTAGAATCATAAATATGTGCTTTGGAAATGTGCCTGCTTCTAGAGTTTAGATGTCCTATAATTATTTTTTTATGTTCTCCCTTATTTAGTTAATTTTTTTAAAGGTCAGTGATAAGCTACAAAAAAATCAAAAGGAACACAAAGATATTAAAAAAAAAAAGTCTAAAAGAAAATATCCAGTCCATTTCAACTGGGTTAAAGGGAACTAGGGAATGGGCTGGTGGCCAGGGTGTGTGTGTGTGTGTGTGTGTGTGTGTGTGTGTGTGTGTGTGTGACTCCATTTTCTGCTGAGGGCTTGGAAGATCTGTGTTTTTAATGAGGAAATTTGTTTTCTGTTACATTGTACTTTGTTTTTACTTAACTATATGATTCTAAAACTGTGTTTCTAACCTGCTTAGAAGAATAGAAAAGCTAGACACTCAAAAAAATCGATATTCTCAAAGAAGCATTTTCTAGATTACTTTAATATAAATCTAAGTTTGGGCGAATTGAGTTTCCTAAAGGAGGCAGAAGGTAATTGCTCATAGGTGGCTTGTTGCCTAAGCATCTTGGTGGCAGAGTTCACATTGTTTCCGCTGTATTTTTTCCTCCTTCCTGGAAGGCTCCTGGCTTGTTTGGCTTATTGTGAGGAACTCTGCTCTGTGTAACTCTTCGTCCAGTAATGAAACGAGCAACACTGTGGCATCTTATAGGCATCCACTCTTGCTTCTGCAGGGAAACATCTTGATAATAATGGTAATGTACTAAAATATTTCCTAGGGATGTCTGATTTTAAAAAAATAGTTTATAATCTAAATACAATCTATAATGTGCAGCTTTTTTTTTTTAAAGAATGTTAACTGCAGCCGGGAATGGTGACATGTGTCTAAAACCTCAGCATTCAGAAGGCTGAAGCAAGTTCAAGACTAGCCTGGAAATAAATAAATAATACTGATTAATAAAAATAAAGTGTAAGCTACAATGTAACAATATTTCCAAATGGTTTTCTTTAGTCATTCTCTTGAGAGGGACCTCCTTTGTCTTTCTACCATACTCCAGTCTCCAAGTAGTAGAGGTATAGTAGAAATCTCAAGATAGGAGCTTCACTGTATGAAGACTTATAGCAATGGTTATCATTTAGATGAAGCTTTCCCAAAAGTGCCCAGAGTGGTCCATTGTTAATGGAAGCTTTTTAAAACTGTACCAAATATGAGGGCCTGAGTTCATATGCCCAGAACCAACACACACACACACACACACACACACACACACACACCAGGCACAGTGGTACATGTATATAATCTCAGCTCTGAGAGACAGAGACCCGAGGTTTCTGGAGCTTGCCAGCCAGCCAGTTTAAGATGAGATAGAGATCTCCAGATTCAGCCAGAGACCCCATCTCAAAACAAATAAATATATAGATAAATAGATAAATAAGTAAATAAAGTAGAGAATGATTAACAAAGACACCTGAATCCAACCTCTGTCCTCTGTAGGCACACACATACAGATGTACACCATCCACCTCAACACACATATGCACACACATGAACACCCCCCCATACACACAAATGCTAAATAATGAGAAATGTTTGCAGGGTTTGCATTTGCTTTTGCAAGTATAATAGAGAGACAGAAGAGGAGGAAAGGACCCTTGGTGCATGGATCCCAAATCTTTTTTTTTTTTTTTAAGATTTATTTATTATGTATATAGTGTCCTGCCTGCACTCCAGAAGAGGGCACTTAGACCTCTTTACAGATGGTTGTAAGCCACCATGTGGTTGCTGGGAATTGCACTCAGGACCTGGAAGAGCAGCCAGTGCTCTTAACTGCTGAGCCATCTCTCCAGCCCGGATCTCAACTCTTGCATTTGCCTAAACTCCTGAGGGGTCATGTCTGACTCATGCTTTGATGGAATTCAAATGGAAAGTGTAATCGGAACACAAATAACCATGGTTCTAAACAAATGGGCACTTGAGTCATTTAAAAACTTTTACAAGCTAATTTTGAAAGAAATACAGCTGTACTATTATCAAGTATATAGAGTAAATTGAATTAGCCGTCAACAAGTATTATCAAATTTTATTTGCTGATGATGACGTAAGTTTCTGTTGAAATGTTAGGCGTGTCTTGACCTTTCAATCACATTACAAGTTCTACACAGTTTCAGTTATTTTTATCTTAAATTTGTGTGTATACGGACTTTTAACATTCTGATGACTTCTTGATCTGGAGCACATGCCACAGGACAAGAACAAAGAGAGGAAGTTCTGCTCGGAATCAGGAAGTGTATGTGTGGCTGTACACATCCTGAAGTGATGTGTATTCAGGGACATATAGATGGTTAAGGGTACAATCTTTCATTTATTTATCTGCCTGTTTATTTATTGTGTGTACTTGCTTGTGTGTGTTCTCATGTGCATATGTATGTATGTATTTGTGTGTGAGTGTGTGCAGACACACATGTGTGCCCATGCAGGCCAGAGGTTGATGTTGGGGTTCTTCTTAATTCGATTCCATTTTATTTCTCTCTCTCTCTCTCTCTCTCTCTCTCTCTCTCTCTCTCTCTCTCTCTCTCAACTCTTTGAAAATTTATTTTTGATCATATCCTCCCCAGTTGGTCTCACCGTATGTTTTGAGACAAAAATCTCACTGGACCTGAGCTCACTGCTTAGCTGGACTGTCTGCCCAAAACCCTAAGGATCATGCCTGTCTCCATCTCCCTAACTCCTAAATGCCGAAAATCCTGAAAGCTCCCCAGTACTCCTATGAGCAGCCTGAGTTCACTTGGTGACTATAAAATTAAGAAATCACTGGTTAGCCCATCAGCAGCCCACACGTGGACAGCCTGTTGAGTTTACTGGCATTTTTATAATACCCAGGGAGATGAAGGAAATCAAATCAGGTCTTAAACTAGTGAGAAGAACAATGTAACTAACGCTGAATGTCTTTCCTAAAACCTGTTTGTTACCAGAAGAAAAGGATCAGATTGCTGAGGGAGGAAAGCCTTGGGCTAGTGACAGCTCCTGTGGCTGTGTGTGTGTGTAAAAGTGTATGAAGTGTGCCCTGAGCATCTCACAGGCCCTCTGAACCAGGCTACATCAGGGAAGAAGACGGGTCAGGGGAAGACAGATGATCTGTAATGAGTGAGAGCAACTGGCTGAATGGAAAGATTACTTTTATCTTTGCTACTGAGCCTCTGTATTCTGCCAAGTATATTTATGCTCCTTGGCAAAGACCAGATTTTAATTTCTTGGCAAAACATGCACCCAGACAGCATTTCTACAAGACCTAGTAAAAGATTGTTTTTTTGTACATACTCATTTCACTGGGTCTTAAAAGATACAGTGGGGGATTTAAAGATAGACTTCCTAAATCTTCAGAGAAGAATTCTTCACAAAAAGACCAGGGCGAGGCAGCTACCAGGAAGCGGCCTCTTTGCTGAACGGTTCAGCCTGGGTCTGCGCCTAGGATTCCTGTTGAATCTGAGACACAGACTGAGTCATGATTCCACTTAAAAGTGTGTGAGGCTTTCCAAACCCCCTTTGGGTTCTTCATAAATTTGGGCTTATGATGGGCTTCTCTTGTCCTTGTTTCTGTCTGGGGTGAAGGTGGCAGTGTCATTTCAACCCTGTGAGGTCACAGAGAGCACAGGGGTGAGCGATTAGGGAAGTTGTTAAGTGTCACTCAGGCAGAGTTCCCTACAAAATCCAGGCCAGGGATCCAGGCATAAGTGAGCCCCTGGCACGCAGCACCAAACAAAACTGACAGAAATAAAACTCTGGTTCCTGAAACTACTGGCTTTCTCTTTTGAGAATGTGCTTCGACGTGGAAAAATGATTCGTACTGTCAAACATGCTGCCTCTGACTGCTGCCAGGCCACTTAGAAGGGCAGTCACTATGATGTCCAGGTCATGGAAGTTGGTGGCCAGGGGCTCTGGACACAGCCATTCCATTAGAAAGGAGAAGAAGCACCAAGCTAAGATCCCTCCCCACTTTGGAGCTCCCTGGGATTACATGTGACAGGCAGTCTCCTGTGGGATGTAAATATCCCTTAATTCAGATTCTGCTACTGTTAACAAGGGTTTATATTTTCATGGTGTAAACTCCACTTTCCTAAGAGAAAAGATTCTATACTTGGCTAGACCAACTGTGCACTTCTGAAGAAGAACAAGAGTGGTGAACTTGTAACCCATACAACTCTCTTGTTTAGTTAGAACAATATCCAGGGAAGATACTTTTCATTGGTCTTGGCATTCCTGTAAGCTCTCTGGGGCCTGGAGAGATGGCTCAGCAGTTAAGAGCACCTGCTGCTTTTGTAGAGGATCTGAGCTTAGTTCCCCAAACCTACATCAAGCAGCTTACAACTACTTGAAACTCCTGCTCCAGAGAATGTGGTGCCCCGTCTGGCCTCCACAGGCATCCCTATACACATGTGTGCACACATACAGTAACGATGGTGGTGGTGGTGGTGGTGGTGGTGGTGGTGGTGGTGGTGATGGTAGTGATGGTGGTGGTGGTGAAGGTTGTGGTGGTGGTGGTGGTGGTGGTGGTGGTGGTGGTGGTGATGGTGGTGGTGGTGGTGGTGGTGGTGGTGGTGGTGAAGGTGGTGGTGGTGATGGTGGTGGTGGTGGTGATAAAGTAAAATAAATTCTATAAGCATTTAGGATAGAATATTCTAGTCCACTGTTACCCAAGAGGCTTCACAGGGACATAAAGGTGTATCCTGGCACCCAAGTGTAGGAATTTAGGAAGCAAAGGCCCATGGGAATCTTTTCTTCACCTATGACCTTTGTACCTCCCTGGATATTTTTTGGTAGGCAGAAGTGACACTCCTCCCCCCACTGATGTCCCAATGCCTGGAATTTTTGAAAATGTCATTTTACATGGCAATTCAAATGTTGTAGATATGATTAAATTAAACATATTGAACTAGAAAGATTATCCTAAATAATCCAGCTGGGCCCAGTGTGATTGCAGAGGTCTGTATGACAGGGAGACTGGAGGGATGCAGCAGGGGAGGCTGGGGTGATGCATCTGCTCATCCAGGAGTTCAGGCAGCATTCAGGGGGTGGAAGAAGCGAGGCCGTGGTTCCCCTGCAGCCTGCTGGAACACAGTCCTGCCAGCCCATTTTAGACTTCTGCTCTACAACCCCAGAACATCTGCTTGCATGTTTTAAGGTCCTAAACTTGCGGTAATTTTTTTTTTTTTTTTTTTTTTTTTTTTTTTTTTTTTTTTTTTTTTTACAGCAGCAACAGGAAGCTGATACAATACTCACCTCACTGGTCTCTCTTTCCGATGACTGGTTATTTTTCTGCTTTCGGTTCTCAGGGGAGCAAACACAGCCTCCAGAGAGCACCTAGCGTGAATTGTTGCTGGTGTAAATTTGAACCCAACTCCATTGGTTCCAGCTCAAAATTTCGGATAAAGATTCTGCCCAGGTCAACTTAGGTTAGGGTTTTCCCCGTGTGCTGGAAAAAGGGAAAAGAAAAACCAAACAGGATGTCAGGTCACATGGCAGTATGTTTCCCTGCCTCTTACATGTACATTTGCATATCAACATTAGCATCTTCTTTGGTCTCTCTCTCTCTCTCTCTCTCTCTCTCTCTCTCTCTCTCTCTCTCTCTCTCTTTCTTTTCAGAGCTGAGGACTGAACCCAGGGCCTTGCACTTGCTAGGCAAGCTCTCTACCACTGAGCTAAGCTCCCAACCCATGTCCTTGCCCTTCTCTAGAAGGACTTCTCTAGAAGTAGCTCTCTAGAAGTTACTGGAGTAACTGTGTGCCACTTATTACAAACGCTTGTGTGAGACTTGTGCCCTTTTCTAGAGTAACAGAATAACGACAACTGCGCTGTGGTTTGGCAGTAGGAACCAGGTGTTTAAGGCTTGACCTCTCACAGTGGGGCTATTGGGAAGGCGGGGACCTTAAGTGGAACCCAGCGGGAGGAAGTTAGATCATTGGGGCTATGCCCTTCAAGTGGGCATCGGGATCCCAGCTCCTTCTGTCCTCTTCCACCACTGAGCCATCACAGGTCCCAGTGACCGTGGACTAGACCTCTGAAGTCTTTTGTGTTTGAAGTTGCTTGGTCATGGCGACAGGTCACTGGGCCATGCTGTACTTGAGACTTCTTCATATTTAAAGGTGGCTTTCCCTGCTTCAGAATGACCAGAAGCCTAATATTTTTACTTTGTTGTTTCTGATTAACTCTTCTAAGAGAGAACATAGGACATGCAGCTTGTAGCTACCTGGAGTTTGCTCTGTTTATCACAGGTCCCAGCTAGGCACCAGGCCCTATGCCCAAAGTCCCTGCCCATGAGAAACTTGCATTTTTAGCAAAGAAAGCTATGTTCTAAAAAATTCCAGATAAATGAGATATGATAATAACTTGTTTGTGTTTTCTGCTGAAGAGGCCATTGTTCTCTCTATTCAAAAATAACAGTCACCAACCTCGCCAGACAGATTCTCACCTTAAAGCCACATTTACCGTCATGTGGTATTTATAAATTCATAGTGGTTCTTCGGAACAGAGTTCTCTGTTTTATCTCCTGGGTAAGGTTCAAGAGACCTAAGAGCAACAAGTCGGGGCTTCTTCCAGCAAGCCTGCATTAGAAAGAAATGTTTACTAATTGGGGAAAGTAGCCTGTAAATGGAGCATTCCTATGTGCTGAGCAGGCAGCAATCTTGAAACATCACACCAAGAAAGAGACCCAGACTGTGGGGCTGCAGAATCTCTTAGCCACATTGTTAGTTAATTCTCCCTCCTGTATAGCAGTTTGCTTGTTAGAACACACAGCCTAGGCAATCGATAGCAGCTCACTTATCAAATCAGCGAATGGCAACATTTTTCAGTTGTTATCCTCCAGGAGGTACAAACTGGTATCAGAAAAGGACCTCAAATACGAACGTCTTGGAGATGGCTTTCCCCCGCCAGCTGCTAGTGTAATGGCAAAGATGATCTGAAATCTATGTTTGATACAATCTGCAGTGTTATGGCTTACATCAGGTTTAAGTCAATGAGTAAATAAGTGGATGTTAGGTCAAGGGAAAATATGGAATGAACCAGGGGTGGGTAACAGATGCTGCTCTGGACTTCGTTATCTGGCTGGCTTCTTCAGAAGAACAGGAAGTGTCTTTGCTCATTTGCAGCACATGCTGTCCTGGGCAAACACACAAGGTTCTGGTACTATGCTGTCCAGGGATCTTGGATTAGGGCGTGTTGCCGAAGCCATTACTGTGGGGCCTCTTCTTCAAAGATGTTCACCTTAGCCATACTGAACATCACATGCCACATTTCTCTGTCTCTATCCCTCTGTGTGTGTCTGTCTCTCTGTGTCTCTGTCTCTCTGTGTCTCTGTCTCTGTGTGTCTCTCCACACACACACACATTTAGTCAATTTTCTTACCATAGCAAGATTTATGTAGTCTTTGCATGGCTGTATCTTGTTTATTAGTAATAAGACAATACATTATTGGTTATTTAACTCCGAAAGTGCCTCTCAGTTAAAAAGTACAGAAGATATATTAGACATCAGTGCCAACTGTTCAGAACTGATGAACATCAACCATGTGTTTTGTTGGCTTCAGGTTTCTTCTAAGAAATAAAAATTGTAGATAATGTTCCTTTGGTGTCTCCCTCATCTCCAGGGACAACTACCATCAAGAAGTTGCTGGGCTTCCTTCCTAATGTGTTCCTGCCTTCTATGATGTCTTCCCCACTCACAGTTAATGCGTTAAAAATGTATGCGAGTGTCAGTTTATTCTACAAATCCATCTGAGACTTGTATTTTACTCGACACTTGTGGAGGATCTTTCCATAGCAAGGCATTCTATTTAATTCATCATTCATTTTCATTTTCACTGGTGTTCGAACTGTGTCTGACAAAACACAAAGTGTGTTTGGATTTGTGCTTTCCCGATCATAATGAGATTGATCCTAACTTTGTACGGTTTGGTTGGTCATTTCATATCAGACTCTTCTGCAAATTGTCTGGTTGGCTCTCTGCTTGTTTTCCCTTTGTGTCATTTGTGTTTTCAATAGAAAGATTTATGGACATTCTTTTTATGATTTTGTTACTATTCTTTCTTTGGCTATGTGGATGACAAGCATCTTAAAAATAATGAACAGTTTATCTTTCAACAGTTCTCATGGTGCTGTCTGTTGTGAGAAGCACAGCATTTTGATGCGTTGCAGCATATTGCTTATTTTATGTAGTAAAATGTACATATCATAACCTTTACCACTGGTGAAATCCAGTTATCCACAATGTTGCGCAACCACCACCTCTGTCTGGTTACACAACATTTCATCATTTGGAAAGGGAACACATATGCATTAAGCAATTCCTCCCTCTCTACCCCGCCAAGGCTCCGAAAGCATAAATCTCTTAACTTGCTGATTCTTGGTACTGTACATAAGTGGAATCACGTGACATGCGACTTTCTTGGTGTTTCACAAATGGAATCATGTGACGTGTGACCTTCTGTGTCCCACTCCTTTCACTTAACATGTTTTCCGTGTTCGTTCCATTGTGCCTTGCATTAATACTTCGTTCCTTTTATGATTTCTTTGTTAAAGAGGAAGTGATTATTGATTATGGTTTCTGACATTTCACGCCAGGGTCAGTTAGCCTCCTTGCTTTGGGCCTGTGATAAGGCATGGTGTGGCAAAGCTGCTTATGTCACAAAGGCCGGGGAGCAGAGAGATAGCAAGAAGAGGCCTGAGTCCTAACGCACCCTCCAAGGGCATGTGTCCAGTGGT
The DNA here is from genome assembly GCF_949786415.1 of Peromyscus eremicus. Lineage (NCBI taxonomy): Eukaryota > Metazoa > Chordata > Mammalia > Rodentia > Cricetidae > Peromyscus > Peromyscus eremicus. Next base: position 76,182,969 of record NC_081425.1, read on the forward strand.
CTGCTTTCTCCAACCAGGCCCCACCTCCTAAGGTTTTTCGAACCTCCCAAGATATCACCACCAGATAGGGACCAACATAAGCTTATGGGGAACGTTTCATCTTCCCATAGGAAGTATTCCAACCTGCCCCCCCCCAAAGCTTATGTCCATTTCACAAAGCAGAAGAATTCCATGTGCCTCTAAGAGCTCCCCACCACAGTCTTCACAGTTACAGCTTTGTTCAAAAGTTAAATCTGAGGTTCTTATCTGTGAGCCCCTACCAAAAAAAAAAAAAAAAAAAAAAAAAGCAAATTCATATTTGTAGTGCACAGGCTAACAGGGAAGACATTTCCAGTCAAAGTGTAAGATGTGGGGACATGGAGAGCAGGCATGGGACAGAAGTAGTACTGAGATCTAGCTAGGCCAACATTAAATCTGTTGCCCTGGCACATCTGGCATTCAGGATGAGTGACATCATCGTGTGAGTTCCAAGGGACTTGCTTGTGCAGCCCAGCCCCCACAGCCTCCATGGCTGCCTTCATGGTCCCCTCACAGCCTACCCAGGCCTAAGCCGGCTCTGCTTGTTCTCTGCATCTTTTCTCAACAGCTAGTCTATATTCCTGGCATCTCTGACTTGTTGGGGTCTCCATGACATTTTTTTTTTTACTTCATTCCCACGTCTTCATGCTCTGCCTTTCGGGGATTCCCTCAGGCATTTCACCCTCACATACCGTTTGGATTCCGGTTCTTTCTTTGGCATCTGAGTGAAAGCCTCCATGATTCCATATCTCTTGCCTTCTATATCCAAGCAAAACCAGCATTACATGGCCAACACCAGTGTCTGCCACCAGCCTTACCAGTAGTCGGGATTCCTGCAATCAGAGGGACCTTTGAGGGCCTAGATGACTGAACACGAGGAAACATTTTTGTAGGTAGTCCTGTGTGAGCAAGGCGTCCCCAAGCGCTCGTCTTAAAAGTGCACCCCAAAGCTCAGTCTTAAAAATGATTTAAAATCTGGCCAATTCTGAAGTACCCTCAAGACATCTTTCTACTGTCAGAATGCAAAGTGCTCGGCTTGTTTTAATGTCCCTAATCTCTTTGACAGCCACACTTCCCTCGGCCCCAGCTCTGGTTTTCATTGTGGATCAGAGGCAAGCATTTGGGATCTTTCTGTTCTCTATGCTCCCACTTCTCTCTGTACATCTGACTAAAGTGAGGTAGCAAACCCCAAGCCACAGCTTGCCTTCTGAGCAAACTGGAAATCTCTCCCTCCAGATGAATTTTTTTCATCACCTTTCAATTCAACCTGCTAGAGTTTCAGTACATGGACAAAATGTAGATAAGTTATTTGCCAGAGTGTTACACAAACAGCTTCCAGTCTATACAGTCCTGGTTCCCATTTGAAAACTCATAAATAGCCTTCTCTGCCCACATGCCTATCAGCATTCTGGCCTTATACTTCAATCCTTTCTGTAGCTGAATGATAATGGGTTGTGTGTATACAGCATGTTTTTTAGTTCGCCCATCATGTGACAGACACTTAGATTATTTCAGTCTGCTGCTTATTGTAAATAGTGTTTCTATGAACATTGCCACATAGGCTTCTGTTTTAGTTCCTGTTTTTAATTCTTGGGAATAGGTACATAATGGAAATGCTGGGTCACATGTAATTCTGTTCAGTGTTGTGAGGACTGTATTCTGCAGTAGCTACACCAATAAATTACTTTTATTTTCTATCTTCCTTTCCACTCCTCCCAAATGCTTACAAGAGGGACGTAAACCCAGACACTTAACTTTCAGTGCAAACTGCACGACACTGGTCCAAAGCTACACGTCCATGGTGAGAACTTACAGTCTGGACTGTGAAAAGCTTCCTTCTCTGTTTACTCAGCATCACTTAGACTTAAGTGGGTGTGGAACCATTGAAAAACTTACTTAGTTTTTCACAGTTTCATATATATATATATATATATATATATATATATATATATATATATATAAATGTACTTTGACCATATTCCTCCATTATCTTCTCTTCTCCCCTTTCCCTTGCCACAGAACCCCAACCCCTTCCTACTTTCATGATGTGTGTGTGTGTGTGTGTGTGTGTGATGTTTATATGTGACTTGAATTCTTTTTTGTGTGTGGGTGGGTGAACAAGCATGTGTATGTACATATGGAAGCCACATGTAGACAGTGATGTCTTCCACAATCACTCTCCACCTCACTTTTTGAGTCAGGCCTCTCACTGAACCTGGAGCATATTAGTTTGTCTAGGCTAGCTAACGAGCTCCAGGGACCCACTGTCTCTACGTCCCCAGCATTGGCAGAACAGACACAAACTCCATGCCCACTTTTTATGTGTGTCTTGGAGATCTGAACTCAGGTCGTCACACATCTGTGGCAGGCACTTGACTGACTGAACCATTTCCCTGCCACTGTTTTGTGTTCTTATCAACAATATCTAAAGGGTGGATTCTGCCACCCTTGCTGACGTCTACTTCCCATTAAACTATGACTATAGTTATGTTAGTGGGTATAGAGTTGGTAACTTGTGTGGTTTTTAAATTTGCACTTAATAATAGCTGATGACTTTCAGCATTTTTCAGGTCCTTGTTGGCCACTTAATATCTTTTTAAGAGAAATACCTGTTCAAATATTTTCCATTTTTATAAGTGAGTTATCTTTCTGTTGGGTTGTAAGTTCTCTAGATGCTAGGAGTTTCAAATATGTAATTTGTGAATATCTCTCTGAATTTATATGCTTGCTTTTTAAATTCATTATAGTTTTCTGATGCACAAAATTTTCAAATTCTGATGCTTATTTTATCTATTTTTTTATTTTATTTGTGCTTTTGACGTTATAGCTAAGAAGTTATTTCCAATTCAAGGCTATGAAAACTGATCTCTATTTTCCCCCTCAGAGTATTATGGTTTTAGCTCTTACATTTAGAACTTTTATTAGTTTCAGTTAATCTTATGTAATTATAACCAATTGATTTGTAGAAATTATCTATATTTTAAATACTAATGTTTTGGCTGCAAGAATGGTAGAAATGTTTTGAAGTTCATGACTGTCATTTTACACTATGCATGGCATTTTTATTGTGACAAGCATTACATTTTTATGTATAAAACTCACCATGTGTGTTTTTTGGTTCTGTTTAAGAAATCTTTCTCATCTGAGCTTCTAAGATTATTTGCCTACACTTTTCTATTTTCTTTGCCTATGTCTACATGACTTACCTGGAAATTACTTTCATACATGGTCAAGTAGAGATCTAATTACTGTTTCCTGCATAGACAACTAATAGTTTCAATGGTGTTTATTAGCTTTTCCCTCCTAATTTGAAAAACTACTTCTGTCCTACACCAAGTTCCTGACATGGTAGCCTTGTCTTTGGATCTGTCTATTTATATCTTTCCTAGAATCATTCTAATTAGCACAGATTCATTGTAAGTCTTAATGAGATCCATAGTAAGATGAGTGTGTCAAGGTCAACCTCCTAATTCTTCAAAATTGCATGGTAGATGAAGTGATGTCCCCATGTAAGGGTGCATACCTGAGTCCCACATCTTTTAGTTTACATGTTAAAAGGTACTTGCAGAAATAATTCCGGATGGTAGATGGAGAGAAAACTCTGGATGATCGAGGTAGACTTGGTGATGATCAGTGGGAAACAGGGGGGTCAGAGCCAGAGAAGGCGATGTGATGATGGAAGCAGAGGTCAGAGAGACACGGCTTTGGCCTGAGGAATGCTGGCAGCTTCTGAAAAAAGAGGGGATTCTGGGAAAACATAGCTAAATTGTATCTGTTCTGATCAGCCAAGTGCCTCATATATATGCATCAATCATATCATCTTGACTGAAACAGTCTAGTAGGATGTAATTTGAAGGATATTCCTTTTGTTCACTATAGGGTGCCATGTATTTCTGAGTCCTTCGTCACTAACAATGGAACTTTTTTCTTTTTTTCGTTAGTATAAAGTAGCAAATGTTTACTGCTCCATCAACATATGCAGCAGGCAATGGAGTCTTAAAAGAAGAGTAATTTTTTTTAAAAAAATGTTTGTTCACGTGTGTGAACAATTATACACAATTTGTGTGTGGTTTGACGCTGCCACGGTCCTAAATCCTTTTTGCAAAACTGTATGCTCTAAAAACTAAAACCAAAAGGTCACTTGATTTTCATAGGACATTCCCAAGGAAGTCTATGGAAGAACCCTTTTAGCTGTAAAGACATTTCTGGAGATGGAATCCCTTGGTGAACGTGTTCAGTTACTCACATTTAAGATGAACTATACAGTCAACAGTCAAAATGATCTCTTCACACTCCAAATTCAAACTCTCACAGCATGTACTCACTGACTTGGTTACTTTTGTGTTTAATTTTTAGCAAAATTAGAAGCCCATGATGGTCCTGATTCTTTAAGGACTGCTCACTCCAGGTTGCAGCTCAGGGGTCCAGCCTTTGCCTAGTGTGTCAAAGGCTGTGGGTTTACACCAAAATAACAAAACCCAAAGATCCATCACTTGAAATAGTCTGAATGAAAAATAAGACTTCTGGTTGGGCACTGGTGGCGCATGCCTTTAGTCCTAGCACCCAGGAGGCAGAGGAAGGAGGATTTCTGTGAGTTTGAGGTCAGCCTGGTCTACAGAGCAAGTTCCAGGACAGCCAGGGCTGTTACATAGAGAAACTCTGTCTTAAACCCTCCTTTCCCCCAAAAAAGAAAGAAAGAGAAGAAAGAGAAGACTTCTGGTTGAAGATTTACATTGGAAGCCTGCTAAAGGGGTTTTGTATATAGTTTTTGGCCTGGATTTTTATTTATGTCACTATTTTGGGATTTTTATCTGAATTCTTAGGAAAGGCAAGCTTCAGATTCTAACTCTAAACCCCAGTGCATCGCTCTTTGGCAACAGAAATAAGTGCTTATCAGATGTCAGTTTTATTTTGCTTGGAGAAAAGTTCACAGAAAATGATGGGTTTAAGTATAATGCCATTATTTCCAAGATATAATTTATACACCGATAAATCTTCCTGAAATTTATAGTTTTGCAACTGACCAAGCTAAGCTTCTTGTGTCGTTTTCTTCTAAGTTGAGATAGAGCAAGTTCAGGGATGAGCAGCTGACAAAATTGGGGCCTTGCTAGTTTTGCTTCCAGCTTTTTCTTAAAAGCTGTATGCTGTTTGTGAGATCCTCCATGGCAGAAAAGCAACTGGTCTGAAGTTGTTTTCTGTCTATATTAAATTTCCTTCTTAAGACTTGGGTCATAGTACAATTGTGCAGGCATTGATGAGATGCACATTTTATTAACACAATTAGCACTTCCAGATCTAGAGTTTGATGCAGGGCCAGGCTGCTTATAGTGAAGTTATTGATCAGTGTTAAATTGGTTTTATTTTCATCATGATCATAGTAAGAAGTCTGCTCCCCCCAAAGACTTGTATATGGATCCTGTATACTAGGACAGGGAAACTGAGGCACGGGAGGCTTCAGGGCAGTGGAAGCCAAGGCTCAGCGAAGTGGAAGTAGAATTTCTCAGTTCCAGGCTGGCAGGTGTTCTAGTTTGAGTTTTCTTGTTGTGATAAAACTCTCGTAGGCGAGGAAAGGGTTGATTTGGCTTATCCTTCCAGGTCACAGTTGATCACTGAGCAGAGTCAGGAGAGGAATCCACTCCTTACTCACAGGCTCCAATCCTAGCTAGCTTCGTGTATGACTGAGGACCAGCTGCCCAGGGAATGGTGTTGCCCACAAGGGGTTTTATCTTCTTATATCAAATAACAATCAAGATGACCACCTGCATCCCATAAATATGCCCACAGGCCAGTCTGATTTGGGCAATCCCTCTACTGAGACTCCTTTTTCTGGTGACTCTAGGCTGTGTCAGGTTGGCAGTTAATGCTGAGATGGCAAGGTCTCATGAACTGAGATGAGCACAGGTGGGCAGAGCCAGCATACACTGATTTGTCCACTGAGAAGCTGGTAATGACGGGAATCAATCGTGTGGGAAGCTGACGAGTTAGGAAGGAACTGGTTTCCAGGCATCAGAAAGGCCCCTACTCCTCTAGGTGGCTATAGAATGGGGTATTGCTCCTGGAAACCTATGTCATGAGGAAGAAAACAAAAAGCATCGCAAAATGAAAAAAAAAAGAAAAAACACAGAAGTCCACACTGCTTTTAATGTTCATCAAGAGCTTCATGGTGAAGGCTATTTTGAGGGCTTTTCTGCCTTTGTATTAACTGTACTGAAGCTTTCTTCCTCCTCCTCCTCTTCTCCCCTTAGCAAATGTGGCAATACTACATTTTCCCAAGGATCTTTGGACTTGATTAAAAGTTAGGGTTATTTGTTTCTAAACTTAGCTGAAAATTAGATACACTCATTTGTTAACTCAATAAATATTTATTGAAAGTCTACTATTTGAAGTGTTTCAATTGCAAACAAAAAAAAAAGGTCTGCCATTAAGGAGTCTTTTATTTACTTGGAGAGAAAGATGATAAGTATGCACATAACAGAGACATGTGCATAATACCAGGTCCTGAGAAGAATGAAAAGGACCATAAGAAATAAACAGAATGGTGGTGGTGGTGGGAATATGGAATATTTTATAGAGTTATTTTTTACTTTATGTAGGTCAAAAAATATTCTCTATTGTGGTGACATTGAGCCAAGGCCTGAATGAAATGAGAGAGAAGAATGAGACTACCTGGAAGGAAAGATATTGTTTGTGGGTGGTGTGGAGAGAAGTCGGTTCCGTCAGGGCTATTCTTATTGTGAACACAAATGTATTTTCAATGAGGTATATCACCTCCGACTTCAGGGCCTCAGGGCTTCAGTCAACCTCAATCAGTTAGACCCACCAGTGATACCTGACAAAGCCGTTAGCTACATACAAGCATGATGCTGTTGTTGTTGGTTCTGATGTTGTCTTGCTCAGTAATGGCCAGAGCAAGATTTGAGATGATGCCTAAACCTTATACTAATGACTGTGCTGTTCTTTCTCCAAGGGCAAAGCCTCTGTCAGCATGGAGAAGACAGGCTGGGAGGACATCCATAGTGAGAAGAATGAACCATCCTTTTGACTAATGTCCAGACAACAGCCTCTATCCCCTGGGTGTGCTGTTACATACTCTCTAGAGTAAATATAACCCTCTATGCTCTCCAGCATAGATCTATGGTTGGTGGGGAAAGTCAGCGAAGAGATTTATTTGCTGCTTACATGGAAACTGTGGAAAGTTTAGTGGTAGCCACATTATGGAAAAAGTCTTACGTAAATTTACTTTAAAGAATGATAAATCTCAGAGGGGCAGGATGGCTCAGTGGGTAAAGGTGCCTGCCGTCATGCCTGATGACCTAAGTTTGACCTCTAGGACCTGTGTGGTCAAAGGAGAAAACCGGCTCCCACAGATTGTTGCCTTACTTCCACATGTTCACAGCCACACCCCCACCAAGCACGTGAGGTAAATAGTTTTAAAGGGTTAATGAATCTTTACTGGGGAGATGGAATGCTGTGTGTTGGTAGAAGCTGAGCTGAGTAGTAAATACGGTTAAGAGCAGCTATTCTGTAGTTAAGGAAGAGGAGGGTAGTTGGAATTTTCTTTGGGCCTCTAACCAGCTCCCAAATAAAGGCACAGAGACGTATTATAAATTATGAATGCTTGGCCTTCGCTTAGGCCGGTCTCACTAGTTCTTTTAACCTTATTTAATTGTTTCTGTTCCTAATTGTGCCTCAGGGCTTTGTAACTTTCTTTCATTCTGTATGTCCTGCTTTCCTACTTCCTCTGTGTCTGTCTGTCTGGTCCCTGTGGTCTTCTTTTCTTTCTTCTTTTTTCATGCCTAAATTCCTCCTCCTATTTACTTTCTCTGACTGGAAGTTCTGCCTATACTTCCTCCCTCACTATTGGCCATTCAGTTTTTTATTAGACCAATCAGGTGCCTTAGGCAGGCAAGGTAAAACAGCAACACATTTTTACATAATTCAACAAATGCAACACATCTTTACATCGTTAAGCAAATATTCGGCAATGGAAGAAGCTTGAGAAACGTGTGAAACCCCAAAGTTCAAACAATTATATAAGGACCCGGGCCTCCAGTGGGCATGCCTCAGTTTTCTTTGGGACAGAGAATCATTCTCTCATGTGATACTTAAAATTTTCAGTAAGTCCGCACTGGGAAAAAGGGCACTGTGATTTCAAAATACTGCATGTACACTTAAATAACAGTTTGTAGTTGTAGATGTGTTTGCTTTATTTCTCTCTTCTAGTAAGAGGATGATCAGGGGTAGAAGTCCTTGAAGGCAAACTTTAATGTCATAGTAGTGCTTAGCTTTACTGACTGGTGAGCAGGTGAGCTAGACAAAGCTAACGGTTCTTAGAAAAGCAGCTCCATGGACCACACCATTATTTTGTTTCCTATTTCGTACATATTCAGTCCTTTATAACTCAGAAGCCAAACATTTGATGGAAACTAACACCAAACCTGGGAAGATGGCTCAGTGAATAAAGTACTTGTCACAGAAGAATGAGGACTGGCGTTTGTGAGCCCAGAACCCATGTAAAAGGCCAGCCAGTGAGGCAGCTCCTGATCCCAGCACCCAGGAGGCAGAGAGAGGACCCCAGAAGCAAGCTGGCTAGCTAGAGGAGCCAGAATGGGCGAGCTCCAGGTTCATCAAAGACTCTGCCTTGATATGTAAAAGTGGAGAGTGAGGAAGACATCTGATACCAGGCCTTTACATATGTGTGCACAAACATGTGTGCATATATATATATATATATATATATATATATATATATATATATATGAACTTACAACATGCACACACAGCACAAACATATACATATGAACACACATATATGCACATCACACACACACATACACAGACACTGATACACAACCCCTACCTAACCTGAGGATTAGAAATTAGACTGTGATTATAGCTTAGACTAATCTTTCCAGATGTACAAAAACCATGAACTTGTGATCTTGTTTTCTTTCCCCTGCAGGAAGTAAGCTTCCTGATTTATCTTTAAATAATTTTAATGCTGACATGACCGTGAGCTCACAGAAGCACCAGGAGCATAGGACACAACCTTTTCCTCAGAATTACTTGAGATTGGGTTCTGGACCTGATACATCATCACCATGAAGACTTCAGTGTGTTTTTCCGAGGATATTATCCAACATTAGCATGAGACAATAACCAAAGGCAGGAAATTAAGATGGACGCATTACCATTTAGCTCTCAATACCAAGCTACATTTTGCTAATTGTCCTAATAGACCCCAGTGAAAGGATCTAATTCAGAACCACTCATATCTGCTCATTCTGACCCTCAGGAAAGAATTCTGTCTGGGATCGTTCTTCACCTCTCCTTGACTTCCATGGTTTCGGGCTCTTGAAGATCACAGGGCTGGTCTTTCTTCATGATTGTGGGACGAAAATCTTTGACAGAAGGAACCCTCCCAAAAGTGATTCCAGGGCGTATTACACACAGTCTTCTGGCTTGTGACTTCAGTTGTGTCCATCACTGGTGCTGTCTGCTCTGCCCCTCAGACTCAGTCAAAGCCTGTCTGAACATCTCACCATCAAGTTCCTTCCTTGCTTTGCCATTAGCAATTATTTTATCGGCAGATATTTTCACTTCAAAACTTATTCTTGTCTGTGTGGAGTCAGTTTTGTGTATTGCACAAAACAGTATTGCACACACACCCATGATCTGTTACCATTCTACATTTTGAAGTTTGAATTTGCACCACCTTGGTTGGTGGGAATCCTCTTTGAATCCAGCTTCAACGTTCTTGTGGTGTGATTATTTTGTTCTTTGAACCCCTCTCAATTTTCTTACAGGATAGAATATTAAATAAAATTAAAATATTAAATAGATTCGTTCGATTCTCTCCCTGGAATCAATCATTTCCATGAAACTCACTGTCTTCTTTAGAAAAAACAACAACAAAAAAACCCCAAAAACGCTATGTAAAGACCAAGTTGGCACGAGGAGTCCTTGTTACCATTGGGTTGGGGGAAGGCTTGCAAATTTTGTGTTCTCTTGGTGAATAAAGCCAGAGAAGATACACACGTATTTATGTTTGTATTTTGAAAAATATGAGCTAGAACCAAGTCCTTGCTTCCAGTCTGGCCCCACAGTATCTATTCTCATTTCTACTCTTCATCTGTGACATCTTCTCTCTGTTCTCTTCAAATGCTGGCTTATTTGTTAAACCCATCTAAATGACCAATCTCTCATCATGGCCACCACTCCCCCCCCCCACCTCCTTCTTCCTGCTAAAGCTGTTGGCCCAAATCTGAACCTCCAACTGCCCTACACAGACACCATTCTCACGCCAGTTGGGTCCTGATGGCCTATGGTAGGCATCCTACAGGGGCATCTTTCACCTTGTTCAGGCTTACAAGCCTGGTCATGGAGTTATCCCCTTGCATGGACTGTAGTGTGTAGCCATTCCAGCTTTGACCTGGAAGTTCCAACCCCCATTGAGGCTTCGGTAATGGTCATGCCTACAAGGCGGGGCTGAGAGAGGACGCTGAAGACCCAAGATCCAGATGTGCGGCTCTCTTGGTTCCTGGACCCTGGATGCTGGAGCTAGACTGAGCAGAGTTCTCCAGAGAACACCGCCTGACTGTGCCACACCTTACCCTGTAGCCTATCCCTTCACTTGTAAGTTACCCCACAAAATAAACCTCCCTTTTAACTACGTGGAGTGGCCTTAATAATTTCACCAATAATGGACACCCTACTCTCATAGAGAGGAACTCACTGGGTTGCTTCTTATTTTAAAGGGGAGCATAACAAAGGGTGTAGCTGTTGTGCTTACCTGTATGCTCACACCCTGGGCTCCATCTCCAGCACTGCACACAACTGGGCACAGTGGCACACACTTGCAATCCCAGCATTTGGGAAGTAGAGACAGGAGTTCAAGGCCATCCCTGGCTCCATAGTGAATTTGAGGCCATCTTGGGGTTTTAGAAAGAGTATCCACAGAAGGTTTCTGTGGGGTAAAATGACATTTGGCTGGTCTGAGCCGGGAGGGAGGTGAGAGAAGAAGGAGGTGAGAAAGAGAGGGATAAAACCACCACCAGATCCTTCTCCCTCTGCAGTCCAGCCCCAGCTCAGCTTTCTGGGTTAACCTTGTATTGTGCTGTGCATAGAATAACACTCTACTTCTCCTTGGGTGACTGGCCTCCTACTTAATAGTCCTACTATAAAATATCCTATTTTATATTCTTAACATGTTCAATAGATAAACTAAAGGCACAACTTTATTGTTTGAAGATGCCATTAATATTGATCATGAAATAATAATGTTTCTCACATACTAAGTCGTTGCAACCATTAGGTGTCACTATAACATTGTGGGGGAAAAACAAGAGATTCTTAGAAGGGGGCCTGGGGATGCATCTCAGTGGTCTAGTGCTTGCCTAGACCACGATGAAGCTCTGGTGTTGATCCCCAGTACTGAAAAAAAAAAAAACCAAAAAACACAAAAAAAACCTTGTAAAAGGCAGACAGTGTCTACATCTTCACCTTCCTTATTAGTGTTTCAAACCGATGTGTCATGGAAAGTTGTGAACATCCGAGCTGGTGTTTCCTCTCAGGGTGGGAGCTCAACTCCCCCATCACCATAATAGGTAGTAAAGAGAATAAAGGTCCCTCATTTATACTTAGGCATGTTCTTCTTTTATCCTACTTACACAAAGAGATTTATTTTTACAGGTCAGAGAGCAGCACACCGCAGTATGCAGCCCATAACATTCTGTTTATTGTGTCTTTCATCCTCAAGTAACACCAGGACATTTCTTTTTAAGAACACAGGAAAAAGTGAATGTGTTTTCAAAAGTCAGGGCCTTTTTGGCTGGTTTCTCTAAACTCAGTGTGGAAATACTGAGACACCCTCTAAGAGCTAAAAGATAGTCTCAACTCTATGTACAAAGGTCTGGCTGTTGCCAGTTTTAAATGCTGGATTTATCATGCACATCCTTAGGGCTGAGATGACTAGCTGCTAGTTATTTCTAGTAAAGATGTCATTTGATAACTAGGAGCTAAGGAGTCCCATTCCGAAGTGTGGGTTTTAGCTCTGATATCACCTAAGCACTAAGTCACTGACATGAAGGACCAAGTTCCATTAACAATCCAATGCCCACCCCTCCCCCAACTAGTGTACATGGCCAAGGGGGAGGGGAAGGAAAAAAAACAGGTGGTCATGTGGTTACAGATTAGAGTTTTGATCAGAACCATAATCATGGGGGCAACTTAAAGGATACCCTCTGGGCTGGCTAGTTTCATGCCACCTTGATACATGATAAAGTCATCAGGGAGGAGGGAACCTCAAGAAAATGCCTCCGTAAGATCCAGCTGTAGGCAAGCCTGTAGGATATTTTCTTAATTAGTGATTGATGGGGGAGGCCCCAGCCCACTGTGAATGGTGCCACCCCGGCCTGGTGGTCCTCAGTTCTATAAGAAAGTAGGCTGAGCAAGCCATGGGGAGGAAGCCAGTGAGCAGCACCCTCCATGGCCTTTGTATCAGCTCCTGCCTCCAGGTTCCTGTCTTGTTTGAGTTCCTGTTCTGACTTCCTTCAGTGATGAACACTTTGCTTTTGGTCATGGTGTTTCATCATAGCGATAGTAATTCTAACTGGAACACCCTTAATAGCCTCCTCACCTAACCCTGCGCACCTAGCTTCCCGCTCTGCAAACTGGGGTGCTCATGCTTCTTTTACTTGTTAAGGGTTCTAAGGTATGACTTTGTTTCCAAGAAAACTTGGGTGGCATCAGTAGAAACACAATGTTAAGGTTAAGCCAGGAGCCCGTGTATCAGAACTCACACAATTCTTGATTGTTACCTGATAGAGGAACAAGGGCAGAATCACTCCAACCATCACCACCACGTCCAAGTATCAGAAAGTGGAGCCAGGTGTGCGTGAAGTCAGAACGCCCTCTAAACTGGGCATCCAGGAAAACACAGGTCCTAAACTTCTCAGCATTTACTGTGTCCAGGCATAGTGCTAAATGTCCTGGAGATCTGAAAAATGGGGATCATTTAGAGATGAGAAAATGGGAACTCTGAGCAATGAAATAACTTGTCTGGGAAAACTTGGGGAGTCTGAAAAAACATCTACAGCTCTACTAGAGCTTGCACCAAAGGAAGAAGAAGTGTGAGCTGAGTGTGTGCACCAAAGAAAGAAGGAGTGTGTGCACCAAAGAAAGAAGGAGTGTGTGCTGAGTGTGTGCACCAAAGAAAGGAGTGTGTGCTGAGGGTGTGCACCAAAGAAAGAAGGAATATGCGCTGAGTGTGTGCACCAAAGAAAGGAGTGTGTGCTGAGTGTGTGCACCAAAGAAAGGAGTGTGTGCACCAAAGAAAGAAGGAGTGTGTGCTGAGTGTGTGCACCAAAGAAAGGAGTGTGTGCTGAGTGTGTGCACCAAAGAAAGGAGTGTGTGCACCAAAGAAAGAAGGAGTGTGTGCTGAGTGTGTGCACCAAAGAAAGGAGTGTGTGCACCAAAGAAAGGAGTGTGTGCACCAAAGAAAGAAGGAGGCGGAGTGTGGTGGTACAGGCCTGGATCTCAGCATTCTGGAAGGTGGGACAGGAGGACCTTGAGTTTGAGGATAGCCTGGGCTACGTAGTGAGACTGTGTCACAAAAGTGGGAAGAGAAAAGGGGATGAGTAAAGGAGCAAAGACAAACCCTGTGGAGCAGGACCAGCCACACTGGCAGTTGCTCCTGGAACCTGTGCTTTTTTTTTTCTTTTTTTTTTTCTGTATTGTTAAAATCTCCCTGTCCGCTCCCTTCCTGATTCCATTCCTTTTTTTTTTTTTTTCCTTTGGAGACCAGTTGGGTTACAAATCCACTTTCTTTGGGCTCCAGCCTCTCTAGGAATGGGATGATAGGTGTGCCCCTCTGTGCCAGTTTCCCTGTGGTCCTTATTAGTGTTTAGAGGTCGCTGAATTGTTTCGTATGCTCTTTATATGGCAGTGTGGACCTATCCGACTTGTGGTTTGGTTGGCAGGGCCTGCCCACAGTTAGGTTTTTCTTTTCCCAGTGATCCTTCTCAAAATACGACTTCAATTCTAAACCAGTACACAGAGTCTAGGGCAAGTATTTTGGAAAGGAGATCTATGGTATCTTAACCCTTTCTATGCAAATGGGGCAGATCTCTATTTCCCACACTTGCTAAAGGGTATCTATTTGGAGGGCAAGATGACAAGCAGAACTACCCAACACAAATTGTGGATCTGCTCATGTTGGCTGCTTTTCATTTTACCCTCTAGATTTAGCGCTCATGGGTAGACAGCCCAGGTCCTCTTGTATTGTTGAGTAACTACAACTAGGTTTGCCTGATGGGAGCGAGGGGCAGAGGAACTCCTTCCCGTCTGTGGCTGGGCAGCAGCTGTTTCCCCTTTCTGAGCCATGGCTCTGGAGGACTGCGTCTTCTGCATCTCTCACTGCACCTCTATGGCAGTAGCCATCCACATGGCTCTGGAGGACTGCGTCTTCTGCATCCCTCACTGCACCTCTATGGCAGTAGCCATCCACATGGCTCTGGAGGACTGCGTCTTCTGCATCCCTCACTGCACCTCTATGGCAGTAGCCATCCACATGGCTCTGGAGGACTGCGTCTTCTGCATCCCTCACTGCACCTCTATGGCAGTAGCCATCCACATGGCTCTGGAGGACTGCGTCTTCTGCATCTCTCACTGCACCTCTATGGCAGTAGCCATCCACATGGCTCTGGAGGACTGCGTCTTCTGCATCCCTCACTGCACCTCTATGGCAGTAGCCATCCACATGGCTCTGGAGGACTGCGTCTTCTGCATCCCTCACTGCACCTCTATGGCAGTAGCCATCCACATGGCTCTGGAGGACTGCGTCTTCTGCATCTCTCACTGCACCTCTATGGCAGTAGCCATCCACATGGCTCTGGAGGACTGCGTCTTCTGCATCTCTCACTGCACCTCTATGGCAGTAGCCATCCACATGGCTCTGGAGGACTGCGTCTTCTGCATCTCTCACTGCACCTCTATGGCAGTAGCCATCCACATGGCTCTGGAGGACTGCGTCTTCTGCATCCCTCACTGCACCTCTATGGCAGTAGCCATCCACATGGCTCTGGAGGACTGCGTCTTCTGCATCTCTCACTGCACCTCTATGGCAGTAGCCATCCACATGGCTCTGGAGGACTGCGTCTTCTGCATCTCTCACTGGGTCCCAGTAACTGCTCCCTCCCTTGTTACTGAAGGTACAGGAGGAAGAACAGCTTCCAAGGCCCCCTCCACTCATCCCTTCACCCTGCCCACCCCTCGGTAAATATTCCTCTCATTAGACATCCCTCCTTTATCCCTGAGTGTGTCATCCTTTCCTACCTGAATCATCGCTGACTTACACTTGACTCTGTAAAATTTCCACATGTCACATGCCTGAGTTGCAGAATCGGATTACTAAAACTGACCTTTAATACCACGCGCATTTCACAGTGCATAAGGTCACAATTCAACAAGGTATTTACAATTGTTTTTTAAACCACGTAAGTCTCCAGGATGGAAAAGGAACTTTATGAGAACAGCAGTGCTGTGTGTAAATTGGATTGTAGCTTTTGTGAGTTTCTAAACTACTACTGCTTTCCGTAGTCTTTCGGGTGATCAAATGCCTTTTGTTTTGACGTTTGTTTTTAAGATAGGGTCTCACTATGTAGCCCTAGTTGGCCTAGAATTCAATATCTAGACCAGCTGACCTTAAAGAGATTCTCCTGCCTCTGCCTCCTGAGTGTTGGGGTTAAAGACATGTGTCACCATACCCCACTGATGAAATGTTTTTTAAGTTACAAAGTCTGTTGTAATGCTGTTGAGTGATTGGCGCTATGTCAAGAATGCACACAGAGAAGACATACAGTGGGAAGGAATGAACTTCACTAAACTCTCCCAATGAGAAGCACGGGCTCATGACCCTGCATGGAGAAATGTTCTTTTGCAGAAGGGAATGCATCTCTGTGAGTGGCCCAAGTAGGAGTTCTTCCCAAGTCTGGAAAACCATTAGGTTTGGCTTAAGCTAAGTGAAATAAACAAACCTTGTCCCAAGTGAGAGCTAATTGTTCTCCTCTGCCTTTCAAAGTTGTCAAATTCTAAGCCAGAGCATGTTGTTTTTCTTGGTCTTGAGTCCAAATCAGAGCTGTCTTGACTCCAGCATTAGGACAACACCCCCCACCACTCCTGCAAAGTATACTGGTGCTGGGGAGGAGAGTGTTGAAGTTTAACAAGAGTTGCTGGTCATGGGGTGGGGTGGATTGACCCCTCCTGCTTGAAACCCATGCAAGCCCAGGCAGTTTGGGGATGGTAGTTTCTAGAGCATTGGCTCTAGGTTGTCTTGGTTCTGTGGTTTGAGGTGGTTGTTTCTGGAGCATGGGGCTGGTGTAGGTTATCTTGGCTCTAAAGTTCTTGACATTTGTGTCTTCTATAGACTTTACAACAACCTTGGTTCTCCATCTGATCTCTAGAAAGCAAAGGCTCCAATTTAACAGCAGCATTTTCCAGATCTTTCTTGGAAAGATGACCAGGGTCAAAATGGATCACCTTGAAACAGCCCAGCACAGAACAGACCACTTGGTTCCATTCCAGGACACCTTCACAAGGCTGGCATCCTCGGATGAATATTCACTTGACATTTTTCTCCCTTTTCACACCAGTGACAGTTGGAAGCCAAAAACAAAATCAGATTTTCTTTTCTCAAATTCAACCCTGTGGTCTTTCTCTCATCTACCTGGAAAACGAGTCAGTAACTGAAACAAGCGTGGCTGGTGGGATAGAGTCTCTAAAGAGGAAATGGTTACATACCTTCTAGGCAGTATTGTTTTCTAAGTTGCCTTTGAGACGTCATGCACAATAGGTAATTGTTAGATAAAGCTTTGGCGTTCTGTTTCTTCTATGTATAAACTGGTGCAAATGAAGCAACAGAGCTTAGTCACCAGTGTGCAAGGGACAGAAGCACACAGGGATGGGGTCCTGGAGACTGACTAGTTCTTAAATATACGATTTGACAGAACTGAGGAGATGGCTCAGTGGTTAAAGCCCTTCCGCACAAACATGAAGATTAGAATTTGGATCCCCAGAACCCACATAATTTCTGGTCTCGTAGAGACAGAGGACTTCCAGAGCAAGCTGTCTAGCTAGACTGGCCATATTGGTGAGCTCCTCATTTGATTGAAAGATCTTACCTCAAAGGTAGAAAAGCCATGAAGGATGATTCCCAACAACCTGTGGGCCTACACACACACACACACACACACACACACACACACACACACACACACACACAAAGGGATACACTCATGCACATGTGTGTGTGTATATGTGTATGTGTGTGCACATGCAAAAAAATGCATGCACACCATGCTCAAAATTGGACATAATAATAGTAATACATAAATAATTTCAGTGGCTTGAATTATGATATTGTCAGCTCCCAAATGTATCATTTTATTCCCATTAGTAATATGTCCATTTTAAAGAATTCTCAGGCATTGTTCTGGAATGGGTGCAGGGGTACAGTGTGGCCTGAGAGACCATAGTTAATATTTTTTCATTCTGAGATTTTAGGAAGTCATCTGATAAAAGGAATCAAAATTCCAGATTCAAAATAACCGGAATTTTATGCTTGAGGATCACAGCTTCACTTTTCCCCTGGGTGTAATTTCTTGGCATGAAACACTGGGTGGAGAGGGGGTATTTATTTATACCTGTCTAGATTTTAGTTGTTAAACTTTGCCTGTCACGCTTAAATTTATACAAATGCAAGTCATTTATTTATTCTTTTAAAAATAAGAGCTGATGATACAGATAATTTATATCAGAAATGCTTAGGTATTTGGAGTCGCTCTAAATGATCATCAGGTTTGATAACTAATTATAGAAAACAGCATCGAGTAAACAATGAAACCTGAGAAACAACTAAATTTTAAAAAATAACAGCCACCCTACAATTTTGTTGCTCTCAAATAAGGCAATTATATTATTCGATTGACCATGTTAGAAGACAGAAAACTGAAAGCAAAACTCTCTTTGAATATCAAGAACTCCACTGAATATCTTAAAACTTTAATTTATGACAAACACACATTTTAAAAGCTTGCCAAAAATTAATTCGATTTTTTTTCAACTTTCATTTCACTTAAAAGATTCCATGTCTACACTAACTGCAAACTGAAGACTTCCACTTTTCCGTGTTTTGTTTTATAGTTTAGTTTGTAGCGTTTCAGATGTGTTTACACCATAACTCTGACTAAAATGTACACGCTTACTGAAATACTTTAGTGCTGAGTTTACACCATGCCAAATGTTTGGAAATACATTAAGATATGACTCACAGTTACATGATTTCTTCTGTAGTATGAGTCAAAGTATGTTCCTTAAATAAAAATACAGACAGAAGAATTTGCTGTGACACAATCAATCTTGTAAAGTATATGTGCGTGTTAGTCACATCCCTAGTAGCAACACCAGAAGGATTCCAGTGCACTTGAAGAATGGACTCGATTTTTCAGATTTTGATTCTTAAAATCTGGCCTCAGATACAACTGTGAAAAAGATTTCCCCGAAAAAAACCTGAAGAGCATTCATTAGAATTCTTTTTATTTTTAATTATTTCTTTTTGAGAAGGAAATTCCTGAAGTCCTCTTCAGTAGCATCATCACAATAGACAAACAGAATAAATAACCCGACAACAGGACAAGGCTCCTAAGGGAAGGGTGAACCAAACCGCCTCTGACCAAATCAGTGCCGCCCTGTCAGGGGGGCACAGAGTGACTGGAGAGGACTCACCCCCACACACAAACGTTACAGCGTTACAGTAAAAGGGACCGGTGACTTCCAACTTCACGGTCCAAACAAAGAGTCCGTTAAGTAGTCACAAGACAACCACTTGTCCGCCTCAGTTGCTTCATCGCTTGCACGAATTGACTTCCTAGAGAATGAGTTTTCATTTGGCCTGACTGCACTCTGCATTTGTAACAGCAGTGGCATCGAAATCTAAAACAGGAGACAGTCACCACGCAGAGTTTTAAACAAATTACAAAACCACATGCTTTGTCATTCAGCAGGAAAGCTTAAATCAAGCGGGGCTCAGACGCAGCTGGTTGTCCTTCAAAGGCCACATAAGGTGAGCTCTAGACATCCTTCAGGGGACTTCCACAAAGATTTGTCATCAGATCTACAGTCAAACCACGGCTTCATCAGGGCAGCTTCATTTTGTTTATACGCCAGCTCTTAACGTTTCTCCAGCAAGGCTGTTTAAAGGCGTTTGCCGAGGCTCCCTCTTGAAGTGCGTCCTCACAACTGTCTACAAAGGTCAGTCTGTTTACTGGCACTGGGCTGGGTAGAACAGGAAGTTCGTGAAGCTTCTTGTGTTCTCAATGAAGTCCGACAACAGAGGACTGAACGCATTAGTCTCAGGACCGGTGGCCTAAGGATGGCAAAGACCCAAGGGTCAATTATAGAGTTAATTGATAAAAATCTAAGAGCTTGGAGGTCCCACTTTTCCTTTCGGGAAGAGGTTTCATTCATATAAGCAAAGATCTGAAAGAAGAAGAGAGGAAAATGGTGTTAGTTCTACATTGTAGGCAAGCAGACTTGGATCCCGTTGTCTCTTGAGGTCTAGCCTTGTTTTGTGTGGTGGTGAGCAGTGAAAGGGTGGGTGGCAAAAGTCTCCTACGTAAATCATAACCACCATTTTTCTGTGAACTTAAAAGAAATACTCTAGCCCGGCGGCGGTGGTGGCACATGCCTTTAATCCCAGCACTTGGGAGGCAGAGCCAGGTGGATCTCTGTGAGTTCGAGGCCAGCCTGGTCTACAGAGTGAGCTGTAGGACAGGCACCAAAGCTACACAGAGAAACCCTGTCTCGAAAAACAAAGAAACAAAACAACAACAACAAAACCAACCAACCAAACAAACAAAAAACAAACAAACCAAAAACCAAAAAAACAAACAAACAAAAAACCCCCAAGTACCCTAAGGGTTATAATCACACAAAACTTTCTAGTCTTGTCATTGGAAATGAAGGGAACAAACTTTTCTAGGCACCTAGAATAGAATCTGTTTTCCCTTCATTAGATAGCCCAAACTGACCTAAACCGCATGATCTGCCTATAACCTCCCAGGTAGGATTACAGGTGGGGACCACTGTGCTTTGCCAAATAGAATATTTTAATAATATCAGTAAGTAATGATAATAATATTTATTAGCTCAATTTTATCAGTAGCCCAATATATGTGTTGTGAAGCACTCCGGGTCATGAACCTGCTTTCTTCCTAATCCTACTGAAACTTTAACAGATGAGGAGGTAAGCTTCGGGAATAACATGTTACGTTTCCAAATAGCTGGCCTGACTCGACCATCATCATTCATGATTCAGCAAGAGAAAGCAACTGAGTGCTGGGTCTGGGTATTACACTATTATGGCTTGAATTTAACTCTGTTGTGTAACTTTGGTATCGTGGACAAGAAGCTGTGAGCCTGTAAGGGTGATATCACATCTACTTCACAGGGTTGTTGGAAGCAACACGTTAGCTGCTTCAATGGTGCTCCTGTAATAGTGCTCCACAGAGTGAGTGAGTTGTGACCCCACTTCACCAATGACAACACAGAGGCACCGAGGAGTTAGGTCACTCACCACGGACCTAAGGCTGTTTGGTGGCCTAGTTAGGGTACAAACCCAAGATTTCTGGTGCTGGTGTGGTGCTCGAGTGTGTGTTACATCCAGGTCAGTGTTACAGCAGGGGCCTTCAGAATGATGTCCTAAGCGCTGGGGAGTGGACAGACACATTCTTATATGGGGGTCAGCATTTTCAGACCAGTATTGGTGCTCTCCTCTGCCTTAATGCAGCAGTTTGGTAAGACTGGCAGGGCACCGTACCTGTTTGGTAGCCATACCTCTTCATTCCAGCCTACAGAGAGGAGGAGATCGAATGTGGATCACACCTCATCATCTAACACATGAATTCTTAATGCTCCAGGGATCCTCTGGCCTAGTCTGTGACTTAGGGAAGCCATCCACTTCTTCCCCGACACCCTTTTCCCAAAATAACTCATTCCTTCCTTTTCCCCTGGTACTTACTCTGCAGCATCTGGGAACTGGATGTACCAAACAAATTATAGGGAGAGAGAAAAGCAGTCGTCTTCGGGTTGCTTATGTTAGGACAATAGCGGGAAGGTTTGGCAGCCAGAGGTGTTTATGCCAGAGAATCTTGGCATGAGGAATGGAGAAAAGAGTTGGCAGATGAGTAAGGAAAAAGAAGAATTGATGGTGGGCTTCTCAGACCTCAGAGAGAAGTTAGGTGAGGCTATGCAATGGGGCAGTAGTTTTCTAGTCTGCCACACGACTCTGGATGCAAAATATTCAGTATGACGTGTTCAAGAGGTCAGCATGGAGGGAGAAACTCAGTAATAGTGTACATAATTCTGATAGATTAAAATACATCACACACACACACACACAGCATACACAAATAAGAGCACTCTGTTGTAGAGAACCTCATAGCTGTCTCTGATCCAGTTTTGTAGAGAACACAGTAATGCTGAGTGGGGCACGCAAGCAGCATGGACAGGCTTGAGCACCTTCCTCTCCAGCGCCACTCATGAAGATGAGTCAGGTTTTCAGCACAGACTAACCTACGTCATAGCTGCTGATCTTGTAGAGTGTGATAGGATAATGAGACGCGAAAGCTGCTTTAAGGGTGGAGCAATTCTGGGCCGCTGCTTTTTCTTTTCATGTGTGATGGTGGGTAAGCTTTAGAAGTGCTTCCAATATGCCTTTCAGAAGGTAGCCAGTACTCTGTAGGAGACGGCTCAATTCGTTTGCATTTAGAAGAGAGGCCAACTTCGGGCACCTTCCCTTGATGTAGGCTCCGTCTTCTGTCTTCATCTCCCCGGCAGCTTGTCACTTCTCCTCTGGCTGGAATACCACCTTTGGTCTTGTGCATTATTATGGAGTCAATGTCTTTTTTAAGTTGTGGTGAAGTCCACATAACATAAAACGTAACCATTTTTAGCACTTTCAAGTGCACGATTTAGCAGTACTAAGAACATTCAACACTGTCATGTAACTATTACAACTTTGACATATCATGATACTTTATGAGGTGAGCTTTTTTCTTTATGGTGCTGGCACTTGAACTGAGGGCCTCACATATGCTTGGCAAGCATTCTACCACTGAGCTACATTCCCAACCCTTTTATGAGGATTAGATGTCTAAAAGTCTCTAGCTGGGGAGAGACTGCCCCTCCTTGGGATGGCTAATTATTGCAACCAATAAAAGGCTCCATAGGGAGTATGTCTTTGCTACATTACTAAGAAGTCCTGAGATATACCTCCTCTATAGACCCCATAACCCATAGTAAACCTCCTTAATGATCCAGGGTCTTGTGACCAGGCGGCTAAGGACTGCCCTGTAGCTGACAGCCTGCCCTAACTATCCAGGTTTGCCAATCCCAATCCTTTCACCTTGACATGCCTTTCCTGCAGAAACCCCAAGAGAGACCACAGCTCAGAACCTGCCACCCATCTTCCTCTCCTGCATCCTGACCTGTGCACTGGCCCTGCCTGAATTTCTCATGGATCTCCTCTTGGAAATGTACTTGACTGATCTTAATGTAAAAAAAAAAAGAAGTTCTATTACCATCACCTGCCTCCAAACTGAGTGTGGACCTCCGTGCAGCTGCACTTCCTCCCTCTCTATGGCTGACCCTCAGTTCTTAACAAACAGCTGACACGTGGGAGACACGGGAATTCATGAGGGATGTATTGGTGACGTCCTAAAATTTAAATTCAGAGGTTGTGCCTTCTGGCATATACTACTAATATACTTGCTATGAGAAAAATGTCAGGTGCTAGTCTAATGCATCCAGTGAGTTAACTTCTTGACCTCCCCCACCCCAGGTTTTGCAAAGACTACAGAGCTGTGATACATCATATCGAGTGACAGACAGGAATCTGCTGTTTCAGCCATGTCTGAGGCAGCTGCCCATGGCAAGCTTCGTCTTGGCAGTGGCCAGGGGTTATCATTTAAACTATTCTCCTATCTTTAATGCCATACAAAGCAGGTTCAGAATTCTAGAGTGAATGAGTACTTCATTTGGCTTATCAGTGAAATCATGAGGGGAGATTTAAAACATTCACTTGCCTGGCTTTGACATATTCAGTCTTGGCTAAGACATGGACTTCAGGGGGTCTGACAACCTCCCCCTCCCCCCCAGAATGCAGGCTCATTTCAGAGACAAAGGCTTAAAAGACTGGTTACCTTGCCTAAGGAGTCAAACCGCAGTGGTGGGGCTCCAACTTCAATGTCAGGCAGTATCCTGAGCCATGTACACAAAGCCTTTGACGTAAAGCTTCCTGTGAGATTCACAAGCGACTACCTGAACTAGAGATACGCAGACACTTCTGTTCAAGGGTGCCATGAAGGCCTGTGGCTATCACTCTTCTGTTTAGAGATGGGAAAACTGTGGCCCCTTTTTAAAGTAACTGTGTGGCCCTCCCTGGGACTTCTTCATCATCAATACTGACCAACAGCGAACTGGCAGGCCGCGCTCACTGTGTTCATCCGCCTTCTGTAAGATGGTGCGGTGTCCTAGCCACAGGCTTTGCCCACTTAATTCTTAATTTGTTGTTGTTGTTGTTGTGATGGTGGTGGTAGGGGGGGCATGCTTTAAAAAAGCCCTTTCTCCCCAAACATGTCTGTGGCACATGGAAACTGCAGCCTACTTTATTTCATAAGAAAAAAACCGGGGCGTCGGTATGGCTCCAGCATGAGCGTGGCCTTGACACTGTGTGTCTTGGAACTGCAGTGATGACCAAGTAGATACAGCCCAGGACAGTGGCTCTGGGGAAATGACGGACAGTGTGATTCATCCACACAGGAGTCCCCTAAACATATTTCACAGATGGCTTTGGAGTGACCCGTGTGAAAGGCTAGGAGGGAGTCAGTCAGATCTCTGATAGGCAGACAGATAGGGAGAGGAGCCACAAACAGATACCAAAGTTGGCAAACTTCCAGCTTTTTCTTCATATACCTGACTGAAGACCTTTAAGACATGTCTTCTTCTCCCACCAATTGCCCCCCCCTGCACTCCATGCTACCCTACCTACCCCCACTACCCTACCCTCACTGATGGACCAGCAAGACAAGTTCAAGGCTGGATCAGGACATGTTTACCTCAAACTTGTAGAGCTGTCAGCCTCCCTGTCTTTGTCCAGACTGACCAACACTAAACTGGAGGAGGAAGACTCCTCACAGACCCTTAAACCCAGCCTTCTGGAGAGGTGGGGCTTCAGCTTTCCCGGCTCACCTCTGCCTTGTCTCTCTGTGTATCTGCTCTGTGTGTGTGTTTCCCTAATAAATGCCTTTCTGTACCTGCTGATTCTGTCTGCTGTGTCTGAGACTTTCCCTGCTGCTACAATGAAGATTACCGTTATACTGAGATTCTCCCTGCCCTCTAATTTCTCAGTTGTCAGAGAAGACACACTCAGACAAGGCCCCAGACAGTAACACACGTACTACCCACAGAGCAGAAATCAACACCCCTTGTCCACAGGAAGTTTCAGCCTTCCCTAAATGCTCTTTCTCTGACCCTTCATATTATACACGTGCCCTAATTTCAGAGTACTTAACCCTGCTTTCAATTTAGGGAACAGTTTTAGGTAGCAAAATGCTGTCAGAGAAATGGAGCTTAGTACACCCCAGTGATGTGAGTTGAGGTGCAGCAGACTTGGGTTGAAGACCTGGATGGGAATTGGTGGTCATAAATTCAAAACAGGGGACAGGAGAGGCCAAGCGAACAGAGCAAGTTGTAGATTAACTGAGAGTTAAGCCTCCACCTGGGAAAATATCTGCTGACTGCATTCTTAAATGACGGTATCTATTTGTTTTTAAGTTCATACTGTGAGGGATGGACTGTTGATATGCCAAAGAAGAAGGAAGTGATCTCAAAAAGCTGTGATATATATTTTTTTAAGCTGAAGTCCTGGCCTGAAATAATAGTGAAGATCCACCTAGCTGAAGGTGTGGATATAAAACTCTAACTCTCTGTTGTGAAAAGGTGATGCTTCGTACAGACTACATTTTAAAAACCATCATAACTGTCTATATTTACAGTCACCACTGCAGAATAGCAAATCGGTAGAGCAGGAGATGTCAAATGAAACCACTCACACAGAGGAACGTTCTCTTAAAAGGAGATGTGTATTTAAATGGTCCCAACAATAGTCAAACACTTCACTAATGATGTCTCAATGATAAAGGGCATTTTAGCTGTGGGTGAGCATTTACTCACATATCGCCACACTAAGTTCTCTGTGGGCACCAGGGATGTCTAGACTTCTCTTTCACAGCTACCTGAATATTTATAGTTTATATCTTTGTGATTGGCTAATTTCAAACCAGACCTTCATCACCTTTTGACATGACATTTTACACAAGGAATACCAGGAATGAATGGGAAACTCCAGGATTGTTTGCTTTGATTTTTTTCTATGGTGCAAAGATCAGATTTCCACTAATCAGATTTACCTAGAAATTCTAACCCTGGAGAATTTGTAAAGATGAAGATATTTTTAGGGTGAGCCAATGGTAGGGTCTTGAAATTTCAGAACTGAACAAAATGCATAAGCACTTTATCCTAATGGCATGTGGAAAACAGTTTAAAATGACCAGAAGCTAACCACAATTAGCAAAGTGCTGAGAAAGTGACTGGGTGTGGGCTGGAAATTGAGACACAAACAGTATTTGAGACAGGAATGGAAGGCTCATATGTTTCCTATGCTCTGTTCCATTTCGGGAAGAAAAACAGCTTCTATTTATCACTGTGAAATGATGACAACAGCTGATTAACATAAGGAGGAATTTATTAATTTATACAATACTCATTTAGTGGATAAACAGTTTGGAATATGTTGTTGGTCTTATGCATGGTTTCATATTGGACAGCCAAAGTAATGCCATTTCCTAAACACCACATGCTTTTTTTAATCACTAAAGAAAAGTTTTATGGACATCAAAAGAAGGTTTTATGTGAGGGGTAATCTGATTATTTCTTAATTTAGACTAGCATTTACCCTAGCCAGTCTCCTAAAATCTCAGTCTCGGGCTTGCATTTCACAGGACTGTGGAGAAGGGAAACGGAAAACATAGTTGGCGCTAACATGGAGAAGAAAGTCCTTGCTGTCTTATTTTTAAAGCTATTAAGTTGGAATAAAGAGACAAGGTGGTCCAGATATTTACAATACGTTCACAATTCTCTTGTGAAACCAGAGCTGGATCTTCTCCCATGTAACTCTTGAAATGAGGCTTTCTTTTGGACATTATTGCTATTAACACTTGATGGACTCAGTGCTTGGGACTTTCTATCGAAACTCTGGGACTAGAAGCCCAGGAGGAAGTTACTCGACTCATCTGCACAGTAGGATGCATCTTGGAGGTTACTGGAAAGACAATGAATTGATGTAGAAATTCACACCCAGAGCCCTATGTCTTTCTGGTGTCACACTAGTGATACATGAAGCTGAGCTGACATTATCTCAGTATACTGGGCTTTTCCCCTCCCATTTCGAGAGTTTTATTTCCTGAACTTTGGAGGCCCAAGACTGACATCCTAGAAGGAAGAATTCCACTCTGCTCATAACCTGAGGTGATGGCTGGCATTAACTGTTCATTACGAATTCTGGATTTCCTGAGTCCCGTATTCCTCCACTGCCAGAGAGCTGAGGAACTGACTGGGGGTCCCACCAGCTCTGGCTGTGAATGCTACTCCTTGCTGACTAGAGGTCTGACACACTTTTGAGGAACATAGAAAACAGTTCTTGCTATTCTGAGTAAAAATGACCCCAAACACAAAACACTCTGCCCATAAAGCTAAAGCATAGGTGCCATGTTGGTTTCTAAATCACGACATTCCACAACACAAACTCTCCTGCTGGGGTGCCTAGGGAGATGCCACCTTCCACAGCCCAATTCATTATTTAAGAGGGAGCCTTGACCAGCTCCATCTCATTTCCCGCTAAGTATAACTTACCAATTCAGACTATCTTCTCCCATGACAAGTGTGAGGGTAATAGGGAGCAGAGCCAAGATAACATGGCTGAGAAGTGGAGGGGGGGGGCGTTCCTTGGGAATGGGGTCCATATGTGAATCCCTTTCTGTCCTGGAGGATGAGTAGATGGCACCAATCAGAAGCCTTGATGAGGACAGGAGACAGGAAAGAGCTATTTCTACATCGTCTACAAGTGAGGTCTCTTTGGTTAGCCCGTCCATATCACCCTTTTCCAAATCCCGTTTACAGCTCTCCGTGAGAGGCCAAAAGGCTCCAACGTTGACTCTGCCTCCACATTAGACGTTAGGAGCTCAGGATCTATTTTAGAACTAGTTTATTTAGAGCTAATGGTCCCTCTAACTGGGAAGCGCCCATCCTTCTACCCTGGCCCTGCCTCCATTCCCGGGGCAGCCTTTTCTCCCCTTCCCTGAGATGTACCAGCTCTTGCTACGTGTGTCTTCGCGCTCATGAAGTGCACAGCTACAGAACGGAGGGTATGTGTATTTCTGACAGTGACATCAAGAGAATACTTTGTAAGGGGTTACAAGGGTCTCCTGTGAGGGATGCCAAAAGCACTACGCAACAATTGGTCCTTTCCTCTCATTTTCGTGCCCACGCAGACTGGTACTCTAATATGTAAACTGGTGAGCCCGTCAACTAGATTTTTGAACTTAAAATCCCTAAAGTCAAATGAAAGCGTCTGTAAACTGCTACATCAAGGGCCCTCTGAATGCTGTGGGTCAGCAACTACGTTTTGCCCAGGAGAAACGAAAGCACCAAGGGAAGAGGCCTCAAGGTCAAGGCCAGCAAACTGGGCTCCAGTGGTCAGATTTTAACAGCAACAACAGTCCTAACCTGGAAGGGACTCCCTCCTCTTGAGTTCCCCACCAACCCAGGGAAGGGACCATGGAGAAGGTTCCTGTAGGGCATAGAAGTGCTAACTTAGCAATGTTGTTCATGCGCAAAGGCTGGGGGTGGAAGGAAGTGGGTAAAGGTGAAAAGGAAAAGCAGCGAACGCAGTAGACCTTTATAAATTAGGGCGTTTTTTTTTTTTTTTCAAGTTGCCAATGTGTGCCTGGAGGTGGAAAGGGTGGGGAGAAAGCAGTTTGAGAAAAGCTGCGTGCGGCTGGGCTGTGGAAACAAACGAGTGACTTACTGTGAAAGGCAAGGAGCAGATGGCGAAGGTGATGGTCATAATGGCCAGGAGAATGAGGTGGTCCGCCTCCTCCGCCATCGAAGTCCTTTCTCCTCTCCTGCGCGACCCATGGCCACCCAGGCCACTGCCGGAGGATCCACAGCGGCTTCTTCTGCCCCGACGGTGCATGCGGATGAGGTTAAGGATGACGCTGAAGTTGCAGGCGAGCACCGCCAAGATGAGCAGCAGCAGCACCGTGGCGTACAGCTGCAGGTATGCAGTCCGCCCGTGCCGGATAAAGCACCAAGACCCGGGGCAGTACTGGACGTACTCCCCGTAGTTGAGCAGCGGCAGGGAGCAGAAGAGCAAGGAGACCGCGTAGATGGCGGGCAGGACCGCCAGGCCCCCACGGCGCGAGAAGCGGCGCCGGTAGAAGTAAGGGTGCCCGATGGAGAGGTAGCGCTCCAGGGCCATGGCAAAGAGCATGAGCATCGTGGCCAGACTGAAGAAGGTCATAGTGAAGGCGAAATAGGTGCACACGCGGCTCTCAGGAGCCAGGGCCACCAGGGTCTGGTTCTTCGCATAGGAAGCCAGCACTACCGGGCTGATGAGGCAGGTCCCCAGAAGGTCGGTGAGCACCAGCTCTGTCACCAGCACGTGGAACAAGGAGATAGAGGTCCTGCTACCCGCACTGCACCCGGTGTCCCCGCGCCAACGGCGCGCCAGCAGCGCCAGCGCAATAAGGTTCCCCAAAACCCCGGCGGAGAACATCACGGAGCTGATGGCTGGACTTTCGCCCGAGGGGAGCAACTGACGATTCTCGCAGTCCTCCACCCACCCGGAGTCATTGGAGGCATTGCCCATGGTGGAGGGCTTGGAGGAGAGATGCGCTCTCCTCCAGGCTGGTACCTGACAGCAGGAGGGTCTGAGCGCCCCAGTGCTCCAAGACACAGAAGGGAAAAGGGGAGGGACCAAAATCCAGAGCTCCCTTCCGGGCCCCCAGCTCGCGCCAAGGGCAGCCTCGCCCGGGTCTCCAGTCTGCGCGCCCAGTGGCCACTTCCCTGAAGCATCAGGTCACCCTGGAGGCTCCTCACCCGCTCTAGCTGCTGCCGCCAGCATAGAGGAGCAGCCCCCACCCCCACCCCGGTCCGCGAAGTCCGGGGGCGGGCCCTGTAGTGGCTTCCAGGCGAGCAACTTTCATTGTCTGTGAGCTGCTGCCGGGACAAGGCGAGACACACTAGCTGGGCTCTAGAAGGAGGTCCTAGCGTCCACCCTGAGGCGGCCTGTAGGGTCTACATTCCCTGCGGGAGTACCCGGGTAAGTGGCAGGGTCGTCTGACTTCAGCTCTGAAGCCTTTAGCCCTAGCAGATGGCTGGGAACCAGAGCAGGGTAGTAAGGCTGAGGTAACAGGAAAGCAAACCAACTCAGCAAACTGAAGTTAGGAGGACCCAGTCCTGTGAGATGCAGAGAACCGAGGAACTAAGACTTCAAGACAACTTGAAGTAAGAACAGTATGAGAAAGGTTATTGTTTTGCGTTTTTTAAAAGCATTCCCAAGAAGACACTCAACAAGGGTGAGTGAGACAAAAATTGGAAGTGAAAGCAAGCCTGTCCATCGAAAGAGTGGGACCATGTACACCACCGAGCTGCCTGTTGTACAGTTAGTTGTTTTGATTCAGTTATCAACATTTCATTTTTTCCTATGCCAGCACTATAACAAATGACAACTTGCTCAAGCAACCTTAACAACACAAAACAGGAACGGTTTTTGTCATCGCCTAGAGTCATGTTTGTGGCCACAAAATGTTCTCTACTCAAGCTCAGTCTTGAAGAAACTGTTGATAGGCTGTTTAGCCATTCATTCACCTTTTCACGGTCAGTTAACCACGAGGGCCTATTGGAAAGACTCATTCCTGGGAGTGTGTTGGTAATTGGCCAGTTCACAATGGAGCTGACACAAAGAGTTGCTTAGCATCTGTTGTCATAGTTACAGAGTAGTGAAACTGCACCGATGTTTTGAAATTTTCAAATCCAGCTTGACAGACAATGTAGGTAATTGCATGCTACTTGAAAAAGCATATTTCACGTGGGAAAAGAGACTGCTTTGGGAAAGGTTTGCACAGGAGCCTGGTAAAAAGAAAAAGCAAAGGGAAGAAGATTGCTTGAGGAGCACACCTTGCTTCCTGTGACTTAGCCCACCATGATTCTGGCCTGGGGACTGGAGTACAGGGAGATGGTTTTCTAGCGAAATAAGGCAAGCGGAATTTATTTGCGAAGCCTCCAGGTTCATTTTCACACAACATCGGCTGTTCGCTCCATTGCTAACCTTCGTAGGGCATGGATGGAGTGGGTGCCAAAACTCATCTAGTTTTCTTTCAGGCTGTGAACTGCAGGCCAGTAGCATCCTCAACCCAGCCACCCAAAGGGGACCATTCCTTTTTGCAATCTTGTCCCATCTTATCCCAAGCGATCTGGCAGATGAGAAGAATTGGCATGATTCCACTGCAGTGTTTTCACTGTTTATTTTCCAAATGCTTTTATATACTTTCTGTTTTCATTACAACCTCTTGTTCCACTATTTCTATGTATTTGTCTATAGCTTTCCACTAGATGAGTACATGGTGGCAGGACTCCGCAGACTTTAATGGATGCCAGAGAACAATTCGAGATCCTCATCCCAAACTCTGCCTTTAACTTGCTAATCTTCACCTCAACTCAGCTGTATACTGTGAGAAGATTCTCGAAGAGGTGTGTGGACAATCTAGTTTCTGATGCCCAAGCTCTGTTCACATCCCTTCCTCACAGATAGCCCCTCAGACCCTAGGGTACACACCCCATGCATGTGGGACAGCCTTGGGTAAAGCTTGGGGGAAAAGCTAGTATGAAGCCCAGAAATAGGTTTAAGGCAAACATTTAAGCAGGGAGTTCCCTGATCTCAGGTGCAAGGAAGTTGTTCTACAGTACAGGTGGCTTTGGGTCTCAGTGAGTAATCTCTACTTAGGGGTGGATTTGTCACAAGAAAAAGACCAGAGCTGAGTCTTCTAATTCTTGGGAGCTTATATGTTACCAATTACTACATGCTTTCAGTTGCTACATACTCAAGTAACCATTTTTGTTTGTTTGTTTGACTCCAGTATTTGGACAGAGAGAGGTATCAGTTCTACTGTGTTAGGCAGTTCGGAAGCTTGGCTGGATGGTTACTTTGTCATCCCTGCTTCCTCAGCTGGGCCATCAGATTGGCTCCAGTAAACCAAAGTCTCATCTTGTAGTTTAAAGTGGCTTCTTCCTGTCTCCGACTGTAGTATCAGCATCTCTGGACAAGTTCAGTTTAGCCAGAATCTAGAATTTCTTAACAGAAAACATACTAACGCCCTCAGTTCTAGAATTGAGCCATAAAGCTTTGCTAACTTTCAGTTCCTGTTTGTGGGGCCATTGTATTTGGGGAACACCATGCGATTAGTAAGTTATGTCAACTTAACCAAGCATGGCGTGCCCAGGAGCTGATTAAACAGTCTGACCGTATCTGGGAAGGTGTTCTAAAAGAAGGTAATATCCGTGTCTGTGGACTGACTAAGGCAGATATCTGCTCCAGTGTGAGTGGGCCTCGTCTGGTCTGTTGGTGGCTGAACAGAACTAGAAACACAGAGGAAGGTTGGTTCCCAGATTGATCCTGGGCATTGATCTGCACTTTGGTCCCTGATTCTCAGGCCTTCAGGCTGACTAGATCAGAAGCCTCTGCTCTTCAGTTTTGAGACCTCTTCCAACTTCAACATCAGCTTTACAAGTAGTCCCACATAGAGAGCTACATGAAAATTAATGGTGAGGATACCGTTTGAGAAGGTTGTTGCTAGGCAGTTTTGTAGTTTAAGTGTAAAGTACACTACTGACGAAAACATTATGCACCATATGGTTGTGTATACAGAACACACATATGCAGAGAGAGACACAAAAACTATTTATTCTACTTTGTTGAAGAACTCTGATGAATACCTATTACTTGAAATCTAAAATTCATAGTTTTCCTTTATGTATCTGTAACTCAAGGGCTTTGGAAAGCAAGATACTTCCTGTAGGTCATCTTTCAAAAGGAGGCAAAGATAACCATGAAGGAAAGGAGAACTACATGGAGGAAGCTAACAGCAATGCTTGCATGGTTCTATCACAGTATCTACATCTTTCAAAACACCAAATCTTTACTTCATGATTTCTGTGTGTGTCTAAATAATTTTTTTTGAAGAGAGTTCTAAGAACATATCCGTGCCCTGTAGGAAACTAGACAAGGGTCACATCACTTCCCTCTAGCGAACAGAAGTTACTGGAAAATGGAGAGATGGGGTTTAATGACTGGTTTTTGGTGATAGCCCACAGAGGATCTGTTCTCCTGTAGGCTGCCTGGTGATGGATGCTTCCTATCCTCCAAGCCGGTCATTCCCCATGCTTTGGATTTGTGTAGCCAGGCTCTTCCCCTTGAAGGTGCAGGTTGCTTCCTAGGCTAGTCAAGATTCATCCAGAGAAATGGGTCCACTGTTAGCAATAACAAATGCAGAATTCACTGTTCAGCACAAAGCTTGCTTTGCTCGATATGTTAGCCAGTAACCACATGACAGTCTACATTATATTGATTAAAGGTACATTTAGTCAGTCCGGATGCATTTCAAGCTATATGTGACTCCCTACCAGGAAGCTGATACATAAAATACTTTCTTCATATCAGAAGTCAGACAGTGCTGCCTTGTGTCCTCCCCAGTGGGATTGGTGGGGGTGGGGGGGGGCACAATGTTTGTTGCTGTATTTGGTTCTTGTTTTAAGAACCAGCTAGAATGGCAGTCAGAGTGGAACTCTGGTCGTAGAGGAGGGCAAGAACAGATCAGAACGATGAAGATAAGCCAGAACCCATGAAGGACTGAAGCCTTTGAGGACAAACTGGATCTGCATGTGTCTTTACTGCCTCCAGCCTTAGTGGCATCAGTATCCTGCAGAGAAAGCTTGATGATCTAAAGATGTGCTTGGCTTGAGACTTGAAGAAACCCTTGATGGAGACCGAGGAGCTTCAAGTCCAGGCAATGTCCTATAAAGCAAGATCACGGGGAGTGTGTGAAAGCCACCAACATATCCAGAGCCTTGCATTTTTTCTTTAGAGCAGGGACACCATGATGCTGCTTCTCTGCTGCTTTTCAGATCACATGTAACATGTCACTTGTGACTAGCACTAGCCTAGGACCGTGCAAGGATTCTGGATGACATTTTCTGCTCGGCTTGGATGATGCATGCAAAGCTACCATACAACTCCCCAATGGGTTCAGGCATTCCATCTGCAGTGAAGGCATGGCAAAAGGAGAGACGGTGTGTCCTGTGTCTGGGACTTCCTCCCTCCTCCCTCGTCTGCTTTTGCGTTAGAAAAGCAAAGGGCTTTCCAGGAACACTGAAACAGGCAAAGAAGAGGCTGGAAACAGCTTTTGCATTAGTCAAAAACCTTTTTAAAACACACACACACACAAGGGAGAGAGAGAGAGAGAGAGAGAGAGAGAGAGAGAGAGAGAGAGAGAGAGAGAGAGAGAGAGAGAGAGGAGTAGTTCTCATTTGAAATGGGTGGTACATTTACTTCCTGGTTTCAAAATTGGTAAACAAGGAGAGAATTAAACAGTATCCAAACTTTCTATAAGAAATGTATCTGAAGTTAACCAAATATGTCCAAATGATGAAAGCTCTACTGTATAGAAGACTGTTAACTAAGAATGTAGAATGCAAGACAGAATCAGAAAAACCTATGTCCTGTAATTCCTATTAAAATTAGTGATTTAGTTAAGTATGTTAAATTACTCTTAAAATATGGAAGTATGTGGTTGTTGGGACCTAGAAAGTCACATAAGACAAAATTAACATTACAGATTGTTTTCTTGTGGCTGGAGGTGAAGAGGAACTAATGGTTGGATGAAAAGTCATCAGACTTGAGTTTGATCCCGGAAATTACACAGTCAAAGAAGAGAACTGACCCCAAAAGTTGTCTTCTGACTGCCACACAATGCACTGTGGCATTCATGTACACACACACACACACATACAAACACGAATATAATATATGTATTATATTTTTTTAAAAGGCCGAACTGCCAACACCCAAAAGTGAATCTTAGCATCCAATCAATGCTTATTTTCTCTGATTTGAACAAAAAACAACAGGAGGTACAACTTCTAGTACATTCTAGGTCTAAGACATAACTGGAACTCACAACTTCTTTTACGTCAGATCCAAATGAGATCAAGTGTAGCAGGGTAGAAGGCAGAAGCAAGCCACTCAGGAGGGACAGCCACACAAGAAGGCTTCAGTAAGCTAGTGTGTTTCCAAGAAGAAGCTGGGTTCTGAGGCAAAACAAGGCCTGGAACCAGGTTGTGGTCTGAACAAATGGTGCATAAAAGGGAATTTTGAGAACGTGGTGCAGAAATCTGCATTTAGACTAGAATTAGACAGGTGGAACTCTGTGTGTGTGTGTGTGTGTGTGTGTATGTGTGTGTGTGTGTGTGTGTGTAAAGTTAGAGAAACTGGAGTGAAGCAAGGAGGTAACAAAACACTGTCCCACTTGAGTGACACCTCACTCACCAGTAGGTGGGAGGAGGTGAGCCAAGGTGTCCATAGCAGTCATTTCTCAGTGGTAGCAACATACTGTATCATTGTATTTCTTTTGCTTCTAAACAATCATGTTTTTTTTTAGCATGTACACATCATCTTTGTTGATTTATTTTTAAATTATTATTTATGATGTAATGTGTATGCATATTTTGTCTGCATGTATGTGTGTGTACCACATGCATGCCTGGTGACGTAGAGCGCCTAAGAGGGTGTCAGAGCCCCTAAGACTGGAGTCACAGATTGTGGTGAGCCGCCATGTGGGTGCTGGAATTGAACTCCAGTTCTCTGGAAGAGCAGCCAGTGCTCTCAACCGCTGAGCCATCTCTCCAGCCTCATCATCTTTACAATAATGTTAACAACAAGAGTAATAACAATCAGCAGTAATCAGCTACTACGTGGAATGGGTGAATCAGGTGGGCGGGAGGCACCTCCAAGCAGGCGAGGGAGTGCAGCACTGTGTGGGGCAAGGCTCCACGTCTAAAATGGCAATAAACCATCCCAATTTTTCATTTCATCCATCAGACTGAGGAAGGAATGAGCTTCCTGAGCAAGCCTTCCCCAAATAAGAGTTTCATGGGCCGTTTCTGCTTCTAGATTCTAGGATGGACACACCCACTTGCTGATCCCCTGCCCGTGAGCCCGGAGAGTTCTAGGAGCGTCTGAAATTTTTCCCGGTTCAGGACCAATGCCCCTGGAAACTTCTCAGGTTCTTCCCGGCCCCAGCTTTTGCTGCCTTGATTGTTGTCTGAGCCCATGAAAATGGAAGAAGAAACGAAAACTTCTCGAGATGCTGCTCTGCGACTTTTTGTTTTGTTTCGGGTTCTAAGTAGCTTTGCTGCACAACTGGGTTACAGGAAAGAGATTATGCACCTTAACTTAAAATCAGTTCAAATCCAACCAACAGGTGAGGCTGGGTTCAGAGGTAGAAAGTGGCTGAGCCACTTGGAACTGTCCAAAGCTAAGCCCTATTTCCTTTTGCAACTGCCAGAGCAGGAGAGACAGATTTCAGTGTTCTGTTCTGTGTTGTGCTGTGTTGTGTTTTGAGACAGCACTGTGCCTCAATTTGTAGCCTCAAACTTGAGGCCCTCCTGTCTCAGTCTCCCAAGTATTAGGATGGTAGGCACTTGCTGCTGCAGCTGGAACTCGAAGATTCTATGTACGATTATCTTCCTGAGGCTGAATTTGAGCCTGAG